>NW_020174372.1:382757-439957 GCF_003031525.2 Neophocaena asiaeorientalis asiaeorientalis | reverse complement strand
GAGCAGGCGTGTGTGTGTGTGTGTGTGTGTGTGTGGGAGAGAGAGAGAGAGAGAGAGAGAGAGAGAGAGAGAGAGAGAGAGTTGGGGAAGGAACGGCAGTGAGAGAGAATGGATGTCTGTGGATGCCCCGTAAGACTTTCTTTTTCATCTAGCTGCATGCATTAACTTGGCCCTAGGTACCATTAAGAGAGATTCAGTGTCCAATAAACTGTGTAGTGTTATGATGATGGGTGCCTACTATTTTTAGGATAAATGGTGATTTTGCTTGTTAGATAGTATATACTGCTGAACTAGTAGGACCATTTTGTGATTTCAGTGTTTTACTCTTAAAAATCCTTCTCTTGGACTTTGCAATCCAAATTGCCCTAAAACACAAACTAGGTTTGGCTTTTCAGTTAATTGGTGCCAACAAGCTCTTCTTGATGAGTTCAAATCATACCTTCGAACATTATTATCCCCCTACACAGCCCCTCAATCAGACTTCCCTTGTAGAATCAGAGTCTGTGCCTTAAGTTTTACCATATTTTGCCTGCTAACACATTTCTAGCAACATAATATTAATATTTGTAAATATTTTATTTTAGCTTATTCAAGAGGTTTTGCTCATGGCATTTTTCCAACTGACTGATTCAAAGGATCCACAGGGCCAGCTGTAATTTCCCCAAGTGACTCTGCTTTTGTACTCCATCCTCTGCATCTGGCAACTTTGGGCTATAGCAGGTATTGCTGTTCATATAGGATTCAAAAATATGTGTTTTATTCCCAGTCTTCCTCCCTTTCTTTAAGAGCTGCCCACAGAAATAGAGACACAGATGTAGAGAACAAATGTATCGACACCACAGGGGGAAAATGGGGTGGGGTGGGATGAATTGGGAGATTGGGATTGACATATATACACTAATATGTATAAAACAGATAACTAATAAGAACCTGCTGTATAAAAAATAAATAAATAAAATAAAATAAAAAGAGCTGCCCACAGTCTGTACTGCCAGCTATAAAACACTACTCAATATTTGTATTTTATACCTAAGGACTTGAGCTGTAGAGCTAGTTCACAGTGGATGGAGACCATCACCAGGTTACTGAAGACATTTTTTTCTGTAACTTTATTAAAGCCACCATTGTGTCCAAGTCAATTATTTATAAGAAAAAAGATAATTTTTTTAATCTCCTATGCTTTATTCTAGATATTGGGTTAATTTAATTTAATTTTTTTATTTTTTGGAATTTTTGAATTTTATTTTATTTATTTTTTTATACAGCAGGTTCTTATTAGTTATCCATTGTATATATATTAGTGTATACATGTCAATCCCAATCTCCCAATTCATCCCACCACCACCACCACCCCCCGCCACTTTCCCCCCTTGGTGTCCATACATTTGTTCTCTAGATTCTGTGTCTCTGTTGAAAGAAGATAATTTTTTAAAGTGGTTTTTTCTCTTTTTTTTTGCAATTGTTTGACCTCACAAAAATCAGAAGGCACTAACGGACAACCAACCCATCCCCATGGTGCCCTGAGTGAATGAATACAAGTCAGCTTAGATATATGATGGACTAAAATCCCACTACTTAAGGCTCCAAGCATTGAGAGAAACAGCCATCAAATAAAGTGGTGTTTTAAAGAATTCCAACATTTTCTTCTTAAAAATAAATTGTTTAATACACATCTATCACTGAAAGTCAACACCAAATCAATTTTTTAAACGTCTTTATTGGAGTATAATTGCTTTACAATGGTGTGTTAGTTTCTGCTGTATAACAAAGTGAATCGGCTATACGTATACATATATCCCCATATCCCCTCCCTCTTGCGTCTCCCCCCAACCCTCCCTATCCCACCCCAAATCAATTTTTAATCATAATCGGAAATACAGTATACTGAAAACGGTATCATACTGATGTAAGAGTGCACTGATCATAAACAGCACTGAGAGTAAATAAATTATTATTCTCCAGAGTTTGGAGTCATATTTGCCCTGACTCCAGTGACTACAATTCTAGCCACCACTCTTGGGTTCTCTTGCTTATAAGATGTCAAAGCACCATACGACTTTAATAAAACAGTGTGGTGCAGCCATAATAATAGATAAATAGATCACTGGAATAGAAAATAGAGTCCAAAAAGACATGTCTATGAGAGAATTTGGTACATCATGATGGTAAGGAAAAGATGAATTATTCAATAAACAGAACACTTTGGGAGAAAAAATTATTGTGATCTCACTTCAAACAATATACCAAGATAATTTTGCAATGAATTAAAAAACTAAGTGTAAAAAACCAAAACTAAAAAGCAATAGAAATAATGTGGAATGATTAGCATATGATTGTACTTTCATTTCTATCTTGTACAATATTATTCAAGCATTAAAAATAAGATTTATCTATGTGTGCTAATATGAAAGGACATCTATTTAAGTAAAAAATAATTTTCCTATAGTATAAATAGTGTTAATTCCTTTCATGTAATAAATGTGTGTGTATATAAACACATATACTCATGTATGTACACACACACAGGCACACAAGGAAAGAAGTGGGGAAGGATAACCCTCACTGCTAACAGGAGACTGGTAAGGAAAGAGTTTGTGGGTGATTGGAATATTATCTATTTTTCATATATATTTTACCTCTATTGCCTACTCTAATTTTTTTTAATTAAGCAGAAATTTCAATTATCTGGAAATAAAATAATCCCTCCGAATAAAAATATAATATTTGCTATTGTTCTATGCTGATGAAATGAGACAAGGACATCGTCGGTTCCTTCCAAAAGCCCTCCCTGTATCATTAGGTGAGCTATCATTTATCCATGTATCTGAGCAACAGCTTCCTAACTCATCTCCTGCCTGAGTCCAGCACCCATTATTCCCTCCCATCAGTCTTCATAGAGATGACATGTGGAGAGCAATGCTCCAGCCCCCAGCTGTGTCACCTTGGATGTCACTTCTGTGTATTCCCCTATCTAAATTGCTGTGCTGTTTTAAAACATTCTGTGTTTTTTCCTGATACCACATAGCACATTTCTTTATTTACTGTCTGCTTACTACTCTGTCCTGATCATGAGGACAGGTCTGTGTGGTTCCGTACAGAAACTTCATCATCTGTCACAGTACCTGGAATGAAGTAGATAAGTAAATAATAAGTATTGAATGAATGAATGAATTGCATGAATAAACAAATATGGATTAAATGAATGAATGAATAACTTATTTAAGACAGAAACCACTAGTTATAAAGTATATCCACCAAGGAGAAAATAGAAACCATAAATATCATTTACACATAAACAGAGAGGATTTAAACACAGGTACCCGGAGAAGAAGTGGACAGTGAATGAACACTAACTCCTGATTTTCTTAGAATCTTTTTGAACAAGAAGCATGCCAGGAAGCACTGAGTGATAAAGGTCAGATTTGTTATTTACAGAGCTGCCTGCATTTTCCAGCTGTATTTCAGGTCGGGACTGGCAAGATAACAGGATACCCAGGAGAGTTCTTCTTTGATTCCGTAAATGAATGTTCTAAAAGAAACATACTGGTGAAAGACACAGCTCTCAGACCCTGGAAGGAGCATAATGCAGGACTGGCCTGAGGGAGGGAAAAAATCAATAGCTTTAAAAGAGAATGAGACCAGATTCTTTACAGCTAATGTTGGCAAAAGGAGAAGCCTCAGGGGCACTGATATATGGCACTGTCTCCATCAATTTCCTCTGGCTCTGCTTGATAGCAGATACCAGCAGGGCTTAGGGATGCATTGGGGTTAGCAGAGCCAGGGATGGGTAACTGGGGAAGCCCAGCTGGCTTACAGAGATGATTTCTCCCAGCTCAGTTCCCTCCACTCAGCCACTGGAAGCCCATGGGGCATCCACTAGGCAAGAGCCTGACCCTGGGAACATTAATTATATGCCTGAATTGAAATTAGGCGTCCAGTCAAGAGCTTTTCCTCCATCAGCCATTGTATTCTTGCCACATAACGGAAAAGAAATTAAAAGACTTTAACAATTAAAATCCTACTGTTGAGGCTAGATCATCTCAAACCATGCAAAGAACTAGGCATAGTCCTCCTCAATCCAATTGGTTAATGACGGACAAAGGTTTTAAACGTAAACTTTGTCCTTATCACAGGGGTCTGTGTTCTTTAAGGAAAAGAAAATGGTTTCCCATGACAGTATCCATTAATCAAAATCAATAACCATAAAAGCAATTTTTTTTTGAGTTAAGGGAGAAGAAACCATCTGGAAAGAGAAACTTGACTCCTCAGAAAGGAAACATCTTCAGCCCAGCTTCCAAACTAAATAATCTCTTTACCAGAAAAGTATGGTTTTTTATCTTTTTTAAAAAACAATGATATCATCCAGCGTTAGCCTGTGATATAGTCTTTCTGTTTGGGTTTTTTTGGTTTGTTCATTTATTTATTTTTTAATACAGGCATCACTTCAGATTCCAGACTCTCTTTCCTAACTTTAGTTATGGCATCTTTCTAAAATTACATTGTTGAGATGGGTGCTCTGACCCATCTCTTCTTGGTCCATCTTTTATAAATAACAAATTTTCATGACCATGCCACTCTCATCACTCTATCTTAACTACTTTGCCCCAATTTTGAATTTCATGTGCAAATGACATTTACTCATCATTTACTTATAGATGTTAGTATTTATTTAGTATATGCTACCGGCAATCTACAATTATAGAAAAGTAACTTAGAGCAAGTTTGACTATAGGTTTTTGTATTTTAATTTAAGCTGAGAATCAGTAAGACTACCTTGATGTGAGAGGAGAAATGCCCTATTTTTTCATTTTCTAGCACATAATAGGAAATGTAAGACCTAATTATAAATCAGAAGTCTCTCATTTTACTATTTATAGAGAAAAAGTTATTACTATTCATGAAACTTCAGTGTAGTTCTGTACCAGCACCTCTATCGGGTTCTTCTGATTTTTCATGGTCACTTGGAGATGACTAAGTGAAACTTGGAGGAAGTCAACCTGGTCCCAATTCCAGAATCACAGACATCTGCTTCACCACAGGGGAGAACTTTTGAGTTCTGCCTGTGATCCCTGCTGATGGCAAGAGAGTTGAGCTCTACCTGTTTTAAAAGAAGGAATTGCAAAAATTATTCAACTAACTTCAGTCATTTCTCTCATAACTAAAAATGCATACTAGCATTTTTGAAATGCAGAGCATAAGCTCCCATGGCCTAAGAGACAAGATAGTGCAGTCCTGAAGCTGCTTGGGAATCAAGCAGGTTTGAGTTCAAATACCGAGCTCACAACACATTAGCTGTATAATTTTGCAAAAATACATAAATGCATAAAACAAATACATATATGCATATATACATAGTAATTAAAGTCAATGGTTGCTATTAATCATTGATAATAGCAGTTATATTTGGATAGTAAGATTGAATGACTATATGAATTGAATACATATATGTATTTCTCTTCTTTGGGCTTCAGTGTCCCCATCTGAAACGTAACTTAAAGGGTTGAAATAATGCATGTAGAGCACTTGGCACCTAGTAGATGTTCAGTGATTATTATTTTTAATATATTTGATTTTCATTATATTGAAAAGTACAATGAAAAATAAAAACTTAATAAATATTTTCTAATAGCAAAAAGACAATAAACTCCTTTCCTTTTCTGATGGATGTATTTGACCAGAGACCATGTTGGCTAATCTGGACATTGAATAGAAGCATCAGTGCATTTTGTTTTTCTAGGCAATTGTGGTTGAATAGTAATGAGTAGTTTAAATTATTTTTCCTAATAAAATAATCTTGTGACGTTCTATGCTATAAAATTTGGAGAAATTATAAATTATCCTTCATTCATGTGCTAAAACTGGCAAGACTTGCATCTTAAGAAGAAATCTAGTCTAACCTGCAGTTTCTTCTTCTACCCATCTTGGTGAGGAGGTGGATGGTCAGAAACCTTCAGACTTTCATTTATTTATTCATAAATGCTGGCCTCATCCATTCACTAATATGTGAACTTTCAAGAGAGAAAAAGTCCTCAAATTGCCTAATCTGCAAGTAGTATAAAATATTTGTTTGAGAGGGTTGATATCTAAAGGTAATTTTGTTACTGTTGTTTCAAGAATTGATTTTTCCTTTATTACACAATAACAATATATTTGTCAAAGGAAACATCAGAAATACAGATTTTAAAAGTCATTCAGGGACTTCCCTGGTGGTACAGTGGTTAAGAATCCGCCTGCTAATGCAGGGAACACGGGTTCAATCCCTGGTCCGGGAACAGCCCACATGGTGCAGAGCAACTAAGCCCATGTGCCACAGCTACTGACCCTGCGCTCTAGAGCCTGTGAGCCACAACTACTGAGCCCACGTGCCACAGCTACTGAAGCCCGCATGTCTAGAGCCCGTGCTCCACAACAAGAGAAACCACCACAATGAGAAACCTGTGCACCGCAACAAAGAGTAGCCCCCGTTTGCTGCAACTAGAGAAAGCTGGCGCGCAGCAATGAAGACCCAACGCAGCCAAAAATAAATAAATAAAAATTTTGAAAAATTAAAAGAATTGTTAAAAAAAACATCGTTCAATCCTGCTATCTAAAATATAACTGGTATTAACATGCTTAAGAGCAACCACTGAATTTAATCACTGTATATATACATATATATATTGGCTTTTTAAAAATGATATGTAGCTTGGAAACTTTCATTTTCCTTAAAAAGTAAGAATCATTAGGACTCCTTCAATCACAAATGCCATATGGCTTAAAAGAGGGAATTTATTGGAGCTTGTACTGAAGGCTGAGGATTGAGACATGAATTAATCTAGTATAATCATTTGGCACTTTAGACAACCCTGCGAGGTGTATGCTGTGAAGGCAAAAGCAGATGTCCATTATGTAATACAAGGTAAATATTTGTACATGTGGTTGAAAATAAATATCTTCACATCAACAAATATGCTTTTATAACATTAAAAGGGAAGATTTTCTGTTTTAGATGTTTCATGGTTTATTTAATCAATTTCTTATTGTTGAACATGTGTAGTAAGTAATATAGTGATTAAAAAAAAAAAGACAGACTCAAAAACTAGTTTATTTACATTGGGCAAGTTTTTTAACCTCAGTTCTCTCATCTGTAAAATGAGGATAATGATAGCACACACTTAATAGAGTTATTTTAAATTTGAAATGGATTAATTCATGTAAATTGTTCAGAGCAGTTCCTGGCATATAGTAAGTACTCAATTAAAAGTGGTGGTATTATTATTATAATTACTGCTAAAGTTTAATGTCAGAGTGAAGAATATATTCCCATATGTGAGGTAAGAAATTTAGCACAGTGTTTCTATTCTCTTTTCCTATTTGTTTATATAAGCTTAGATTTGGAATCTATAATAGCATTTTAGATTTGGAATCCATATCAGTATTATTATGGTATTAATTTTTACCTTACAATTCCTTCACATATTTTGATAATATTTTGACATTTACATTTTTTTTTGTAACTAAACTTATAGCTGTGCTGTGTGTGTGTTTTTAAAATGCTTTAATGTTGACAACCAGCACCACTTTATAACATGATCTCCTATTTAGCTTCTCATTTTATTTTTTCTCTCATAGTATATATCTAAGAAATGTTTTTCAAGAAAGATATATAGATGTTACATTTTCTGTTCCTACTCGTATCTGAGTGTGCATTTCTGATTTCTTTACACATAAAGAACAATTTGACTAAGTATGAAATTCATGACTTAAAATTGTTTCCTTTGAAAACCTTTTAGATCTAATTCTGTTATTGTTGTTGCTGCTTTGGCATTCTATTATGCATATTGAAACTTGCTTATTTTTTGCTTCATTTGTAAGTAAACCATCTTCCTTGAACTCTGTATGGTTTTATTTCACACTTTGGCCAAGATGCAGTTAGGCGTAACTCTTTTTCATTGGCGTTGGCTAGAGCATGGTGATACCCTTCAGTGCGGAGCTTCCTAAGGACATTTTCTTCTATGATATTTTTCATTGTTTTTTCTATTCCTTTTTTTTTTTGACATGCATGCTATTTTTCTGCCCTTTCCCTTCCACATAATTCACTGGGTTGGATATTTTCCATTTGTCCCACAGATCTAATTTCCCTCTTTTCCACTATGTTCTATGTTCTGGGAGTCTGATCTTTATGACTGTATAACTGATTCTCCTGGCCCTCTGCCTTCCAGTTGTCGCTGGCCAATGGGAAGCATCTTCAGAAGATCAGAGGGCAGGAAAAGTTGGATATTTATTTCCTCAGCTCCCTCCTCACTGGGTGAAGAAGGCTGGGCACTGCCTGAATCTTTCTAGCTCTAATCACAACTTCTACAGGCCTTCTTTGACTGCCTTCTCCAGGTTTCATTGCTTGCTGCTCCCTCACCCCTTCCAACCTGAGTATTGCTGGTTGTAGATGCTTCATCATGTTGGTTTTCCTTAACCCTACCCATACCATTGCTCATAGTTCCTTCTTTAACGCTCAGTCTACTTGATTATCTATTTAATAATTTCCTACAGGAATGTTTTCTCCTTTACTTGTATAATCATTTTTCTCTAATTTTCCTCATATTTTTGTCCTCCTCTTCATCAGTGAAAGTTTCTCAGTTTTGTCGATAGATAATGGCTCTTTAATGCCTTCACTGGATATGGAGGTATTATGGATAATGAAGCATTAATCTACCATATATATAATATATATTCAGTACACTTGCATTGATTACTTATTCAGTTTCTTTTTCACTTTATTTAGGTGCTTTAAAAAAAATCTCAACCTGCTTTCTTTTTAATAATTGTCAGTTCTTGCTTTGTAGAAGACATATTTTTCCTTGCTATTTTGTTAGGTTGCCAGATGTTTACTGACATTTTCCCCTTAAGGCTACAGACAATTATTTTCAAAGACAAGATCTTATTCTGAAACTTCTTGTCACTATTCCCTTCTCTTTTCAGCAGTTTTCCCCCCTCCTCATAGGCTCCAGTTTTCTTTCTCTACTTATCCTGGACTGAGGTGTCACAGTATAACCTGCTTGTACCTTTCCCCTTTTCCTTCTCAGCTATTCCTGGGTTGTATGTAATTTGCATACATGCAGAAAGATGCTGACAGCAAGGATGATCCACCATGGAGAAGCACTCAGGGATGGATAGCGATAGTTGCCCAGTTCTTCGCTATTACAGGTCCTAAGACTTAAAGTAATGAACATGTATTAGGAGAGTTGTGAAGTATTTACCTACTTTTTTCGGGTGAACCCTTTTGTATAAAACAAAGCTGTGATATACCAAGAAGTAGTATGTTATAATAATTAAGAAAATAGATTTTCTTGGTCTAACTGTCAACACCACAATTTACTAACTTTATGTGAGTCACTTAACTTCTCTGTGCTTCTGTTTACTTCAACTGAAAAGCAGGAGGAATAATAGTAACTGAAGTTATAGGATTGTTTTGTAGATTGACTAGAAGAAGTAAAGTCTTAGAACCATGCCAGGCATACAGTAAATACCATATAACTGTCTGCCATTATTGCTGTAACTTGCACCCTGAGGAGGTTTTCCCTCAATCTGATTCCTTTATAATTAATGCCAATTATCTAAGATCTTAGTAGTGAGTCAGTTGTCAGTTATGGTTTTTGATGTTAAGTTTTCAGTTTCCTCTTTGTCTTCCAGGTACTTTAAGAAAAATGTATTGAGAAGTTTGGGAGTGATCTTCAGACTTTCTTGGAATGAGCTGGACCACCAATATGCTGTGTATCCAACCCATAATTTCTGGACACTGCAGAATTGGTTTTACTGAAATGGGTTCCAGAGTAATTTCTAGCCTTTTTAGATGGAGGCTGAAAAACGAAGTTTATAAAAGTCAACATTGCAACTGACTTTGGAAGTGTCTTACCCTAAAAAAAAGAGAAGTATAGGGTAGGACATATGTACTGTGTTGAAAGAAGAAGGGACACTACCCACGTGTGCTATGGTGAAACATCTCCAGAAAATGTGGAACCAAGTTTCAAATCCTACCTGGTTGCTTTCAGTCTAACACTGCTTAAGGGAGCCCCAGACTTTTCAGAGGAAATTACAAAGGCAAAGATTATACTGGCTTTGGAAACACTCGAACAAGTAAGAATTCTTTTCCCCTTTTACCCCCTTTGGTTTGCACAAGCTTATGCAGAATGATTATAAGAAAAGAAAAATAGATGAAAAATGGCCTCCAACTTCTACTGTTGATATTACATATATATTTTTTATCCATATTTTATTTTGCAGTTTCTAACATTGTTTTTGCTTATATGAAATTCCAGCAAAAACATTAATTACATAATTTTAAAATCCCCAAAGCAATAGGAAGCAATATTAAAATATGAAGCAGCTCAATAAATAATAACTTGTTCACTAAGGTAGCCACATCAGTTCGTGTTTGACTTTTTTAATCCAACTTTTTTTTTTTTTTTAAATCTTATTTATTTATTTTTGGCTGCTTTGGGTCTTCATTGCTGCATGCAGGCGTTCTCTGGTTGCCATGAGCAGGGGTTACTCTTCATTGTGGTACTCAGGTTTCTCATTGCCAAGGCTTCACTTGTTGCAGAGCACGGGCTGTAGGCGTGAGCGGGCTTCAGTAGTTGTGGCACGTAGGCTCTAGAGCGCAGGCTCAGTAGTTGTGGTGCACAGGCTTGGTTGCTCCGCGGCACGTGGGATCTTCCTGGACCAGGGCTCGAACCTGTGTTCCCTGCATTGGCGGGTGGATTCTTAACTGCCGCGCCACCAGGGCAGTCCTCTTTAATCCAACTTTTAAATGTCATATCCTTTCTATATGTATACATTTGCAGTATGAATCGTGATTTAAATTACTGGGAATTAATAAAAACTGCTATCAAAGAAACTGTTAAGCTATTCAGTTACCCTTTATTGCACCAAACTAATGTCTTGTACAGTCATATTTTAAACAGTGTCAACTATTTAAATGAGCCAGAGAATTGACTGAATGTGAATTACACGGGTCCAAAACAACAGGGACATAAATTATTCCTACAGTGGCATTTTATTTAACTTATGTGATAATTATCTCAACTCTAAACCAGGCATACTTAGTGTTCTACCAAAATAAATCAGTGACAGAAGGAATTTAGGAAGGAGCAATGTATAGGTGCTAAATCTGGCAGACCCACCTAACACATAGTGAAGAAAAGATTTGGCCATTGTCTAATTATTGTAATCTAATATGGAGAACAAAATTGAGGAATGTTTTAATTAACCAGAAAATAAACAGATCTCTGCTTGGTTATGGCTGTGTAGCTGAAAGCTCAGGGACATCTCTGAGCAGTGTTTTGTTTTTAATGGTAAACTTCTTGTGTCTTTGCGAAGAATCAACCTCAGTAATATACCCCGAATGTGGGTATATACGTGTATGTTTTCCTTCAAGTAAAAAATATAAATACTTTGCTAAAGTTGTGGAAAGGAGGGGACCACACACGTAAATGAAAGAAACTTCAGAGACTAAAATAAAACTAATGGTGTACTTAAAGCTCTTTACGTGGCAATATGCACTTTGATGAGGATGATGGGAGAGTCGGGACCTTTTATGTCTGAGAAACTAGAATGATAATCATGTCTTCAGCAAAAAGGCATGCATAAGCTCTGCTCCAAGTTTCACCTCCAAATGAGTGGAAGGGCAGGTTTTATGTTCCGGAGTTTACCCATACAGGAAGCAATTGAGTTTCTAAAGATGAAAGCCTGTAAAAGGTCCTGGGAACAAGCCAAAGACAGCTAACATCACTGACAGGATATGATGAATGATAAAAAAAAATACGTAAAGAATAGAGATATAATCTTTGGGTTGCTTGACTGATCTCTTACAAAGAAAGATTTTAAATATCGTTAAATGTATAAAATCTTGAATATTTTAATATCTAAGAATAAAGGTCTGTTTTGAGTGGTATTTGTTATTTACCTATCAGAGAGCAATATGAATCACTTAGAAATGTAATTATCTCTAAAGAGGTATTTTAAAATAAAAGTGACATTTTAGGTATAAACCTAAGACTGACTAGAGCATTTTGTGTAGAAGATGGAGCTCCATGTTGTGATTTTCACTACTTTCATGTATATTTCAGTAATAGTGTTGCATAACTTTGTTAAAAACAGAAATTCCAACTTTTTCTTTGTCATTATTTTACAAAATACTATTTCTAAAATTCAATGTCAACAATTCAAAACACAAAATAAGGTTTCTGATTTATTTTCCTTCATGTGTTTCATGTGTCTTTAAATCCCCCAACCCCCTTAGTTGCTCTAATGAGGCATTCCTTTCTGCCTTCTTCCTGTTTCAAAATGTATCCTTTCTCCTTCCCTGTGAAAACAACCCATCTCTGACTAATTTTTAATTACTTGGCTCTGCTAAGGAAACTAAGAAACTGATTCAACCTAAATCAAATAGATGGTAATAATTTTTTATGTCACTTTCCCAGTGAGAAGGGAAAAGCAGTTCCTGACATCTGGGAGCTGACCTGGTGCTCACAGCTAGGTCTTGGAGTTCTCCTATTAATAAATTCAATAATAATTATAATAATTAATAACATCAATTATTTCACAGAACATCAACGTCAGACCAGGGTACTCTGGGATCATGATAGATCAAGGCAAAAACAAGACTACTGGGCTTCCCTGGTGGCACAGTGGTTGAGAGTCCTCCTGCCGATGCAGGGGACACGGGTTCGTGCCCTGGTCCGGAAAGATTCCACATGCCGCGGAGCTGCTGCACCCGTGAGCCATGGCCGCTGAGCCTGCGTGTCCGGAGCCTGTGCTCCGCAATGGGAGAGGCCACGACAGTGAGAGGCCTGCATACCGCAAACAAAACAAAACAAAACAAACTACTTTGTAATAATGTTAGAACACAACAAAACATAAGCATTGTCAATGTCACAAAGTACCATCCCCCCTTGCCCAGATAATACGAATGAGTATTGCTTATTCACCATGTCAGATTTAGTGTCCCTCTATTCTCCTTTTTTTTTCTACTTAAAATTCATTAAGATATCCAACCATAGAATTCACCCCATATTCTGACAGCACTCAATCCGGAGCGAACTCTCTCCTTGCATTCTTCAAGTCACCTGATACAAGTTCAGATCCTACAATAAGTCACGCTTAACACTTTCTTGTTGAGATGCCCTATGGTTCTCTGGTTGCAATGAGAAAGACACCCAACAGTGTTTGATATAGGTGTGTTTTTGGTCTCTTGTGTGGAGGACACTGACACCAGATATCAACCAATGTTTAATAACTCAGAAAATTCAAACCAGTGACTGAAGGTGAGGCTTTTCAAAAAGTGAATCGGCAATGCTTAAATCCTATTGGTTAGGTAAGCTTTCTCCCCTAGCTGTAAGAGAGCGTTGCTTGAGTTCATACATCCATTTTCATTTATTAAATCATTCATTCATTCAATCATACCTTTTTTTTTTTCTTTGGCTGTGCCATGCAGCATGTGGGATCTCAGTTCCCCAACCAGGGATTGAACCTGTGCCCCCTTCAGTGGAAGCGCAGAGCCCTAACCACTGGACTGCCAGGGAATTCCCCATCCATTCTTTCATTAAACAGATATTTGCTGAGTACATACACTATGTCAGGAAATGTGTTAGAATCAAGTGATAAGAAAAATCAAAGTGCCTACACTCATCAAACTTACAGGTTAGATCTGCCAATAACTAGATAATTATTTACAAGTGCAAAGAATGAAGAGGATTTTTGCATTATACATTTAGACATTTCCTCTGTCACCCTGAAATTAAACCTGTTCTAATCAGATACATATTCCTATTTTGTGCCATTTATTCAACACATGGGGGATAAACAGATCAGTTTATTCACTACTGTGTTAAAGAACCTAAGAAAAAAATGGCTCTCCTTGCTACTGTAACTGGCATCTTGGAGTAAATATTAAACATTAACTATGATTTAAGGTACAATTTTTAAGTCTTTTCTGATTTGATTACCTAACTCTAATACCAGGAGTTTAAATTCCTTTCGCTACCAGTGGAAAGCAAGAAGGATCTCTTAACCTCATCAGCATAACAAGATATGCAGTGGGATAAAACTGAGTCTAGGTTACAGCCGTAACCTTGTCTAGTGAATTGCTAGACACACAACTGAAGAGCTATTGATGATGATGATATATTCCCATGGGAACAGTGGGAGAATTTTCCTAGCCATGGATTCGGCATCACCTGCGGGGTCAGACACTGAGTTAAGTATGTGCCACGCTCTCTCTCTTAATCTTTACTCATGCATATATTTATTAATTCAAGTATTCATTCATCAAGCTAAACTTTTTGAGCATTCCAGGCACCGGGCTAGATCCTGGGGACATATATTAATCAAAGAATCACAGATATAAACATAAGGTTACAAGGTGTGATAAGTGCTAAGGAGGAGGGGGCATACGGTACTATGGGAGTATCTGATGGGGAAAATGAATGGGTTAAGAAGAGCTTTCCTGGGATGGTGCTAATTATACTAAGAGCTAAAATGAGTTAAGACGTTCAGGACAAACCTGTGTTATAGGTATTATCATAACCACGTCTTACAAAAGAGAACCGAGTCTCAGCCATATCCAGCAATGGAGAAGTGGGTGAGTCAGGGTTTGAACCCACGTCTCTGAGATTTTTACCGTCCAACACGTAGCCACCACATTGAGCAGCTCTGTATATCCTTCCGTTAGAACGTTCCTGCTCTGCTGGAAATCTGTGTACACATCTGCCTTCTCAATTAGACTATGATATCCTAGAGGGCAGAAGCTGTACCTTACATGACACACAGTTCCAGATACATGTGTCACTCTCCAAAGGTTGCCTAGATGATAATCAACATGTTCAGTGCAATTTTGTTCACTTTAAAAGACCTTTTTGACGGAGAAAGGATTTTGGAGATTTTATGTATCGTAAAAAACTAATGCCCATGGAATTTTGAATTGATGCTGTTTCTTTCTTTTCTTTTCTCTCAATTACAAAGATATTTACTGAAAGTCATTCTCTGGAAATTATGGCTGCTCTTAAAGTTGTATAATTTTACTTAAATAGCCTTGGTGGCCTATAGCTGTTTGAAGGCTCCCCTCTTTGTTCGATTTACTAGGAAAATCAAGGCTAAAACTGTGGTTTATTCTAAAGCAATTTCAGATCTGTGTGATATAGGTCTCGATCCAGCTTATTTTCCTTTCCTCATTTTTTTTTTTTTGGTGTATCTATTTGTTATCTTGTTTTGAATACATCTTATATGTCACCTCTAATCCTTGGAATATGGCAAGATATAAATGAATAAACAAAAATTATTTTAAAAGGCCTCACAAAGGAAATTAGATTTAGAGAATCAACTTCCATAAATCTAGTTCCATTATTCTTCTCCTATGTGTTTTTTTTTCTTTCTTTTTTTTTTAATCTTTATTGGAGTATAATTGCTTCACAATACTGTGTTAGTGTCTGTTGTACAACAAAGTGAATCAGCCATATGCATACACATGTCCCCATATCCCCTCCCTCTTGAGCCTCCCTCGCATCCTCCCTATCCCACCCCTCTAGGTCATTGCAAAGCACCCAGCTGATCGATCTCCCTGTGCTTTGCCACTGCTTCCCACTAGCTAACTATTTTACATTTAGTAGTGTATATATGACGCTACTCTCACTTCACCCCAGCTTTCTCCTCCCACCTCATGTCCTCAAGTCCATTCTCTATGTCTACATCTTTATTCCTGCCCCGTAACTAGGTTTATCAGTACCTTTTATTTTTTTTTTTAGATTCCATATATATGCATTAGCATACGGTATTTGTTTTTCTCTTTCTGACTTACTTCACTCTGTATGACAGAGTCTAGGTCTATCCACCTCACTACAAATAACTCAGTTTCATTTCCTTTTATGGCTGAGTAATATTCCACTGTATATATGTGCCACATCTTCTTTATCCATTCATCTGTCGATGGACATTTAGGTTGGTTCCATGTCCTGGCTATTGTAAATAGTGCTGCAATGAACATTGCAGTACATGTCTCTTTTTGAATTATGGTTTTCTCAGGGTATATGCCCAGTAGTGGGATTGCTGGGTCATATGGTAGTTCTATTTTTAGTTTTTTAAGGCACCTTCTTACTGTTCTCCTTAGTGGCTGTGTCAATTTACATTCCCACCAACCGTGAAAGAGGGTTCCCTTTTCACCACACCCTTTCCAGAATTTATTGTTTCTAGATTTTCTGATAAAGGCCATTCTGACCGGCCTGAGGTAACACCTCATTGTAGTTTTGATTTGCATTTCTCTAATAATTAGTGACATTGAACATCTTTTCATGTACCTCTTGGCCATCTGTATGTCTTCTTTGGTGAAATGTCTATTTAGGTCTTCTGCCCATTTTTTAATTGGATTATTTGTCTTTCTGATATTGAGCTCCATGAGCTGTTTGTATATTTGGGAGATTAATCCTTTGTCTGTTGTTTCATTTGCAAATATTTTCTCCCATTCTAAGGGTTGTCTTTTTGTCTTGTTTATGGTTTCCTTTGATGGGAAAAAAGCTTTTAAGTTTAATTAAGTCCCATTTGTTTATTTTTGTTTTTATTTCCATTACTCTAGGAGGTGGGTCAGAAGAGATCTTGCTGTGGTTTATGTCAAAGAGTGTTTTTCCTATGTTTTCCTCTAAGAGTTTTATAATGTCTTGTTCTTACATTTAAGTCTTTAATCCATCTGGAGTTTATTTTTGTGTATGGTGTTTGTTAGTGTTCTAATTTCATTCTTTTTACATGTAGCTGTCCAGTTTTCCCAATACCACTTATTGAAGAGGCTGTCTTTTCTCCATTGTATGTTCCTGCCTCCTTTGTTGTAAACTAGGTGACCATATGTGCATGGGTTTATCTCTGGGATTTCTATCCTGTTCCATTGATCTATATTTCTGTTTTTGTGCTAGTACCATACTCTCTTGATTACTGTAGCTTTGTGGTATAGTTTGAAGTCAGGGAGCCTGATTCCTCCAACTCTGTTTTTCTTTCTCAAGATTGCTTTGGCTATTTGGGGTCTTTTGTGTTTCCATACAAATGGTAAAATTTTTTGTTCTAATTCTGTGAAGAATGCCACTGGTAGTTTAGGCATTATAGGGATTGCATTGAATCTGTAGATTGCTTTGGGTAGTATAGTCATTTTCACAATATTCATTCTTTCAATCCAAGAACATGGTATAGTTCTCCAACTGTTTATGTCATCTTTGATTTCTTTCATCAGTGTTTTATAGTTTTCTGTTTGGATGATCTGTCCATTGGTGTAAGTGGGGTGTTAAAGTCCCCTACTGTTATTTTGTTACAGTTGATTTCTCCTTTCATGGTTTTTAGCATTTGCCTTATGAATTGAGGTGCTCCTATGTTGGGTGCATAAACATTTATAATTGTTATATCTTCTTCTTGGATTGATCCTTTGATCATTATGTAGTGTTCCTCCTTATCTCTTGTAACAGTCTTTTTAAAAAATTTATTTATTTATTCATTTATTTAGTTGTGGCTGTGTTGGGTCTTTGTTGCTGCATGCAGGCTTTCTCTAGTTGCGGCAAGCGGGGGCTATTCTTTGCTGTGGTGCATGGACTTCTCATTGCAGTGGCTTCTCTTGTCACAGAGCATGGGCTCTAGGCACGTGGGCTTCAGTAGTTGTGGCACCTGGGCTCAGTAGTTGTGGCACCTGGGCTCAGTAGTTGTGGCTTGCGAGCTCTAGAGTGCAGGCTCAGTAGTTGTGGCACATGGACTTTGTTGCTCTGTGGCATGTGGGATCTTCCTGGACCAGGGCTCAAACCCGTGTACCCTGCATTTGCAGGCAGATTCTTAACCACTGCATCACCAGGGAAGTCCCTCTTGTAACAGTCTTTATTTAAAATTCTATTTTATCTGATACGAGTATTGCTACTCCAGCTTTCTTTTGATTTCCATTTGCATGGAATATTTTCCATCTCTTCACTTTCAGTCTGTATGTGTCCCCAGGTCTGAAGTGGGTCTCTTGTAAACAGCATATATATGGGTCTTGTTTTTGTATCCATTTAGCCAGTCTGTGTCTTTTGGTTGGGGCATTTAATATATTTACATTCAAGCTTATTATCAATATGTATGATCCTGTTACCATTTTCTTAATTGTTTTGAGTGTGTTTTTGAGGATCTTTTTCTTCTCTTATGTTTCCCACCTAGAGAAGTTTCTTTAGCATTTGTTGTAAATCTGGTTTTGTGGTGCTGAATTCTCTTAGTTTTGCTTGTCTGAAAAGCTTTTGATTTTTCCACCGAATCTGAATGATATCCTGGCTGGGTAGAGTAATCTTGGCTGTAGGTTTTTCTCTTTCATCGCTTTAACTATATCCTGCTACTCCCTTCTGACCTGCAGAGTTTCTGCTGAAAATTCAGCTGATAACCTTATGGGGATTTCTTTGTATATTATTTTTTGTTTTTCCCTTGCTGCTTTTAATATTTTTTTCTTTGAATTTAATTTTTGTTAGTTTGATTAATATGTGTCTTGGTGTGTTTTTCCTAGGGTTTATCTTGTATGGGACTCTCTGTGCTTCCTGTACTTGGGTGACTATTTCCTTTCCCATGTTAGAGAAGTTTTCAACTATGATCTCTTCAAATATTTTCTCAGAACCTTTCTTTTTCTCTTCTTCTTCTGGGACCTCTATAATTTGTATGTTGGTGCATTTAGCGTTGTCCCAGAGGTCTCTGAGATTGTCTTCAATTCTTTTTCCTTTATCCTGCCCCTCAGCAGTTATTTCCACCATTTTGTCTTCCAGCTCACTTATTCCTTCTTCTGCCTCAGTTATTCTGTTATTGATTCCTTCTTGTGTAGTTTTCATTTCAGTTGTTGTGTTGTTCATCTCTGTTTGTTTGTTCTTTAGTTCTTCTAGATCTTTGTTAAACATTTCTTGTGTTTTCTCAATCCATGCCTCCATTCTATTTTTGAGATTCTGGATCATCTTTACTATCATTACTCTGAATTCTTTTTCAGGTAGATTGCCTATTTCCTCTTCATTTATTTGGTGTTGTAGGTTTTTACCTTGCTCCTTCATTTGTGACCTATTGTTTTGCTGTCTCATTTTTTAGTTTTTTTTATGAGTGGGATTGTGTTCCTGTCATACTGGTTGTTTGGCCTGAGGCTTCCAACACTGGAGTTTGTAGGCTATTGGGTAGAGCTGGGTCTTGGTGCTGTGATGAGGACCTCTGGGAGACCTCACTTCAATGAATATTCCCTGAGATCTGAGGTTCTCTGTTAGTCCAGTGGTTTGGACTCAGAGCTCCCACTGCAGGAGCTCCTGCCCGACCCCTGGCTCATGAACCAAGATCTCCCAAGCCGTGTGGGGTGGCAAAAAAAAAAAGAAAGAAAAAGAGAACAATAACAAAATAAAAAATAAAATTAGACTAGGAAACTAACATATATGTTGGAAAGAGTATAAAAATAAAAATATAGATAAATCACTAACTGGGAGGTACAGCAGTACCACAATAGTGAAAAAAAAGAGGAGAAGGGAAAAGAAAAAAAAAAAGAAAGAAAAAAGGGGGGGAGGCCTTGGCTGTGGAGGGTGGGGCCTAAGCAAGGGTGAGGTTTGGGTGGTGGGCGGGGCCTATGTCTAGGACCCACAGGGCTGGAAAAGGCCCTGGGAGCTGTGGGGGGTGGGGCTTAGGCTCAAGGAACAGAGGGGCCCAGGTATGCCCCCGACCCCTGTCTCAGAGAGCAGGGGACCTCACCTGGGAGCCCAGCAGGCTTCCTGGGCTCAAGTGGGCGGGGCAAACGCCCTTCTCTCCTCTTCTGCTCCTCCTGGAGGGCCCTTCCCACCTGCCTTTCCTGATCTCCCTGGCCTCAGGGGTGCCGATCCTGTCTGGCCTCTACTTCTCCTCCCCCCTCAGACCCCCATGTCCTACTGGTTCACTTGGGGGTTCCCCCCATCTCCTTGGGCATCAGGGTCCCCCACCAGAGGCCAGCAGGCACCCTAGTTGTGGGGAGATGCTAACTCAGTGTCTTCCCACACCACCATCTTGACTCTGCCCTGTTCTCCTACGTTTTTTTAATCTTAATCTTTGTATCTGGGAAAAATTAAGGAAAGATATTCAAGGGAAAAGAAAACAGAAAAAGGGCCCTAAATGGAGTGCATCAAGGTGGAGCCATAGAAGGAGTTAAGTGGTGGTGATGATGATGATGGTGATGGTGATGGAGACCACCATATTTATCCAGAATAATTGTCTGGATATTTTCTGCAGGACCTTTGTACCAAGAGTAAATAGTTCTGTCCTCTGGCTCCTGATTCACTGCCAAGTGCCAAGATTGAATTGGTAAGTAAAGGTAATAAAACATGGAGGATACGGGTATTAAGACTGGTGAATGAGCAAAGTAAGATAGGAAAAAAGGCAAAGCTACAATCCTGGGTGAGTGTGGGTGAGAGAGAAGATGGGCATTTCATGGAGTCAGTGTTCTAGAGGACTTATGTCTTATTTTAGAAAAATAAGAATACAGTCATAGGTTCCTTATGAAATTAATTTATTTAAAGAGGAGATGTCTATCTGTAGAGCTTTGTGGCTTTGTGGCTAGGATTTCTACATCTTAAAAGTTCACCTATATTGCAATCATCACATAAGTAGCAATCTAGTAAGAGCCTAAACTTATTTTCTCTCAAGTCCTCAGGCACTTTAAATCTTAAACTGATTATCATCAATTTTCAAAATAGTCTCTTAGGATAGCTACATAACTAGGTCTTCTAAAACTGACACCTAGTGAAGGAAAAACAAAACAAACCCTGATCTAAGGTTAGTTTTTAAAGCAGATGCTAGATTTTGGCCAAACTCCTCCACAACGGGAGATTTTAAAAGGCTATATGTTATTAACACAAAGGAATTCTCTTAGAATCTCCAAACACAAGAGACAGTTCTACCAGTTTAACACAGAGAAGAGAATTTGAGTTTCATGTGAATATTACACCTGGGCTAATTTCACTGTTTAGTTTTATACAGAGATCTAAACATCTGAAAAGAAGAAAAAGTCAGGACTTTCTTCAGTTTATTTTATATTGATGTGTGAGCAAACATTGACACTATGGATGATTTGGTTTGGCTCGCTAACAAGCTCAAATGGAACCACTCCCTTAAAGGGGACACGTCAGCTAATGGTTTCCACCAAATCAGGTTGCTCATAACAGCAGAAGGATCAAGGAGATAGGAGAGAAAAGAGTGGGTAAATCAACTCAGGGAAATTCCTCTGTGTTATTAGTTCAATCAACCATTAAATCAACACTTAGTGAACGTGTATAAAAGATGCTGTGGAGGGATTCAAAGGAGAATACTCACTGTCCAGACCCAGGCAACGTCAGTCAGGACTCTAGTCTTTAATTTTAGTAATGGCTTTAATAATTTTAATAACAATTTAAATCCCTTGCCAATTGCAACATAAATTACTTATATTCTTGGAAGAAGTGTGCTACTCTTTACTCTGGTCATGATGGGGAGATTCATAATTCCCTTCCATCTTTAATATACTATCTTATACTATACTACAATATAATTCAATGATTCTAATTATAGAGCATTAAGTGGGCCCACTTTTAAATCTCCCCAAGTGTATTTCACTGCTAAAATACATCTTGTTAAAGAAGGCTTATGCTTTTAGTGTATAATAATTTGTTTCATTGTTTATTGAACAAATACATATTGGGTACTCATTTTACACTAGATACTGTGTTAGGTGCTGGGGATATGACACCTAGGGCTCATGGATCTTACAATTGAGTGGTCTTTATTACAGCAATTCACTTGACAAAATTTGGGAGGCTTCACCACGGAATTCAGATTTAGAGAACCATGTTCTCAAGAAGCTAGTCCCACGTTTCTTTAAAAAATTTTTAAAATTTCTTTAACTTATAAAAAGAGCCTATAATCTTCATTTAGCCTCAGCAGTACACTAAGGTGCTATGAGAATGTCATCAGGAGAAGTAAAACTATGGTGAGTGATACACAGGAACTCATGCAACTACATTGGGTTAAAAAAACAAGAACTATGAGACGGTGAGAAAAAAGCAGGGAGGATGAAAAATTACAGGTAAGCGAGCCAGAAAAAAGTCACTACTGTGTAATTATCTGTTACTTAAGGATGTGGTCCCTGTGGTTTCAGATAGACTTGTTTGAGGCATGTTTTTCTTCAGGGTTGGCAGGGTTATAGGCAGGGATTGGAGGACAAAGAAAGAGAAATCTTTTAGGGGAATAAACACAGAAGAAACTGTACTATGAAGTCTCCTAGCTCCTGAACATTGCCACCCGTCTCCTGGACTAACTTGTTGGCAGCTGTAGAAGTTACATGCATTTTGAAGAAACAAACCAAAAACGTCTTGATGATATTTTCCCATGAGAACAATGGCAGAATTTTACTAGCAGAGGATATGGCATCACCCAAAAGGCCGGGCATTGAACTAAGCGTGAGCCATTTTCATGTCTCTTAATCTTTATTCATGTGTGTACAGTTGACCCCTCAACCCTCAGGGGTTGGGAGTCGTGTTAGGGGTGCCCACCACCTGAGACAAAAATCCTGAATAACTTAACAGTTGACCCTCCCTATCTCAGTTCTGCATCTGCAGGTTCAACCAACTGCAGACCTTGTAGCACTATAGCAATTTACTGAAAAACAAACTAACAAACAAACAAAAACTGCATATAAGTGGATCCACACAGTTAAAATCCATGCCGTTCAAGGGTCAACTATATTCATGCTCTTAATTATTGATTCATCAACCTAAATTTATTGAGCATTTATTAGGTTCCAAGTGCTGAACTAGGTAAGGACACACATTAACCAAAGAATTATAGATAAAATTGTAAGTTTACAGCTATGATTAGTGTTAAGAGGGAGGGGCACATGGTGCTATGAGAGAGAGTGTGTGATGGGGAAAGTGACATTTTTGCCGGGGTTAAGAAGAGCTTTCCTGATACAGTGCTAATCATGCAAAGATCTAAGAGGAGTAGATGAATAAGCTCTAGAGATCAACATTGTACCTCTAGTCAACAGTACTACATTGTAGACCTAAAGATGTGGTAAGAAGTGGATCTCATCCTAAGTGTTCATTTCACAATAAAAGAGAAAGTAAAGAGAAGAAAGAAAGAAAGAAAGAAAGAAAGAAAGAAAGAAAGAAAGAAAGAAAGAAAGAAAGAAAGAAAAAGAAAGAAAGAAGAGGAAGGAAGAAAATTAAGATATTTTTGGCAAACCTATGTTTAGGTATTATTCTATCCCTCTCCTAGGAGAGAGAATTGAGTCTCAGCTACATCTAGCAATGGAGAAGTGGATGAGCTAAGATTTGAACCTGAGTCTCTGTGAATATCTACCACACTGAGGTGCATATGCTGAGCCCATGATGCCACCAATCACGATGCTGAAGGCTAGAAGGGATCTTCCTGTGGGAAGTCTTCATCAGCCTCCCCTCCAGACAGGTGGAAGCTTGTTTGAGCACTCCAGTGCTTCCCTCAATGTCCGTCTGATACTGTTTCCCATTAGCAAGTTCTTCTTTGAAGCAAAGTATATTCTAATTACATTTTCGGTTAGCTTCTGTTATTTATTTCCTAAGCAAAAATGAAAAATGTTGACCACACTGTCTCACAGTTGAATAATAACAGCAGAGCAACAAAGCTGAATTCCATGAAGTACCTTTGAAAAGCAAGTCTTGTTACTTCATTTTCTTACCCTGAAATGACATGGATTACTTGAAAGTGGTAATGAGGTTACTTTTCATATTTAGAATGTTCTCATTTTTCTTAGGTTTGTTTTATAATGAGGTCTACTCTGGGCCCTTCTACTCCCTCTTCTGTTTGAGAGGCCTGATTCCAGTGTCATGATTTGCATTGTCCTTCTGAAAGTGTAGTGCAAGGTGAGGTCCAGTTTTCCTGAAGACTTCTTTCCTTATTGTTACCTCCCACTCCAAGACTGAATATATTTTCTTAAACATAATTGCTTACTTTTTTCACGTATTCACTTGGGGTCATATTAAAAATGTCCTAGATTCTTTTCTTATTTTCTCAAATACAGTTAATTATGTTCCATATTCTATTTTTATAGTTTTCCATCCTTCCCTCCCCAGCTCTATGTTTAACTCAGCACATGTTCTTGCTAAGTTTTAATCTCTTGGCTTTAGATGAGCATAGCCCTCGTTTGTTCTCTTCCTTTCTCCTGGGGTGGGCTAGTATCAGCAGAGAAAATATGGAATATTAACTTTGCAGTTCATTCAATAAACACATATTTATTGAAAGCCTATTGTGTGTCAGAAATCAGCCCAGATGTTTGGTTATAGTGATGAGTAAGACAGATATGACCCCCTTATACTGTGATACATCCTGTGATATGGGAAGTATCATAGATCCAGATAACAGGAACATCTAACCCAACTTGTAATGTCAATGAGAATATACTTGGATAAGTAATATCAGAGTTGAGATTTGAAGGGTCAGAATGAGTTTGACAGACAACCGTGGCCAGCCATGGAAAGAGAGAAGTCTTTCTGGCAGAAGGAGCAGCATATGTGAAAGTCAGAGAATATAACAGTGACACGCTTCTTTTCTTTTTTCCTAATTTTCATGCAAACTAAAGAATGCAGAAGATCATACATTAATAATTTACTATTTTGTTTGGGAGAAAAAAAGCTTATATCTTATATATGTAGTATTATATAAATAATTTCCTTGTAGAAATATTGCCTCTAAACTTTGGGATCAGATTATGACCCATTTGGAGGGAGGGTCCATTTGGAGGGACAACTGGTCCATGGACTGTGAGAGTCATTGATTTAGGAGAATTTAAAAAAGATCCTTAACACTGGAACGGACCACAGGAGGGGAGGGAACCAGTGGCTGGGAAGAGAGAAAATGCCCTTAAAAATGAGACTCAATGGATGAGCCAGGAGCAACAGGGGCTGGACCTTATAAGCTATGTAAAGATGGCAGAATATGATCATAAAAGTAATGGGGGGCTTCCCTGGTGGCGCAGTGGTTGAGAGTCCACCTGCCGATGCAGGGGACACGGGTTCGTGCCCCGGTCCAGGAAGATCCCACATGCCGCGGAGCGGCTGGGCCCGTGAGCCATGGCCGCTGAGCCTGCGCGTCCGGAGCCTGTGCTCCGCAACGGGAGAGGCCACAGCAGTGAGAGGCCCGCGTACAGGGAAAAAAAAAAAAAAAGTAACGGGGAGCCACAGTTTCAAGCTGATTTGTGTTGTTTCACCAGGGAGGGTAGCAGGCATTGTATTCTATCCATCCCTTCTTCTCCTATAGCTTCATTTGCTCTCCATTAAACTAGATATAGTAGAAATAAAAATAAATTAAAATGATACTTTCTCCTATCCCAGTTTTATGAGAAACGACACCATTGATAAATTTAGAGGGGGAGGTTTGATTAGAATAGACCCATGTTTAAATGATCACCCAAAGGATTTCTAATTGTGGGCAGCCGTTAAATGGAGTAACACATACAAAAAAGCAGAGATCTGGAGTCTGCTGTCTAGAAGCTTACTATGTACCACTCTGCCTGTGGTCTCTCACAAACTGCTATTATTTCTCTACCTTTCTTCAACCTGTTTTGTGTTGTTAGGGAACTGGAAATCCAACCCAGTTTTTCTCTTGAGCGATGTCAAGAGATGCCAAGGAAATTGGCAACATTCTATCCAGAAAGCTATTTTCTCCCCACCTTGGCAGGACATCAGAGAGTGACAAAAGTAACCATGATATGAAAGGGCTACCTAAGTTTTGGTTCCTCTTGGCTGACAGCTTCATTTCAGAATCTTGCTTTGCCAACCATATCCCAACCCATGCAGCTGGAAGATTTACTTCAATGAATCTAGATAATTCTTTAAGAATAGAGGCAACCTATTCCTTTTCTTCCAGACACCCATTTCTTTATAATTAAGTCAACATTATAGGTATTTCCCACCTTCTTCCATTTAAAGCTGCAGAGAGAATGAGTAACTCCTGCCAAAGGTGAGTTTAACAGACCCTGGGGTGAGCATTTTGAGAGTCTCACACAGAAAAATGGCTTGGTATGAGAAGGAAAGATGGCACTTTCATTATCCCTTATTATGGACTTGAGGATTTGGATTTGGGTTTGAACTGCTGAATTCTGTTCTTTAGGATAGCTCAGCTGTTACCGCTGTTCTGCTCTTGAAGTTAATTGGTCCTACCGTATATATCAGTATTCCTCTTTGTCTAGAGACACACTCACACCATAGTGCTTATGTCTTTATTAAAAAAACATGTCACTCCTTTTATTATTGATTATGAAAAAGAAATCTTCTGCACATGGGATCAGGAGAACACCTGAGCCTTCTCCCTTTTAATTTCAGGAAAAGTATGAGTTTGCATTTGGAGGACAAATAGAGACATTGCTTTCACCGATAGAACTGGACTCATTGTTGTTCTCCATCGAGTTACAGAGGGAAAAAATAGCAACCATTTGCAATGTGACCTCTTCCTTTTCGTCCTCTAATACTTCTCAGACTCTGTCTTTGAGATTTAGGATGTGAGCAGAGGACTTCAATAACAATAATAATTACAGAGAGAGAAGACTGTTTATACTTCCCCAAAGTTACTTATCATTCTGAATTGTGGTTTTATTTGTCTTTGACTTTCTTATCCATTAGACTGGCATTCATAAGGACAAGGACAGGGTCTAATTCACCCTTCTCTATGCCCAGCACAGAACTCAGTGTCTGACACATGGAAAGTACTCAAAAATTATTTGCTGACTACATCAATGACTGGGTCCACAAGAGCAAAGGGCATCACTTAAACAATGATCTCCATTGTATTATTTTTCACTCTCAGAGAAGTTCTGTTGCATTTGCCAGCAGCGCCACAAGTGGATTTGGAAGAAACCATATACTCTAGTTCAACCAAATGGGAGATTCACAGTGGCTGGGCCTCCTCATGCAATGGTCTGCTCACTGGTCAAGGTCTGGGAGAACAGCCACTCAGGAGGCCCGCTGGTCTCTGCCATTAGCCTCCTTCTAGAGACCTCAGGCAAGTCCCTGAGTGTAGTTGGTCTTCCATTTCTCTTGTTTGTAGACCAGAGGAGTTGGACACAGGAACTTCTAACCTGGAGAGCACAGATTCACAGATGAATACCATGGCAAGCCTGCAAGCTTCCTGGGATTGTGTGTGACAGATTATGGTTTTATGGATATGTGTACTTACACATATTTTTTGAGAGAAAGAGTTGATAATGTTCATCAAGTTTTTTTTAAGAAAAATAACTTTTATAAAAGGTTAATTAAAAAAAAATTTTTTTTAAAGGTTAAGAAACTCCTGAATAGCTAACTTTTGACATCCCTTTCCCCTATACAATTTCTATACTTCTAAGAAAACTTCTAAAATTCCTTCAGCCACAGCATTTTCTTTTTCCTCTGATTGTCCATTTGCCCCTAATCATTCACTGCCTCATGATACTTTAACTCTCTACGTATGTCCAGGTTAAACTTCGTCTACATTGTTTGAATCTGGAGCTCAGTCTTTTATTTCTCCAAATGTCCACAATAAATGGTGATTGAAAATTTTTGTAGATTTATTTTATCCCAGAACACTGACTATTTCCCCTCAAATCCTCTATGTCTTCCAGGATCAGGGCTATAAATCTCATCATCCAAAAGGAGTTCAAGAGAGAGTAGAGGGATTGTTTGCTAAGACTGTCCACATAAGAGGCTAGTGGGGTGAGATGCTAGTCCAGGCACTTCCGGAGACACTGAGCGAAGAGAGAGTGAAGATTGCTAACACTCACTAGGAATGGCAGGTAGGCAATTCCTAAAAAGAGTAGTTGGGTCTATGGTAGCAACTCCACGAGCCAAGGCCATCGCCTCGTCATCTAAAGAAGTCAAATGTAAGGCATGAAGGAAGAGGACAGTTTTGGTTAGCCTACCTGTATCAGTTTCCTAGTGCTTCTGTAACAGATTGCCACAGACTTAGTGGCTTAAAACAACATAGATTTATTATCTTATAGTTCTTGAGGTGAGAAGTCTAAAATAGTTCTTCAGGGCTGCATTCCTTCTGGAGGCTCCAGGGAAGAATCCCTTACCTTGACCTTTCCAGCTTCCAGAGGCCAACTACATCCTTTGGCTACATTCCTCTGTGCTCAAGGCCAGCAGCACAACATCTTCAAATCTCTTTCTCTTTCCCTCTGCTGAGTGTTTCATCATGTTGCCACTGTCTGACTCTGAGTCCTCCTGCATCCCTCTCACAAGGATTAGCAATTATCTGGGGCCCACCTGGATAAGCTAAAACAATCTCCCCATCTCAAGATCTTTAACTGATCACAAAGGCAAAGTCCCTTTGATAAGGTACCAGATAAGGTAACATTCACAGTTACTGGAGATTAAGAGGCAGGACTGCTTGGGGAGCCATTATTTAGCCCATCATTAGACCTTATGTTTGCTTGCATCTATTTATTTATTATGCTACAGCTTTGTAGGAAGAGTCATGTTCACGGACATTATGTGCAAAGGGAAATTACTTGTACATTACTTGTACATGAACAAGCAGTAAGAAAAGAGGGAAGAACTATGTGCCTGGAGCTGAAGGGAACCTAAAATATTTAACAAAAGGAACCTAAGGAATGAAGGAGTCTTCTCTCACCAGCGATTTGCCATATCTTCCACTTCTATATCATTCATGTGGAGGACTAGTAAATTGGGAGGATTTAATAATAATTATAGTATTGTTTCTCTCCACTTGCGGTGAGCCAGGGCCACCCTTCACTGCGGTGCGCGGGCTTCTCATTGCGGTGGCTTCTCTTGCTGAGGAGCACAGGCTCTAGGCGCGCGGGCCTCAGCAGTTGTGGCGCACAGGCTCAGCCGCTCCACGGCATGTGGGCTCCTCCCAGACCAGGGCTCGAACCCATGTCCCCTGCATTGGCAGGAGGACTCCTAACCACTGCGCCACCAGGGAAGTCCCTATATTATATACTGTAATAATATTATAATACAGTTGACCTTTGAACAGCGTGGATGTTGGAGCTCACATCCTTGGTGCAGTTGAAAAATCAAATACAACTCATAGTTGGCTCTCAACATCCACGGCTCCCCCATATCTGTGGTTCCATATCCTTGGATTCAACCAACCATGGATTGTGTAGTAATGTAGTCCCCTATTGGACTTCTAACCAAGCACAAAGATCTGAAGTCCTTATACAAATTCTACGTTGATGATGGGCATCCATCATTCACATTCACATTGCTCTTCCATAGTCACCGTAAATGGACCTCAGCCATTAGGATGCACTTGAAAATTCCTTTTGCACCATCATACCATAGCATTATAAGTGTGGTGTAACGTGTGGCTATTTCATTGGTACCTGGCTACATATTGGAATGTTTTCCACCAGCCACTATCTATGACTTGGTTAATATCCACGGAGGTCACACCTGGACATGGTGCATCATGGTTTGTTTGTGACTGTCTCTCTCTAATCTATTATAAACTCCCTGGAACAGAGATTTTGCTTTGGTCATGATTATGGGCCAAGCCTAGAAACGTGGCAGGCAAATAGTAGGCACTCAATAAATATGTGGCCAATGAAAGGACAAAAATAAAAACTAGGAGGTTTAGAACAGAATGCTAAAGTCAAAATAACCCATAAAAAAGGACATGCAGCTTTAAGAGTTTCAGGAGTCATAACGGATGAGGCGATTCTTTTTTTATTCCTTCTACTTCTAATACAAAATAACTCCCTGGGTTATTTCTAAATTTGCAATTAAGGCACATTTAGAAATAACCAGACTCTTCTAAGCAACTATTCCTGTTCCTGAAAAAGATTAATAGAAGAGAGGCACAATTAAACTCTAACTCAGAATTTGAAAATCACTTTTCGGTATTTAAAGAGGCATTAATCATGATCATTAATCAATAGAAAAGAATGTTCACAGAATGCTTAGAAGAAATGTTTGCTGAAGCAAAAAGTCAGAGGAGAAAAGGAAGGCATACATGCCTAGGGCTGAAGACCAACTTTTTTCTTTTTGGTTTAACAAATTAAAGCTGCTGGAAAAGAACAATTCACCAGAGGGAAACATTACTGTACAACCTATAAAATACCGCCAAGGTCAGCAGAAACTCAGCTGTTGGTTTTTTTCTCCTGTGTCGGTCATGTTGAGAAACGAGTTCCTTGCAAGCCTGATTTAGATATTATGCCTAAGAAGTTACTCAACACCCAAGATTAAGGAAGTACTTTAATTTCCTTTACTACATGCCGACAAGAATAAGTTACAAATATTTTCGGTAATTCTGTGCTTTTTAAAATTTTTTATAAGACTATCCGTAATGTCAGTGCTCTGTAACTCATTCACTTGTGCTAGATCCCTCTGCTTTGCGTTTCTGAGAATTATTCCCAAGCAAGTCACTGTACCTCAGACTTTGAAAGCCATTTAAAAAAAAGCAAGGATGCAGTTTTTATATGAAGGGACTTAGCTGTGTAGAAGTAGCTGAGATTTTCTGAGTAGCTGTGAGATATTCCATGTGGAGTATCTTTGGACATTTCTGTAAAACTTGCGTGTAAGAGTCTTAGCTAAAGACTGGGTTTATGGGCACCCAGGCCTCTCTTGATCCTAAGCTATTCCATGCTGACTTTATAGCTTCAGGTCACTGGGGAAGCCTGTATTGTATTGTCCTGTGTTATTTAGAGATGCTGCTACAATAAACAAGATCATTTTTGCTTTCCTTTTTTTGGTGCTTTCCCTTAATCGTTGCAATAGCCGGGTCCTGGGTCACCTATACAATAGGTTTCTGCGAACAACAGCACGCGTTGCAAGGTGGACGCTGGTTTAGGAAGCGTGGCTTGGGGCTCCAGCGGGCAGGGTAGCAAACTAGGCTCATCATCAGAATTAAACCTGTGACCTGAGACTGCATCATACTGGTTTATTACTAAACTGTTGAAGGAAAGTTCCACATTTTCTACGAATTAATCCTAGGCAGTGTCGTGGCTCTTTTCTGTTTATGGTCAAATCACTTAGTCTAATTACACTCCATGTCCTTCTTGGGACCTGAAATCATCATGAAAACCTTTTTTTTTTGCAGTACGCGGGCCTCTCACTGCTGTGGCCTCTCCCGTTGCGGAGCACAGGCTCCGGACGCGCGGGCTCAGCGGCCATGGCTCACGGGCCTAGCTGCTCCACGGCATATGGGATCTTCCTGGACCGGGGCACGAACCCACGTTCCCTGCATCGGCGGGCAGACTCTCAACCACTGCGCCACCAGCGAAGCCCCCATCATGAAAACCTTTTATATACACAGATTTATCTTCCCCTAACAAACTCTGACTTCTGCCAGAAATCAAAAACTTCCAAGGCCTACTCACCCAGGAAATGTTAGGTCAGATCTTGCAGTCACCTCTATTAAAGAAAACTAAACAGCTATATCAGGAAGTAGGTAATAAAAGGCAGATCACGTTTAGACAAAGACATGGTTACTTTTTTATTTGAAGAAAAAAAAAGTATGTTTTAATAAATACTGCAGAAACATTGACCAAACAAACATACAAAGTGACTTCAACATTTAAAAAACTGCAATGGAAGTTCTGCTTTATAACAGTTATAACTTATTTTCTTTTTACAATATTTAAATACAGAAAGCACTTGCCAGCTATTTCGTAATACTGCCCAAAGCATAATGCTGCATCAATCAAAGCATAGCATGTTGGTAAAATGTCTGTATTTCGTGGGAAATGACTGGAATGGTATTTTCTTGCAGAGACAGAACAAAGTGCTCGTAAGACACAGACTGAATGCTGTAATTACCTTAATCTCCTTCCTGCCACAATTGAATGGGAGCACAGCTTCAACACTTCAAAAATGAAGCTTTATCATTGGAAAGAAAGCTCGTTTTCAACAAGCGCCAACAATAAAAAGGTCAGATCTGGTTTCTTCTCTGAAAGAAGCTCTAAAAGTAACTGGTCAAAAAATATCTGTAAACTATTTTAAATGCTGACTCTTTTATGCAACGATAGTGATAAAGTATCAAACACGGGCCTTGGTGGAATCTGGTTAAGTGAGGTTTAGCAATCACTCTCTAGAGACGCCCTAGGATGGTGTCAGGACTGACTGACATCACATAATTTTCCTCTAAGGATTCTCGAAAGCTTGGATCAGAGGGTCCTTCTGTATCATGTTCATTGAAAGAAAGTGAAATAAACAAACTGATCATCAGATACTGCCAACTTCGGAGCTTCATCCCAAAAGAGGTCTTTTGCTTTGTACTTTTGGTATCTTAATTCCGGACGGCTTAACTCACAAACTGTGCTTTCTGCTACTATCCTGCATTCGTTATCTCTTCAGATGAAAATAGTACCTACATTTTTTCCCCCCTTGGACCATTCCATGACGTCAAACCAAGACACCTTTTATTTGACTTTGCATTTTTATCAACGATGGCAAAAAAAAACCAAACAAACCACACACCCTCTTTTCTAAACAGCACACAAAAATATCACATTGAGCAATTTACCACTTTTTAATGACAATCACAGGGATGAACAGAACCATCAGACTGAATAAAAATTGACCCTTTTTTTCTAGCTGACCTATTCAATCTTGGTAGTGCTGGTCTGCGTATCTTGCAAGACTGCAAAAGCCTTTCTTGAGAACCATCTCGCTCAGCTATCTTCAGGATGGCAAGATTTCAAAGCCTCACCAACTTTTCCTCTGGATATCCCATGGGTCCTGATACAATTTCCATTTTAATGATGAGCTAGGAGGAAATTAGATCACATCCTCTAGAAAACTAAATGCTAAGGTCACAGTGCCAGTTCCCCAATGAGGACGGTGTATTAATATATACTTTTTGTAAAGGAGATTAAAACACTTAAAAATTAAATCAAAGTAGAGATCCATGAATAGATTGTAACAAAGAAAACAAAAACGCAAGCACCATTCAGAGCGTGGTTTTTCTTCTTGGAGGTCCTCGCATTCCTCCTCGCCCTCTAGCCCATCTGAATCTCTCTTTTTTTGGCATATTTTTCAAGTCACGCTTCAAAACTCTTCAATGAACTCACTTCTCACCGCTTGTTCTACATGCCGAACCTAAGGACAGGATTCCAAAAAGATGAGCATCCTTCCAAATGCCTCCTAAGCCTCCAGAATACGTGACTTTGGCTATGCACTTTGCTCAGACTTCACCTTTTTTTTTTTTTGTTGGTGGTGTTTTCCACACTAGGTTTCCTTGTCCTCCTTAAAGATAACCAGAGATTCACATCACAGTGCAACTCTTGGCTTTGTCCTTTCGTAAGTCCGTAGCCACCGCGGAGAGATCTGGTCTGCTGGGCATGTGTGAAATCCGCTTTGTCGCCCTCTGCGATTTGTTCCGCTTAACGTTTTTATTTGTCTTGTTTACACATGCCAAGGTGGCCACATGAAAAATGTCTCTGACACTGTTTTCTGACTGTAAAGCCGAGCATTCGATGTAAGTAGCTGCTCCGATCTGTTTGGCCATATTTGCCCCCTGAGAAGCAAAGAAAAAGGGCCTGTGATCAGCAATAAGTCTTTGGGGAAGTGTGTCTTCTGACACCACGAAATAATGCATAGCAAAATGTTTCTCATGTTAACTGAATTTTCTAAGTATTGACGAAAAACAAGTTTTTACATTTGAACTGCCTTATTTATTATTTCATAAATATTTGCAGCCAAGACCCAATCCTAAGATGTCCAATTATCATCACTCAGTAGACACTGCTTGACTTCCCAGAGGTGCTAAAGGCTGATCTAATGTCATTGGGTCATCAATAAACAAGGGCCACGATCAAATGGTTAGTATGGGTGATTCTAAGAATTACCCAGAGAATCTTACTATTGGAAGAGAGTAAAAAAGCTGAAGACCATGAATTTAAATGCTCTGGGAGGGTGATCTGGCCCCTTGAGCCTGTTCCAGCACCTCATGGGGCACTCAATTTCTCTTTTCTTGAGCGTAAATGGCACTCAAGACTAATAGACAAGCTGTACAAAAAAACAGGGGTAAGAGAATTTAGAATCAATTTTGAAACGTATATGATTATGTCTTAGGGACAAAATAAATTGAGGAAAGGAATAATACTTTCTAGCATCTACAACTTACTTAGGAGACACAAAATATGTAATTTCTAAATGCGGAGCAGACAACCAGTGGACACAATAATAAGCATGTGTGCATCAAAATGACTTATTTACCTAGCCAGATTTTTGTTAATTGGAATGAAGGACAAAGAAGACCACAGTATGAATGGTCAAACGATGAATACTAAATAAAATTCTAGCTGTTTCAACACGAACTCTCTTTAGAATCTGGTTGTAAGTTTTAAGAGAATGAACTTCTGAAATCAATTCTCCTCCTTTCTAAATGCTTGAGGGGAATGCGTGCAGAAATGATGAAGCTCTAAAAGACAGTTTTCTGGAGTGCTCGATTTTACTGACAGTGGCCTTTTTAAAGTATTGTATTGTATTGTGTTGCTGAGTGTAAAATAAGATTAACTTTAAGAGTATTACTGATTTTGACCACATTCTCTCTTAAAATCTATTTCACTTTAAACCCAGTGAGAGTTGCAGAGATACAGAGGGTTGACTCTGAGCCACTGTTTCTGCACTCAAGTGATCAAATATCACTTTGTGAGTCCCCTACCGAATGACAGCATTTCACATTTTAAAGGATTTTTTTTTCCAAACACGTCTTATGTATACACACACACACACACACACACACACGAATCCTTACACAGTCAACTGCTAAATAAGTACTGGAAAGCTCTTTGAGAGAGTCCAGAATCAAAGTATCACCACAATTTCAGCCAAACCTTTTCCCAGATCACTTTGGTGCTCACTTAGCGGTTGTTACATTAATCTGAGCAATGGGCTGCCAGGAAGGGGCTGGGATCGTTGCTGTGAAGGCAGAAGCACAGAAACGCCAGCCCTTCTCATCTGTGTTTACAGATGGTCACGGCCTGGACACATGGTGCTTATTCTGCATCTTAGGAGAAAAAGGGGCTAGCGCCTGGCCTTGACCCCTGGTTGAGCCTTTAGAAAAGCAGCTACTTTTTATTTTATTTCCTACGAATGATGTTCCATTTCTGACATTCTAAAATCTATGTGTGCCCACTGACTACATACGTACCTGGTCATAGGACACTGGGGTCTGCCTGTGGTTTGAGAGCTCTACTAATGTACTGACATCTGTCCGAAGATCAGATTTGCAGCCGACCAAGAGCATCTTGGTGTTGGGACAAAACTCCTGGATTTCACCTTTCCACTATGGGGGGGGGGGGGGAAGAAGATGAAAAATTAACAAAGTGCTGGCATCCATAAAGTGGAAAACAAGGTCTCCACTGGCAGGCGTTGGAAATGGGACTCAAAAAGGACATTTAAAAGAAATTGTCACTTCAGATGCAGAAGCAAACTTGCATTTATCTTCTACCTAGACATTAAATGTTGCTGCTTTTTAAAGCGGATCCATTAGGGAACCATATTCTTCTTCTCGGTGACTCATGAACTGTCCCTACTGCAAGAGACCTGTTGGGTGTTGTGAGACAGTAACTAAGGCAATTTCTTAATCTCTGAAAGATAAAAGTGCCTTAAGGATAATTATATATTCTAACAAGTGACTACATCCTCAGATATGTTGAGCTGGTACTTCCCAGCATGGAAGACTGGGAATAAGGCAGAGCCAACACAAGCACAGACGTACATTCATTAATCCCACCTAGAGAGACTGAGCAGCCACCATGTGCTGAAATCTCTACTGAGATTCCAGAGACTGGAGATAGAGTTAACAGAACAGAATGTCCTGCCTTTAAGGACCTTCCATTGGTGTGGCTGAATCAACAGAGACCATGACATTTGCAAAGGCCTATCTCAGGTTATCAGGGAGGCATCTGGTCCCATGGCTCATACGTCCTTGAGTTAGTCTTAAATGACGTAAGTTATTAATTTAGTCTACTTTGGCTAGTTGTTTCATGACCCAACAAGAACGCTTAGAACCTCCAGAAATGCCTGGCAGGGAATTCCAACTGTCCTCTTAAAGAGCAAATGGATGACTTTTTGTGGTTTCACTTCCTCAAGCTTGAGATGGCCATCAGGGTGAGAGTCAGGAGTTCAGAGTGTTCACAGGAGAGCTCAGCTCCGGGGCTGAGATCGGGAACCTGCGCCTGCCTCTCCCTGCCCACATTCACAAATACGTACTCAGTGCTCTACGAAATACTGTGGTGGTTACAGAGATGATTAAGATGTAGCTGAGTCTTCTGGAAAGGAATTCACAAGAGAGTGGGGGTGATTAAGTCATGTCTATAATACTAGATAAAAGTGACATCCTGCAGGAGTAATTTAAAAGACCTCTAGAGGAGACATCTCCAGATCTAGAACTGTGGGCAACGAACTCTAGTCCAAAGCACACCCGTGGATTGAAGGGAATAATACATACTTTCCATAAGAGCCTAATTTATCCACCAACTCCTCCCTCCCGCCCTCCCTCCCCTCCTTCCTTCTAGCACTATTTAGAGGCATCTATCGTGTGCTAGATGACACTGGAGAAAGAACTAGAAGGTGAATTGAAAAAAAGAATAAGATCTCTCCAGCTCTAAGTCACCGTAACCTCTTTGATATTCAAGGACTTAAAGGATTCAATTAATCAAGACAAACCATAGCAGGGATTATTATGAGCCTCAAACTTCACACAAATGTAAAACACACTCATTAATATCTCTAAGGCCAAAGTCACTACACATTTGGTCTTAGCAGACAAAAGCAAAATAAAACAGGAGCAAGGCTTTTCATCATAAATTATGCATAACCCGATACTACATCAAGTAAGAACTCCAGTACAGAAGCAGTCTCTTTTATCTACAGACAAGCAAGAGACAAGCTGCTACGCTGTTCCTCAGCCGTGTGATGGCTCTGGCCTGCCCAGGTCTAGCAATTATTCACAAGCACCGAAGGAAGGAAAGGTGTATTCCTGCCAGAATCTGACAGTCGCATTATTTGTGCTAGGTACAAACATTACTCAAAATTGAAAGCTAAAAAGAGCCTTTAATCTTTTAAGAAATTCATATTTCATTGAACTAACTATATTTGTCATGTTTAGTAAAGAGACGGGGTAGGGGGGATGATTAACCTTCAAATCCTAATTTCGTAATGACACACAAGGCCAGCAGTCAAACATGATAGGGAAAAATAAACTAACAAAAACACACAAAACACGAGGACACTGCCGTGCTCTTAAGCACATCCTCTGACTAAGCCTGAGTGCGTGGAGAAGAAGGGGGCTCTAGGGAAGGTCTGATTCCGAAACCCCACAGCACTCAGGCCAGGACTGAGACGTCAGCTAGAGGCTAATACACGCTGGTCCTTGGACGGGCATATGCCTTTCTCTACCTACCCGGAGGCTTAGTCCTAGGTTGGCGGAGCCCAAGGAATGCTCCCCGCCCCCCGCCCAGCCTCCCCAGGACCTGTGACCCACCTGCCATAGGGTGCCTTCCTCCTGACCCCCCCGGGTTCCATCCAGAGCTTCCTCAGATTCCTTCCCCACCTACAGAACCTCACACTACCTTTGCCTCCAGAAACTAGCTATGTGATATCATCTGTGACATGTGTACACGACCGTGTTTACTAGTATCTGACATCACCTGGTCTAATGTCTGTAAACACACCCCTACTCCTCCCTTATTTATTCTATTTCCGTTTCTAATAAATAACATCACTACTGAAATACAGCTTCTTTACTAAAACAGCTATTACTGCATTCATTTCAATCCCTGAATTGAGGTCAAGAGTAAACCTGTAAAGTAAAGCACAAGCTACAGAGTGAATGAAGGACGGAAAGAAGGAAGACACACTTAGCAGTAATGGAGTATCAGTATTTTTAGCTGCCCCACTGCCACCCAAAGGATAAACACAGAGGGTCTTAAAAGGGTATTTTGTTCCTTAAAATGAAATAAAATGTTGAGCAGGTTCATCATCAAAACTTGGGACACATAGGAGTGGAAACCCTGTTATAATGTGCGAGTGTCCTTTTCAGTGTTTTAATTACAAGACGTACAGCAGGGAATTAACTGCAGTGTTTGAGCTCCCAGCCAACCACATGTTTCTACTTCATATCTGGGCCAGTACTGATCTGCGTCATCACTCCCCAGCACTTGCCTTTTTCAGGACACTGTCCAGCGTCTCTGGTCTACTGATGTCAAAGCAAATCAGCACAGCATCTGAATCTGGGTAAGAGAGGGGCCGGACGTTGTCATAGTAAGGAGAACCTGAGAAGAAACAAAGAAACACAGGTTTTCAGATGAATATCCCCTTAGCCTGTCATGCATGAACTCTGCCCTTTTGAATTGAATCCTTGGATGGTCACATGGCTCCCATCTCCTCTAGTTCTTGGAAAAGAAAGCAAACAAAAGCCGAGTAGTACTATATTCATTTCTACTAGAAGACAAGGAAACCTCACTTGTATCTGACTTAAATTCGAGGGGAGGAGCCGGGATCTTAAGTTGAAATCTGTACAGTTCAAAGAGTAGAGCCCAAAGGCACCTAGGTGGAGGGCAGAAGCATCTGGAACCAGATGGTCTGGAGTACAAATCCACCTCCACCACTGCAAGACGGGGGCAGGCGGCTTCAGGTCTCTGTGCCTCCGATTCTTCACGCATGAAAGGAAGATGACAACAGTACCTACCTGGGATTCAATAAACCTGGGCAGTGCCTGTCACTTAGTAACGGATCAAGAAGTCTTAACTATGGCTATGGCTGTGCTGTTGCTATCGAAAGCTGAGTGGTAGCAAGCACAGTCACAGGAGCTACTTCTTGGGAAAGAGCCCGATATTCAAGATCACTCTGTTCGTACAATGGAGAATGGGGGAGGGAGGAAAAGGGTGGGTTCAGCCACACAAAGAGAACCATATCAGCACCTTATCAGCACCACCTTATCTCCAAGTTACAAGTTTGTATAAGCCATGACCTTTGAGCTTGCGTACTTAAACTTATCCCCAAACCCTGTATAGACTCTCTTCCTGTTACAACCAAAGAATGTAATAAATGCCATACTGGATCCTGTCACCTTTTTACACTTTTCCATCTCTGGGAGTGACATCAAGGCATGATCCAAGGATCTGAGCCTGAGTTAAATCCAGGGTTCCCTAAAGGTTCAAGTTACCAGCCGATTAATTTAACCACAGAACCCCCTCTGGTCGTTTAGGAAATTTCTTCCATTCTTTTAAAAATCCCAAAGGATGGGCAATTGCATGAGGCCAGTTATTATAAAATGGTGTGTCTATAAAATCAAATAACAGCCGGCCATGCTATTTATTTTTTGAAAAATCATTTTCAGTATACTGACATGTCACAAGAACAACATGAAATCATTTTCCTAGGAATGTGTATATATATATATATATATATATATATATATACACGTATATATATAATTTGACTCCAGAATAGAGAAAAAAAATCTAAGCCACCAGACTTTTTGAAACCCAATTTCATTTTGACATCACCTTCCATTTCTAGCAGAAAAACATGACATGTTGTCCCCTGATAAATCAAAACCTCAAAAGTCAAAGTCAGGGAAAGAGAAAGAACTAAAGAAGCTTTTCAAATAATCTTTTACATTTCTATCAAAACAAAATTTTTCAGGAGGCTGCTCTTGAGATCTCAAAGTTACTGTCCGTAGTTAGGGTGCATCATCCCCTTTTCACAGGACATTGTGGGTTCCTAGCATTCACTAAGCAACCCCAGGAACGCTGTGGCTTTTTCACCAGCTGCTTTAGGGATGGAAAGGGACAACTTCAGGCAAGAAGAAAGGGAAATGTTCTAGGAATCAGGAAGAAAAGTGTGAACAAGTATAGAACAACTAAGCCAGAATCTGTCCTGAGCTACAGCAGCTCCCTGCCCACATCTGGAATCAGGACCCTGATGGAGTAGAGACTGACAACAAAAAGATACTTTCCAAAAGCTTAAAGCGTTTAAAGTTAAAAAAAAAAAAGCCATTTAAAATAGTAAGGCCTGTAAGAATAGGCTGTTTCTGAAAGCTTCTTTCTGAAAGGCTGTTTGCTGAAAACGACACGCTGTGGCTGCTGCCTTCTCAGCCACTCAAAAAAAAAAAAATCTGAGGTTACAAGAAAAATTCACAAATAGTTCATTAACTTCAACATTTTTGAGAGGGTCAGAAATGAGATGGCTTATCACTATACATGGATACACTGGCATTTCCATATTTGTTCTGTGAAGTTCAGACTTTCTGAATTGTAGCTTCTGCTTCCGTGTCCAAAGTCTAACCTGGACACAGCTTCTGCTGTAATTATTGCGGAATCTCTTTTTCTAAACATGGAATCAGAAAATTCCAGATCATAGAGTGGAAATCCAAATACCAGACACATACACGAGGATTTCCTCCGCTCTTCCAAGTTAGCAGGAGATGACCTGACCCCAAATCTAGAAAGTCACAGTGTTCCAACAATTCAGGATGTCAGAAGCCTAACTAGGCTTCAGAGATCTCCCTTCTTGGAAATCACTCCCATTGGGAAGAAAACTATCTCGCTGTGGATATTTTTCAGTCTCCAGCAGACCTGAACTCTGGAGGACAGGCTTCTCCAGGTGCCTTATTCCTTCAGGACATAATCTTTGACTAAGATGAAAGTAAGTACACACTGCTAATCTCTGATCTAAGACTACTCTACATTAACAGTGAAAGCCATCTTTCCCAGACACAAAATTAAGGAAAGACAGTTGGAGAATTACAAGGGTGCTAAAATAGAGTAATCAAAATTTGAACTACTGGGAAAATCCAGAGGAATGGTTTTAACTTCCAAGCCACCACGTGGCTGCAGAGAACACCCCTCCCTTTGTGTACTGGGCTTCTCTCCCCCTCCCATTTTATGGCCACAAAGGGGATGTGGCTTTATCTTCTTCAGCCCTCTGTCACTGCTGGAGACTCCTGCTTCCTAGAATCAAGGGAACTGCCTTCTGTACTTAGTGGGTGTACCCAAATATCTGCAAAATGTAGGTACTGGCCTGACTTTAAAATGAAGTGGAGTTTGCAACTGAAACCAAATTCTTATGGAGGTTTGATTCTGCTTTTGTTTTTATTTGGTTTAATGTTTTGAATGAACATACATATTAAATATTAAGGTTCATGAGAAATATGTCACCTTCCTTGTTGAGGTACATAAGTAATTTTTAAGAGCTTTAACAAGATCTAATTAGGAGTGACACTTTGATCTGTCCTATTACTTTTGCTAACGAACAGCGCTTTTAGATCCACAAGAGTGTCCAAAGGTAGTAATAAAACTGATCTCCACATTTATTAGTTATAAGCATAATTTGCCCAACCACTAACTACAAGAGTAATTTGTCATTCGGCGGGCAGACTCCCAACCACTGCGCCACCAGGGAAGCCCCATTATATTTTTTGATAGGGCATGGTTAAAACTTTGAATAGAAAAATCCATGGTCTGTATTTTTTCAGAGTAAAAAAAGAAAACTGATAGAGAATGATAAAAGAACTGTCCTACCAGATCAGTGTATTTTGGAAGTGTTTACTCTGCATTTAAGCACTTGGAATTCTTGCCTATAAAGCCCAAGCTACCACACAAAGCAAGGAAGAAAAGCAAAGCTTGAGGGTGCATGGTGTGATCACAGGCACGCGGGGGCTAAGTCGTCACCCAAGAAAAAATAAAGAGGAATTCCAGGAATGCCCCTATGAAGTGAGAAGCAATACAGGGAGGGAGAAGTGACACCAAAGGAAGAAGCAGAAAGCAAGTCGATGAGACAGGAACAATACCTGCCCCTCACTCCTCCATCCCTCCAGAAAAGCCTTACAGCATTCTGTTAAGTCAAACAGTAAAATATTAACTTCTACAGATTTTTTTTTAAAGATGCATGTGAAAAGCTTCCAAGGTAACTATAGAACTAAACACAAGGCAAGAAAGAACACTGAAAAATTGTGTATTATGTAGAAAAGAACTGAACTTTAACTGCAGTATATAGTAGGTACTGACATACATGTAGTATGTACTCTAGTACCCAAGAAAGTACTAGATCTAAAGTCAGTTAGTCTTGGTACTGAGCTTTGCTTGTCAAATAAAACTCACCATGTGGAATAGGCTTTCTTGCACGTGATAGTTCTCAGATGCAGCATTTCTCTTATACTTTGTGTAACTTTAAGCACCCAGCACTATTCCAAGGTCCTTTCTATTTAACCATCAGATCATCAAAAGGGAAATTTCAAGAAATTCCACACTGTAAAGAAACGATGACACCACATATGCAAAAAGTGTGCTCCCAAACCCCACAGAGAACAAGCTTTGCTTGGGTGGGGACTGGAATAGTGCCATGTGAGGTTCTCTGAGTCCTTCGAGTTTGGCAAACATCAGCAAAGTTCCAAAAGGCTTCTGTTCCAAAAGGAAACTGTTCAGGTCTACCCATCTTTGTCTTCAAGATCATTAATTCTGGGTGAGAGCCGTCTTTCCAGCCCAAGAATGGTCACAAAGTGCCTCACCCAGAAACTACTTCTGCAGACACATACCTGTCTGCTTAAGTCATCTCTTCACAAAGACAGAGAACACACCATATATGTACATAATTAAATGTAAGAAGATTCATGCCCAAAAGGGAGGCTTTAGGGAACCTTTTGCAAAACGAGTTCAAACACTGGGAGGCTTTATAGGAGCTTGAGAACTGAAAACTCTAGTTGACTATTTCATAAATACAACTTCTTTTACTTGGACCTTAAATTGAACAACTTCTCTTTCTCCCATAAGAAATTCCTACCTAGAACAATAAAATCAGGGATACTGCATATTTTGGGGAGAGAAAATATATTAACTTTTGGTGTTTTTAGTGATCACCAAGGGAACACCTGTACCCAACAGCAGTTACCATGTGGATGATCTGCCCAGTTATTACAAGATTCCATTTCGTCATGCCATCTCCACTCAGAGTGAAAGTTCCAAATCAGCAATCATCTCAGGAATGTGAATCAAGTCCAGGCAGAACTTTGGGTCTGGCTCAGTATAAGACTGTTGAACTCTTTTCCCAAGCAGTCTGCACTACAGGCACCAGGACCTCAAATATGCAACAAGTATTGCCAGGAAGGATATTTTATTTGTTTCTTCTATAGGTTCAGCTTAACAGAAATTATAAACAGATTTTATGAAAATTTGGGGGCATTTCTCTGTTGCTACTGAGAAAAGAATCAATATTTTCAATTTCCGGGAACAATGCAGATACGTAGTTGTATAGAAAGTCAAAGAGGTAGAAATAAGACTATTTTTGAGCTTTAAATAAAGGTTTAGGGTTAAACTCCCAATCTTATTGAGATACTTTAAAAATATAAGAATCAAAACATTTTACTTAAAGTGGAACTACAGTAAGTCACAGAACTTTAGGGATACGAGTAGATAGGTATACTTCTAAAAAAATTATATTATCTTTCAGGAATAACCCATGAGTGAATCTGCCCTGCCACATACTACGTCATCAGGCTCATGTTTCAAAGCTAATGTGTACAACACCCAGTTGGACTTCTGAGGCAGCTTACGTTCATGCCAGTGAAATTTCTGTTATGTCAAGGGGGTCTCTGAGTAAAGTTGGCAATATATAGTAACTGAGGAGACATTTAAAGGGCATCAGAAAATGGCTGAGACACAAGTAATTCATTTGGCATGGACCACCAGACACCATGAGCTAGCTGGAGGAACTACTTGGTCCTTGGTGTCACATCTAACGCAAAAGAACTGGATTAATGAGAAAACATCTGGTTATTTCACGTGGCATCAGAACGATCAATCTGGATGCCTCACTGAAAACGTGCAACTTAGCAAGAAACCAGATGGGAAAAAACCTGACACTAAATGGGGTTTAAATTAGAGAGACAGAGAGAGACAGAGATCTAGACACAGATATAAACTTAGAAAGGGAATTAATATCGTCCTCCTTTTTTTGATCTATAGTTTCAACGGAAATCACTGCACAGTGGACAATTCTCCAAATGCAGTTTTATGTACTTCTTACTAGAAATCACTATCCAAACTCAGGGCTGTTTTGCCTTTAACCCACATCTCTTACAGAGTTTCAGGGAGAAAACTCAAGAGTTGAACCTGGCTTTGGAACTCTAAGCTCCTAGAGCTCATTACTACCTATGATCTAACTGGTTTTGTGCAATTTTGCCCTTGATATTCACAACACAAGCACACATCCTTCTTTGGCTTCTTCATAAATTCTTGCCCTCCCTCTTTCTCTAACAAGGTTAAGTTAAAATTCCTCAACTTTCAGAATCTTGTTCTCCCTGATAGTCATTCAACGTAAGCATGTTTCCAAGTAGGAGGGATGTTAAAGAGTTCTTAAGAACTGAGTCAACTTCGACAGATGAGGAAGAAATTGTGGTGGGCTTCGATGAGTCACAAGTCAGGGGGCTTGGGCTAGCCCTGCAGCCTTCAACAGTTTTTTGGATCTTCTTGCTAAGTGAATCCAGCTTTAGAACCTCCAGGCCCAGCCTCCTATAAACAAGTACTAGACAGTGAGTACCTTGAGGGCAGGCACTGTCCTAGCCAGGCTTGTCCCTGCTCCCACAGCCTTTAGCAGAGTTCATGCACACCAAATGCCCTAAAAAATGTTCACTGGTTTCAATCATTTCTATAAGTCTTGCCTTGATGTGTTAATTTACATCTTAAATCACAAAAAAGGGACCAGTGATCTTTTTGATGCTGCTTTTCTGGGTTAATTATTTACTAACCTCCACATTGCTGAAACGTTTCCATCCCTGTTAAGAAATATTTCAAGAGTGCTTGTCACTGAGACTATTCTTCAAACCTGATGTATGATCTATAAATGTAACAATATATTGATAGGCAGACTTATGGCTACAGAGGAGTTTGTCCTCAAAGTCAGGCCATGAGTAATTAAGATTTTCCTCTCTTCTCTAAGAATACTACATCCTCTGTTAATACTGCTAAAAACTAGTACAGGAAGTGCTAACTTTAGCACTCGTGGCCTAAAAGAACCTTGTATCAGGACAGGATTCAAAAGAATGTTTATGAGGCAACAGCATAGTTATTGTGGGCGAATATTAGCAGCTGAATCGAGTATTTTAAAACTCACAATATGCCTTAAATAAAATGTGCATTAACTTGCCCTGGTTAAAAGCTGAAACGAATGATTATTACTCCCTAAATCACATGTGCTGAAATCACACTGCAATCAAATCACTTAGGAAAAGATATGGTGATCCTTAAGTGACAAAGTTTCTACTATTAGTAGACACTGGCTTCATGCTACAAATTGCCTCTATGCTTGGCAAATCTGGCAGATTCTGAAGCACAGGACTACTTTGGTCTCACTTATCACTTCAAAATGTTGAAACCATTACCCATTGTTTTGCAGAAACTCACTGAGTGAATTTGAAAAATCAACAGGAGCATTTCTGCAGCTTTTAATCAAAATGCTCATCTTATTATCAATGAAAGGGAATAGGAAATATTTCTCATTAAAATCAAGAAATCATAGACCTGTATCCAAAGACTACCTTTTAGAGATAGTCAAAAATCCTCCCTTTTAGAGGAGTCACAGTGCCGTTATTTATAAGAGGGTTTTGTTTCCTTTTTTTTCTTTTAATTTTTATTGGAGTGTAGTTGATTTATAACGCTGTGTTAGCTTCAGGTGTACAGCAAAGTGAACCAGTTGCGTATATACATATACCCACTCTTTTAGATTCTTTTCCCATATATATAGGCCATTACAGAGTATTGAGTAGAGTTCCCTGTGCTATACAGTATGTCCTTGTTGATTATCTATTTTATATATAGTAGTGTGTATATGTCAATCCCAATCTCCCAATTTATCCCTCCCCATCCCACTTTCCCCCACGTAACCATGTTTGTTTTCTACACCTGTGACTCTATTTGTTTTGTAAATAAGTTCATTTGTACCATTTTTTTAGATTCCACACATATGTGATATCATATGATATTTGTCTATCTCTGTCTGACTTCACTCAGTATGACAATCTCTAGGTCCATCCATGTTGCTGCAAATGGCATTATTTCATTTTTTTTATGGCTGAGTAATATTCCGTTGTATACATGTACAGCTTCTTTACCCATTCCTCTGTCGATGGACCCTTAGCTTGTTTTCATGTCCTGGCTATGGTAAACAGTGCTGCAATGAACATTGGGGTGCATGTATCTTTTCAAATTGTGTTTCCTTTTAGGGGGGCTGGAATAACTTTAAGCAGCCATAAGAAAACGACTGGCAAAGTGCCATTTGTGGCTGCTTCTTTAATTGGTGTGTGCCTTGGGGGCGGCGGGAAAAGTTTCCTGCCTGAGGATCTAGAAGATCTATCAGCGTTAGGGATGCCTAACAAGGGAAACCCACAGCAATCGGATGGAAAGGGCACTTGGGTTCAAGAATCTGACAAAATGGGCTCATCATAGGTTGCATGTGAGCCTCACTAAGTGGGGAGGGCTTCCTTCCCCCCACTCTCTGCCTTACCTGGATTGTATGCATCTTAGGGGTAGGACCATATTTTAATTAACTCTGTGTCTCTAAGGCCTGAGAGAAGCCCTGCACATAGTAGATGCAGAAAGGACGAGGGAAAGAGGGAGAGAGAAAATGAGACTATCCATTAATGTGCCTCAGAAAGTAGGGAATGAATTATCTTTTCTCTTGGTGCAACGAGGCCCCACAAATCCTAATTCCACTTGATGTTCTTTCCTACACCCAAACTGGCAGAGCTCTGCCTGTGCATAATCGCATGCTGCTGGGGGGAAAGGAGACCCCCTTATGAGAAGCTGTCCAAGTACAGAAACCGGATATGAGAACAGCTTCCATCTCCTAATGTCTGCTAGGAGGCTAAGCAGGATGTGAATGCCATTCAAAGGGCAAAGTTTATGCCATCTCTCTCCCTACGTAGGAGAAGTTACATGCCTCATTTTCCCTCTTTCACAAAGTTCTAGAAGGGGAAAAAAAAAATCTGACATTTAGGACTTTAGACACTTGGCTTGGATATTTTCTCCAGAGTTAAACTGATAGCAGTTGGAAAAAATAAATGTATCAAGAGGCATCAGGCATACACAATTATTTTCACAACCCAAACTAAATAAATGTCTTAGTGGGCAAAGAAAATGTCAAATGTTTGTCAAAAAATAATCCTGTTCAGAAATTTGCCATGAAAAGCTTGAGATGAAATGAAAAACGGTTAAAGATACTTGAAATGATTCGTTGCTGATGCAACAGTTCTTGCTAGATGTATTCCACTCATGAATGATAAAACATTTTCGGTGGAAACAGTCTATTCCTAGAATCCAGGCAATGCTTCATGACTGTGTTTAATTAACTCACATTTCACCTCACAAACAACACAATGGGATTCTAAATAATTCCTTTATGCCTTTTTCCCATTATGTATAAAACTCAATCTAAATTTGAACTAAGATTTCATTACTGGATAATTTTGCTGTGTGGTATTTTCTTAATCACAGTCTTTTCAAACCTTTATATTTTAGTTAAATATGCATAGGTTTTGTTTCATTAAACAAAAATAGAAGTGATTATTTCACTACAGACTTCATTTCAGGTGATTATCTTTAATTTGATGAAAGGCAATATTTATAAAGTTGCCATTCTTTGTGCACAGGTAATTCAGTGGTAATAAATATCAGGGAATCTCATCTCCTTGGAAGCGACGCATATGATTATTCATTTGTTCATTCAACAGATTTTATTGGGTGACTACTGTGTGCAAGGCATGATGCTATGTGTGCAGAGACCACAAACTGTAGTTTGGATTAAATACTTGAAATTATACGAAGTGATATTTATCTGCACATGTGAAGCAGAGCCTCCAACTATAAACTGCCCACATTTTGTTTTCTAGGCTTTGTTAAACATGTGCCTTTTCTCTTCTTTAAAAAAAAAAAAAAAAGTCAATTTGACTCTTTGGGCACCTAATTTAAAATCTCCATTGGTGGTCCTGTGACCGCTGAAGCTTGAGATGGGACGCACAACCCAATATTCCTATAAGCCCACCCATGCCCCCTCCCTGCCCAAATGTGTCTCCTTAAATCCACCAGAAAGCAGTGGCTCTGTTCAGAGCCTGGCTTGCTTTGTAGGTCGTGAAAACTGCAGGATGGGATGGCAGATCCACTGGGACTAAGAGCTGAAGCCAACCAACACCCTGGAAACAAAAAGACTTGCCTGTCTGGTGATCTAAAGTCAAGAAGTATACAGCTGGGAGAGATCCTGCACATTATGTGGTTCTGTATCCTTTTCTTTTTGGATGATGAAATGAGACTCAGGGAGGTAGAGGATCTGCATACAGAAGTCTGTGGTAACCAGTAGCTAAATCTAAACATAGCTTTGTATCAACGACCGGATCAGACTCACAGACCCCATACCTAAATAATTCTTATCACGCATTAGGTCCAAACAGGCTGGGGGAGGAGGCTGAGAATCGGTGTTAATTATTGGTACCATACCAGCTGTCCTGCCCACTAGGCGTAACAAATACCATGATATGTCTGGGAATTTGAGCCCATTAAGTACTAGGCTGTGTACAAATCTGATGATGGAAACTACTGAAATAAGAAAATACTAGAATTCCGTCTATCACCATCTTCCCTATAGTTTCAAGGGTGCAATCCTCAGTACAAACACGGTGAGGTCCCGGTTCTGCTGCCCTTGGCGAGGCTCCAGGAAGAGCCTGACTCTCTAGGGAGAAACAAAATCTGCATATCTTACGGCAGCCCTAGGAGCATCTGGCACCAACCGTGAGAGGCGCTCGAGCGAGACTTCTCACTTGCCTTTGTGCCGGCACTGCCTCCGGCGACCCTGTCAGTCAAGGTCTCGTCCTTGTGCTCTCTAATCCCCTGCGTCCCTCGGGGGCTCCAGAGGTTAAAGTCGAGGGCTGTGGGAAGCTCGCACAGCCCAGAAGCACCTCCACGAGGCCACTCCCAACTGAGCGCAGGTTCACCTCGCGGGCCTCCCCGCCCGACGCAAAGCCTGCGTGCTGGCACTCGCGTGCTTCTCCTCCCTAGTTTCACCCGGGATTTGGCTCGGTTCACCCGCGACAGCCCAGCTCCCTGCTTAACTCCCAGACCTAAGCTCAGGGGCCTTCACCCGGCCTTCCCACTGGCTCGTCCTCCTGCTCCAGAGGCTACGCCCTTCCTGGGAACGGCACTCCGCCGCCAGGCACCGCAGGCTGGGGCGGCGGGTGCCTGGCTTCCAGCCGGAGGTTCCCGGGGATGCTCCCGCCCTCACCGCGCCTGGCCCAGCCCGAACCCCTAACGGCCGCGCGGGGAAGCCTTCCCCTCCGCGCTGTAACCGGCCCTCCCTACCATCGCGCGCCAGGTTGGTGGGTGGGCGCGTGGGAAGGCGATAACCCGGCCTTGAACCCCAGACCCTTGAAAATAATTCACCGTGTCAATAATTCAACTGGACGGGAAGGTCAAAGGCGAATAGGACGGCCCGCCTTGTAGACTGGAGGAGGGTGATGCAATGGGTCAGGAGGGAATGGCGTGGGCCGGGGGACACCAAGTGTTCACGGGGGCGGGGGAGGCTCGGATCTGCCGCTCGGCACCGAGGCGGCGCGGGCGGCCGGCCTGCAGCTCGGAGAGGAGGCCCGGCGACCGCCCGCCGGGTGCTGCCCGCGCAGCCAGCGCATTCCAGGCAGTAGGCGTCACGAGCGCCGCGGCTGCTTGCGCTCACTTTACTCTCTCCCCAAGTGTGGAATCCGCCTGTAACTGCGTTGCTTTGGGGTTTTTCTCCCACCTCCCACCACCCTCTCCGCGCTCCCCGCCTACCCACCAAGCAGCAGGTTAGATCCTGGAGGGGCGCGCTCGCATCCGAGAGCCAGTTGATTCCAAGGCGGCACACGCATGCCCCCAACATTTGGCCTTCCCGGCCGCCCCGAGACGACTCGGGCACAGCTCCGCGGCCACCCGGCTACAAGCATTTTCTACCACTGGGTCACCCCTCGGGCAAAGAACGCCCTTCTCTTCCCACAACTTTCCCCCCGACCCAATGTCGTTCCCCCACCCCCACTCAGAAGGGACACAATTTTCACCCAGCAGGGAATCCCTCGTAAGAAGCAAAGTTAAAGGAGCGGCGCACAGCGAGCGCTGGTGGCGCGCTGGCCCGTGCTGAGAGCGTGCCAGGCGCGGAGTCCCGCTACCCGCCGCGCACCCCTGAGCGGCTGGAAACCCGCCCGAACGCCACGCGGTCCGATGACTCTCTTACCCGAAGTGTCCCACAGGCTCAACTCTATTCTTTGTGTGTCGATTTCAAAACTGGCCGTGTAATTCTCAAACACCGTAGGGACGTAATTCTGGACAAGATGGACAGGGGAAAAAAAGAGGGCAAAGAGGTTATCTTAAAATGCACGACACCCGCAGAACACCCTCTGATAATCGCCTCCCCACTCTCCAACTGAAAAACGAAACCCCAAAACCCGCACCCACCAGATCTCACACTGAACACGCGGACCCTTCCGAAACCCCTAACTTCCCTGTCGCCCCACCCGTATCCTCCAAGACCCAAGGATCCAAATCTCCCAACCCCAGATTCTGCACACAGGACCGAACAAGTTTCAGAAGCTAGCGGCAGAACGTGCAGGCGCATCCCAACCCCTCAACTCTTCCAGCCCACTTTCCCTTTCCGGGCAGTCTAACCAGGAGGAAAGTAGTAAATGGTGAGAAAGACGGCCGAAAAAAAAGAAAAACGGGTGAAGGGGGGAAAGTCAGGGGACACCCACCTCGACGCGGGGGCCCCCCGGGCCGCCCCCCTCCTCGCAGCCCCGGCGGGCCACACTCACCTCGGGGAAGCAGTCTTTGGCGAAGACGTGCAGCAGCGCGGTTTTCCCACACTGACTGTCTCCCACCACTACTATCTTGCATTTCACGTTCTGATTAGGATCCATGATAGATTTACTGGATAATTTCTGGCTGGCTCTTCTCTCCTTCATTGATCTTGCCTTATTTTCTCTCGAAACAGAAATTTTCACTTAAGAGGAAAAAAAAAATATATATTTCTCTTTCTATAAAAAGCAGATATATAAAAATAAATCGCAAGGCTGGCGGGAACCCCTGAAGCGCCGCGCAGACGAGGAGAGCTAGAGGAGCAGGCTCATTCCTCTCCTCCGACAAGTTTTATGCCTGACTCGACACGACGCTTCCCAAGTCCAATTCCGATCCGACTGCTTTGTTTCACGCTCTCTGCGCGGCTTTATACCCCCGGCCTTCCAATCCTCTTTCTCAATGAGAGAAGGAAACTGATCCGCCTCCTCCCCTTTTATGGAGCCTGGGAGCGAGCGCCGTCTGGCTCCTCGCAGAACACGTAGACAATGCGCCCTCTAGGGTGACCATGCGGGATCGATTTCCAGACCAAGGCTCTGCGACGACTTGAAGACCCCAATGACGCTTTGCTGAAAAATGGGACTGTACAAGTCAAGGAGGAGGTGGGAAACTGAATTGTCTGTGCATATTGATTTTTATCAGAATTTCTTGAAAAAAGTTTTCATAGGGGCTGATCTACGGAAGCCTCATAATGAACATTTATGAAAGCAAAAACATTTCCTGCCCAACACAGAAGGGTGGGGAAGGGTTAAGTGGCTGCATTTTGTTAGAAAGTGTTTTGTATCAGGTATATAGGCCATGGAACAATAGCTAAGCCGGGGTACTTCCGATGCCGGAACTGGCTTGCCTGGGTCACAGCAAGAGTGGCTTCTGAAACCAGTGAGTTCCAGTGACTCAGGAGGAGAGAGAAAGGTTTTGAGGAGAGGGAAGGGGAGGTGGGAGGGGAGAAGAAAGAAAAGTGGAAGATGCTCATAACTGAGTGACCAAAGCCATTGGAAACTCAATCCTACTGCACTAGGGACCTAAACACACAAGGTCAGCCATTGCCCCTGTCAGTGACAAGAGGGGGTAGGAGGGATTCTGATCCTGCCCTTTAATTCCTTTATCTGTAGCTTCCCTTTCTCTGAAATCAAAGCACCCTAGGCTGGACCCAGAAAATAGAAATTTGCTTAGCTGAAAAATGCAGGTACAACCCTTCACTCCCTCTCCACCTCGCCTCCACATCTACCCCCTACCCACCCACCTGAAAGTCTCAGAGAGGACTAAAAATGGCCACGTTTGTTCTCTCTACCCTATAAAAAAGTCCTTCTTTTCTCATCTTAATTTCCTGTGCTTCAAGTGATCAGGAGGTTTCACCTATTTTTAAAATTTTTATTGAGTTATAGTTGATTTACAGTATCATATGTTTCAGGTGTACAATATAGTAAATCAATTTTTAAAGATTATACTCCATTTATAGTTACTATAAAATATTGGCTGTATTCCCTGTGCTGTGCAATGTATCCTTGTAGCTTATTCATTTTATACATATGGGTTGTACCTCTTAATCCCCTACCCCTGTATTGCCCCTCACCACTACCCTCTCCCCACTGGTGACCATTAGTTCGTTCTCTATATCTGTGGGTCTGCTTCTTATGTTATATTCACTAGTTTGTTTTATTTTTTAGATTTCACATATAAGTGATATCACAGAGTATTTGTCTTTCTCTCTGACTTATTTCACTCAGCATAATGTCCTCCAAGTCCATCCATGTTGTTGCAAATGACAAAATTTGCAGAGGTTTCACCTATTAAATTGTATTAAGGACATTGGCCCCCCCAAAAAAAAAACCGTATAGGTTCCCCCATGGACACTTCTAGGTTTGTAAATGAGAAGAAGTTGAGGTGAAAAAACAGAAAGTTCAGTATGGGGAGTGAAAAGGCACAATGATAGGTGGTTAAAAGCATACATGTAAGTATCAACCCTAGGACCATGAAGACTCAGGGATCTAAGGATGGTCTCCTCTTCCTTTCAGAGTAGAGAAAACTGGAGCCGCTCAAAGGAAGACTGACTCAGTGTGTAGGGCTGTGTTCATACACACACAGGGCTGACTCATAGAAAAGGGGATCGCTGGCCCTGCTCAGATTACTAAAGCAGCACTGGCCAAAGTTTGCTCTGCAGAAAGTGTGCTCACAAAAAGCGTCCTGCATCCCAATTAGTGATTGAGACACTGTGCCCGTATCACCCCTTGAAGATGTGCCAAGCACTTTGACATATTACAAACAGTAAAAAGCTCTATAGAAAGGTAGCATACCTGACGTAGTTTAACCCAGCATTCCTCAAAACTACTTAAGCACAGGAAACTTTGATCTCATTATTTACTTGTTTGAGAAGCAATGGACATAGTGGTTGGGGGCAGGAAGTCACAAAGAAGTGTATCCGTGAGACCTTGGATAAGTTACTTAACCTCTCTAAGCCTCAATTTCATCATCTGTAAAATGAGAGTCATAATAGTAATGATGAGGAAATGCAAGTGAAGTTTGCAGGATAGCTTCTGGCACATTAAAGAATCCTCCACCTACTTTATATTTCACACGTAACTCTCATTTTCACTTCTCAGAACTGTTGAACATATCTTGGGAAATTCTGGCCTCATGAGTGCACTCACTAATTGGAGCTAAGAGAATAGATCCACCCTTTTTTTTTTTTCTCAGATTTTTAACTTAGGAAGTTGCTCCTTTCTGGAAATATGATTTGACCTACCACATTCCTGAATGGATATAGTTTATGTGGTTAAGCTGCTCTAACTAGCAATAGTTATGAATTATTAGTAGTTGGCTGACAATGAATAAGATGAGCATGTAATTTCTCATATAAGCTGGGACACTTCTGAGAGCAGAAGGGGGTACCACTAGTGGTCAGAACAGCAGTTGTAAACAGGGTCTGGCCCAGGCAAAATGAGAGACCTAATCACTTTAATGAACAATCTGGAATCATAGACTATTTTTGGAAATCAGGTGACCTGAATCTCCAGGAATCTGCCAGTTGCTGAGTGAAATTTTTAATTAATTATATTTATTTAAATAAATTTATTTTATTTTTGGCTGCGTTGGTTCTTCGTTGCTGTGCACAGGCTCTCTCTAATTGCGAGCAGGGGCTACTCTTCGTTGTGGTGCGTGGGCTTCTCATTGCGGTGGCTTCTCTCGTTGTGGATCACCGGCTCTGGAGCGCAGGCTCAGTAGTTGTGGCGCACGGGCTTAGTTGCTCCTTAGCATGTGGGATCTTCCCGGACCAGGGATCGAACCTGTGTCCCCTGCATGGGCAGGCAGAGTCTTAACTATTGCACCACCAGGGAAGTCCCTGCTGAGTGAAATTTAATGGCTGTGTAATAGGGTAGAAAACCAACTGCCTTAAGTCACCCAGGCTTTGAATCCCTTTAGGGTAAGAATTATTTCCTTGTCTTCTTTGAGTCTCTACTACTCACTGTGTAGCAGATACTCAATATATTTAAAAAATTCACTTAGCATTTAGTTAAACAAATATTTATTAGGTACCTGCTATATTCCAGGCACTGTTCTAGAAACTGTAGATGCAACAGTAAACAAGCCAGCCTGCTTGCTGCTCTCACAGAGTATATATGCCAGACAAGAGATAGACAATAAAGAAGTAAGCAAGTACACAAATAAGAATGAATGTGCCAAGTTCTATGAAGACAAAACAGGATGGCATGATGAAGTGTAGGAAGGTGGGGATTAGACCCAGTGGCCCGACAATGCCTCTCTAAGGAGGATGAGTCTTTAATGGTGAGAACAAATCAACCTTGAGAAGGTCCACTGGAAGGTAAGGGAACTGACAGTGAAAAAGTTATATGCAGAGAAGAACTCAGCAGGTGGAAGAAACAGAAGGAAGGCTGGAGTCAGGAGGCCCACTGAAGGAAGGAGAAAATAGATAGGAGAACAGAAGAAAAAGGGCAGGAGCTAATAAATGGGCCTTGGAGATAGGTTCATAGAATTTGGATTTCATTCTAAGGGCAATATGTAGTCAGACACAGGAAGGCTTGAAGCAGGGTAATGACTTGATTATTTGAATGAATGGCTCCAATTCTAAGTTTGCAGCTGTCACTCCACTAACTATGACTTTGATGACACTGCTTATCTTCAATGAGATTTTCAGATCTAAATGATACCTAAAGTCCTAGAAAAGACTAAAATTTTAGATTGCAATGAAAGGTTTTCCCTAAGGAAAACATTCATTTGGAAGGAGCGCAGCCCCATCTAGGGAATCATACATTACCTAATGTCCCGTCTTTTGTTATTCTTCTTGTTTCCTATTACTCTCTCCTTTCTCTAATTACCCCTAAATTCAAGAGAAGAGAAAAAATAGCAAACATTTCCATATGGATTGGTTACTACATCGTGTGCATTCAGCATTCAGCCGCCCTAAGAAGTCTGAACTTAAGAATTCTTTCCTCTGTGGTTAACAACCCTCTACTTACTAGAGGGAAGCACCCCTCCCATAGAAACTGCATCCCCTCTGACACAAAACAGGTTGATTCCAGGCCTGGAGAGAGAGCTAACTGAGAGAGAATAGCCATCTAGGGATGGCACAGAGCTGATAAACAACAACAGCTCTGTGTTCTTTCTATGAGCACTGGCCCACAAGTCAGGACATTGGCTTTTAGTCCCAGCTAAACTAAAACACTGTCTGACCTTGGGCAAACACTGCCTGAATTCTTTTCCTTAGTTTCATCCTTACAAGACAATGATAATATCTGCTTCCTTTAAATCCCACAATAAGGCTGCTTAGAAGATCACATGCCCTCTACTTTCGAACATTCTTCTTTAGAAACACACGTCAGGCATCCCTTCCTCCTCCCTTTCAGGTTCAGTGTATTTAGGGAGGTCTGGGCTCACAGTGGAATATTTAAGGCATAATCCTAATTGTTTATTCATGGTTGCCTGCCTCTCCTCAGATGCCAGCAGAAGTGTTTGAAGGAGCAAGTGTGCCTTGAGGAGAAAGCCCTGGTCTCTTATAAGCATCGTCAACGGAGCAGAGATAACATTAAAAACAGAAAATGTGCGTGATGCTTTCATAGACGTTATGTCAGAAAATATGGATATGAGTCATAGGCATTCTCTTTGAGAATTTAAGAGATGGTGCGTATGAAGTAGCTTCAAATACATGAAGTTCAATATAAAATAACAGCAGGGTGTAAACTTGTGACCTGCTCTGTAGTGAACGGTGCCACTTTCACAACTGTCCCTTTTTTGAGATGGTTAACTCAGCTGGCCTTATATAACATCAACCGAACAGGAGGCGTTTTTTTTTTTTTTTTGGAGAAAGAGGAATTGAGGAAAGAAGACTCATAAAAGTCAATGGATTGAACTTGTTGTTTGGGAAGAATCTGTTCTCTTGGAGAGGAATCTTTTATTTTCTTTTAAAATTATGGCTGATTGTCCTGTCAAGGGCATTGCAATAAGCTGTGTAGGCTGTTTGATAAGGGTACTTCGGTCTGGGTTGTAGAATTTGGTCCTGTTTTTCCTCATGAATGTTGACTGCTAATATGATTTACTGCTGCTGTGTGGACTTAGCCCTCACCCTTTAGCTGACAGGAAATGACACAGCTCTGTGAATGTGGAATAATAAGTCATTGCCCAACTGATCATCCTTTTCTCTGTTTACAGCAAATTTGACAAAGAATTTGTTGCATACTTTAGAAACACAGGTCCATAATTTTGGTTCTGTATATCAAAGGGTACATATAACCGTTTCCAACTGCCTCTTCCAAACTTCAGTGTCACTGATTCCTAATGACATTTCTTTTATAATTCAGAATTTCCTAGGGGGTAGAACAAACAAACAAACAAAAGATTAACATTTGAAGAATTAATACAGGATGATAAGACTTATTGACACTACTAAACATCCAGATATACTCTATATTTGTCAGTGCAATATGAAAACTATTTAAGAAACTTCCCTAAGAAAAAACTTTAAAGAATGAGTTCTTTAGAAATTGTTGTCTTTGAAAAACATTAGTACATTCAAAAGGTACACCATTTTCAGTGTTTTAGGAGTAGTCAAAGAAAAGCAAAGATTATTACTGAACACTAATCGCCATCTTTCAGAGACTACCAGAGCTTCATTGCCAATCTGATGAAATATACAGAGCTGAGTTACTTATGGCAATGTCCATGGTCAAGGGGCATTTGATATTTTATTTTATTTTACTTTTTTTTTTTTTTTTTTGCGTTATGCAGGCCTCTCCCTTTTGTGGCCTCTCCCGTTGCGGAGCACAGGCTCCCGCGCAGGCTCAGTGGCCATGGCTCACGGGCCCAGCCGCTCCGCGGCATGTGGGATCTTCCCAGACCGGGGCACGAACCCACATCCCCTGCATCGGCAGGC
>NW_020174372.1:364667-380877 GCF_003031525.2 Neophocaena asiaeorientalis asiaeorientalis | reverse complement strand
TTTTTTTTTTTTTTTTTTTTGCGTTATGCAGGCCTCTCACTGTTGTGGCCTCTCCCGTTGCGGAGCACAGGCTCCCGCGCAGGCTCAGTGGCCATGGCTCACGGGCCCAGCCGCTCCGCGGCATGTGGGATCTTCCCAGACCGGGGCACGAACCCACATCCCCTGCATCGGCAGGCTGACTCTCAACCACTGCACCACGAGGGAAGCCCCTTATTTTACTTTTTAAATTAATTTTTATTGGAGTATAGTTGCTTTACAATGTTGTGTTAGCTTCTACTGGCATTCAGTATTTTAATCCAAGACTTAAAAAATGGAGTCACAGATGCCCTATCAAATTTCTGGAAAAATCCTTTGTGAAAATTCTTGTCTTGACTCTCAACCACTGCACCACGAGGGAAGCCCCTTATTTTACTTTTTAAATTAATTTTTATTGGAGTATAGTTGCTTTACAATGTTGTGTTAGCTTCTACTGGCATTCAGTATTTTAATCCAAGACTTAAAAAATGGAGTCACAGATGCCCTATCAAATTTCTGGAAAAATCCTTTGTGAAAATTCTTGTCACTTATGTTGAAATACTTTAAGAAAGAAAATGTGAAAACTTCTTTGAGCTTAGCATTTATTTACTGCAAAGGCAGTAGTTGTTAGATCAAATGTATAAACAAAACACTCAGTAACCACTACTTTATTATTTCTGAACTCAGAATGAGGAAACAGGAAATAATTGACTAGAACAACTTGAAATGAGTCATTAGCTTAGGCAAAGACAAAGACAGACAGTAGATTTTAAAGTTAAATAACCTCAATTTGCTGATATTACTCTTGAGACCAGCAGCTCTCAATTTATGTTTAGGCAGAGGGCTACTATTTTGGTAAATAAAACCAATCAACCAACAAAAAAATTCACAGATGTTCCCTGGAGGACTGTGCCCAGAACTAGAAGTCAAGTTGCAACAATTTTGATAACAAATCTATAAAGAGATGTCTAGGTCTGGTACTCTGTGTATAATATTGACTTAAAAATTGAGTGCCTTAGACGGGATTACATTAGATCTTGAATCACGCATGATCCATGAACAAGGACTATAATGGATCACTAGTGATTCCAGACGCAGAATTTGAGAATCACTGCTCCAGACCAGTTTTTAGGGTCAAAAGATGTTTCCTTTTGACAACTGATTTGACTTCAGCTGAGTGGATTTAGTACTTCAGATCATAAGCTCAACTGGAGAGGTAGTGCTTACAGAAGAGTTTATGACTGTTAAAGACTGTAAAAAAATATGACAATATCAATTCTCTCTTCTTTTTTGTTGCAGAAATGAGAGCAAAATTATTTCATTTGCTTTCATTGAATTACTTGGTATGTCTTATGTTCTTATCCTAGAAGATCCTTTCAGTTAAATATTCTTTATTTCCAGGGTGTAAGTTCAAAGCCCAAATCTTCTTCTTTCCTTTGAAAGAGGGAAGAGGGCGTCCTGGAAAATATACCCCAAATGCTCAAAACAGTACTCAAGAATATCTAAGATAATGCAGATCCGGATAAGGTCTTGCAACCACCCATTTTTGAAAACATATATAAAGGAGAAGAAAATTATTCTTTTATCCCTGGCCAACAAGAGTCTTGCCTTCTATAAACATCTTCTAGTCTTGAGGATCCTCTGGGTCCTCCTTCTCCCCTCTAACTTTCAAGGAACCCTCTCTGAAAGGCACCGCTTTTTACCAGTGCTGGCTATTACACACTGAGTGCTTTGAATGTGATCATGAACTGTTAGCGCCTTCAAACTGTCCACATAAGTAGAGGTCAAATGACTCACCACAATCTGATCCTGGCCCTTTTCCAAGACTTTTCTGTAGGTCACATTATCGTCACCAAACCACTAGACTGGCTATAGGTTAAAAGAATGTGTAAACATTACGATGCAATGTCTGGTAACTAGCAAGATATGTAAGTTGTGTGTGAAAAAAACCAAAAAACAAACCCCTGTCCTGTTCTTTAAAGGCGTAGAGGAGGTCCTAATGCATCGATAATACAACTCACCTTAATTTTAACTCAGAGCAGAAAGCTACCATCAGCATACTGTATGTAGCCATTGATCTTAATGAATATTTACTGAGGATTTATGCCAGGACACTTTGTTTTGGCTTATAGCCTCCATGCTGCTTCTGAAAATGCCCCATGGTGCTTCCACACTGTCACAGCAATGCTATGGAATCAATCCAATGACTGCTCTCAGGAGTACACCATGTCATCGAGTGCCACGTATAGATGTCTAGATTCATGTTAGATGAGGTCGCCAAAGGCTCTTAACACATTGGCACCAGGGCACTTAACGGTGGTTCATATATAATTAAAACAGACATTTGAAACCAAATTTTGAAGTACATCATAAATCTTGGCATGATGAGAAAAGAAGAAAATTAGGGAAAATATGAATGTATTTCTTTTTATTAAAAAACATGAACTAGAAAGAAAGGCTAATATTAGCATCCTAAAGAGAGGCTTATTTATTATAATGTACAATGGAAGGCATTCAACTCTGACTCATTTTCCAAAACAGCTGACTAGCTGTTGCCCAATTAATACATTTTGGAAACTTTCCAGAAATGATCCTTTCCATATACATTTACGAATTCACAGTTTTACTCCCCGCCTCCCAGCCGAGTTCTCAGTTTGTATTTTCAGCAGTCTTGGTGAGTGCTACCTGGCCTACACTTCTCAGTCTTGGGGCCTGGGAAGTCAGGTCAAAAGAGTTGGAGGAAAGAGAATCAGCAGACTTTGCAGTTCTCTGGAGCTTACCTACTGAGCCATCCATGGACTTCAAGACCTCTTGGGGCCTCCCAAATTGACTGGTGCTCACAGGATTTCTCACAGTGCTCTGAAACACACCGACGTGAATGACTAGAGACTATGAGAACAGCAACTCTAACCATGAAAATCTCTTTCTGTAATAGTCCAGAATGTCTGGGTGCAAGGATAAAAGAGGAAGTCTTTCTGAGGGTCAATGATTTGGGTAATTCCAGGCCCCCAATATCCACTGTTCCCACGCACACAGCCCTGCAAAGCTTTTACTACCATGAGGAACGTCAGTTTGTATTAAAATATAAACAGAGCATTAGACGGCAGACCCAGTCTCCAAAGGAAATCTGGGAGACAATCATGGTCTCTAGGTTTTCTAAAATTACACAGGAGTAAAAACAATGAGGTTATAGTTTGGAGGGCAAAATTTTGCTTACATCGTGAAAATATAAATGACCCTCACATTTATTTTTAAAGCCCAATAAAATTACTATGTTTAAACTCAATGCAAATGAACGGTTGTGTTCGCCTCATGGTTCAATTCAATGATGCACTGCATTCCCCTCTCTGGTCTTAAAACCTCTATGGAGAAGTGGCCGGAAGAAACTGAAATGCAGTTCCTTGCGATGAAACTCTTTCTCAGTTGTAAGCCAGCCCTAGAGGCTTATGGGCTCAGGCACAGTTACTCACTCTTTCCTTTCTGGTCTAAATCTGGTTCGAGTATCTATCAGAGAAAGTCTTAAAGGGACTGAGGGAGAGCCAAGAGTGTAAGCACTGATGGGCCACTGACTTTGACTTTGAAAATGGTGGGTAATTGTAAGTGTGAGAGGCATCCAGATATAATGACTTCATACGGTGTTGGGAATATGGATATTTTGGTTATCACTAACTAGCTTGGTGATCATGGGCAAATATTTAACCTCTCTGGGTGTCAAATTCTCCACCTGTAAAATTAGAGAGCTGACCTAGATGATGTCTGAGATCTTGGACAGCTTTAAGGTGCATAGCCTATGACTCAGATTGTTTTTTAGATCAGTGGGAAGAACTATGTCCCCATTGCCTGCTTTCCTTTCCATAAGCCTACAGCACTTGGCTCCCAATGTAGGGCTACAAATTCAATTTCGTTAACATAGATACTCTTATTCAGGTTATATATTTCTCCTTGTATTCATTTTGGAAATAATGTTTCTCAAGGAATTTGTCCATTTCATCTATGTTGTCAAAATTGTTGGCACAAATCCATAGTATTTTCTTCTTCTTCTCCTATTCTTCTATAGGATCTATGGTGATAGTCCTTCTTTCATTCTTGATTTTGGTATTTTCTTTTTTCTACCTTTTGTTTTTGATTAGTTTTGATAGAGGCTTCACTTGTATTCACTTTTCAGAAGAACCAACTTTTGATTCTTCCAAATGTTAATTTTATTATTATTTGAGATTCATTTCATTGACTTCTGCTCTCTTTATTTTCTTAATTTAAAAAATTTATTTATTTTTATTTATTTATTATTATTATTTTCTTGGCTGCATTGGGTCTTCATTGCTGTGTGCGTGCTTCTCATTGCGGTGGCTTCTCTTGTTGCCGAGCACAAGCTCTAGGCACGCGGGCTCAGTAGTTGTGACTCGTGGGCTCTAGAGCGCAGGCTCAGTAGTTGTGGCACACGGGCTTAGTTGCTCTGTGGCATGTGGGATCTTCCCGGACCAGGGATCGAACCCGTGCCCTCTGCACTGGGAGCATGGAGTCTTAACCACTGGACCGCCAAGGAAGTCCCTTAATTTGCTTTTATTTTTCTAGAATTTTAAGGTGGAAGGGTAGATAATTAATTTTAGAGGTTTCTTGTTTTTCTAATATAAATATTTAAAGCTATGGATTTCCTTTTAAACATTCTTTTAGCTGAATCTTACAAATTTCAATATGTTGTATTTTTTTATTGTTCCATTCAAAATATTTTCTAACTTTTCTTGTGACTTCTTCTTTGGCCAATGGGTCATTTAAAAGTATTGCCTAAAATCCAAATATTTGGAGGAATTTATTGATTTCTAATATAATTCTGTTGGGATCAGATAAAATACTCTGTGATTTCAATCCTTTTAAATATATTGAAAGTTTTTAATAGACTAGCATATTGCCTTTTTTAATATTTCATGTGTGCTTGAAGAGAATGTATATTCTGCATCTGTCAGATGTAGTATTCTATAAAAGTCTATTAGTGACTTGTTGTTAGTGTCATTCAAATCTTCTGTATTGCTATTGACTTTTAAAAAAATTATTTGTTCTATCAATTTCTGAGGGTTGGCTGTTAAAGTCTCCTGTGATGATTGTGAATTTATCTATTTCCCTATTTAGTTTTGTCAATTTTTGTTTCATGTACTTTGAAGCTTTTTTATTATTTGTATTACATTCAAAATTGTCATGTTTTTGATAAATTCAATTTTTTATATTATAAAATATCTCTCTTTATCTTGGATAATACTTATTATTTAAAGCCTACTATGACATAAATACAGTCACACTAGCTTTCTTATGATTAGTGCCTGGATTGTGTTTTATTCCCTATCTTTTTACTTTTAAACTGTTTGCAACTCTATATTTAAAGTGTGCTTCGGGACTTCCCTGGTGGTCCAGTGGTTAAGAATCCGCCTTCCAATGCAGGGGATGTGGGTTCCATCCCTGGTCGAGGAACTAAGATCCCACATGCTGCGGGGCAACTAATCCCGCGCACCACAATGAAGAGCCCGCGTGCCAAAACCAAGACCTGACACAGCCAAAAAATAAAGAAGTTAAAAAAAAAGTAAAGTCTTACATATATATAATTTAAAAAATAAAGTGTGCTTCATATTGGTGGCATATAGTTGGGTTTGTATTATTATCTATTCTGATAATTCTGTATTTAATTGGAGATTATATTTAATATAGTAACTGATATAGTTCAGTTGGCTATGATTTTTTGGTTGCTTTTGTTTTTTCATTTTCCTGCCATGCTAAGTTTCCTTTTGTCGTATATCTTCTAAACAGGTTTCTAGGAGTCATCCTATCAACTTGGGCTGCTTTTCTATCTCTCAAAGGAAGTAGATCAATAGAACATATACACACTAAACATAGTCAAATAAACAGGGACATGGAAAATAAGTCAGTTGCGAACATAGGTTCCTGGATGAATCATACAACTCACGGTTATTATGCAGAAAGGACTTATTAGAGGATCAGTGTCAATACTGGTGGTAGTTGTCTGGGACCAGCACCAGGCCTGATACTGCTGAATATTTTCTTTGGTGATTTGTGAAAATTATAATTAAAGGAGTAAATGATGTATTGCTGTGTGGAAAGGCTGGCCAGTCCATGGTTGCCCGGATTATAATAATGAAATACTATGTTGGAGGAATAATGAGTAGCAAACAAAATGTGTGTTAATCAGGTAAATCTTCAGCTGATACACTTAAAAACAAAGCTAAAAAGAATCTAAGCTAATAAGAATGAACAAGATTAGCAGGAACAAAGTCTTGAGGTTAACAGGAATAAGCAAATGATTCTTTTACCACTGAAGTTCAACAATTTAGAAATATTATTGTGAGACTAGGATTCAGAAATAATAATAAAGCAAGTCACAGTGATGACCTAACTTCTATACTTAGCACCAGTGTGCTATGTCCAGTTCTAGATTCCCTAATTAACCTGGAAGAACTGGATAGATTTCAGGGAAGCATCAGAACTTTGGTTTTAGAGCTAGACCGATAGTCAGAGATAAATCTGTCCAAACTTCACATTTTACTGATGATGAATCTCAGAAAGGTTGAAGTGTTTTATCCAAAGGCACACACTTAGTTTGTGGCAGAATTGTAACTAGAGCCTTAATTTTTAATCCTTTGCCTATTGCTCTTTCCAGCTCTCCAATGAACTAGGGATTTTGAAATGAGAGGAGATGAGGAAAGATGCAGGGAATTGAGATTATTCATTATAGAGAAGAAAATGTTTAGATTAGATACAATACCTATCATCAAACCTATGAGAATTTCTTATTTAAACGATGATGACCAGACACTCTTCATCTCCTCTAACCAGGGACTTCATTCCCACGGATGACTGAAGGAAAGGAAATGCACAATGAAGTGCTACAGGAGGAATTTGGGAAACACAGAGCGAGAACCATTACTTATTAGTGCGGTAGCTCACAGTACCTGTTCCCCAGAAGTTTGATTTTTTAAAATTCAGATATGTTTTACCTATCTAAAATGGTAATTGCTACAGATGGGAGGATCTTGTTCGAGATCCCTAAGCTTCCATACTAGGTCATTTTTATTTGCCCTTATTGTGCGCCTCTTTATCAGTCTCTTGCGAGATCTTATTCCAAGAAAGAGAAATAAAACTTGAAACCAGTTAAATATTCTTGTTCTTAGTACCATCCAATACCATTCCCAGAGTGAGCTGACTCCCTGCTGAGCCTTTATTGTAAGATTGCCACTTTTATCTTTTACTATAAACTACAGGGTTCTGGTGTTAGGTGAGACAGTTCACCGAAGCACGCCCTTGGCTGACCAAAATGTACTCGCAAGAGCTACTGGAAAGTATGACCCCACTTGTCAGCAGCAGATGGAATTCTTCTTAGTTAATATTATGGCAAAATAACTTGTCAAGTTGTGAATTGTTTGAGATAACAATTTATTACCAGCTTACTGGGTAAATAAAAACCTGGATACTACAAACTGCATGAAAAACTACAATTAAAAGTCATTGCCTGTAGTGGATTTTGCTTATAAGGCCAATACTTTTTAAAAGGAAAGCAAGTTCAAGTAACATTAAAATCTGTATTACATAATTTCAGACATATAGACTTAGAACAATCTACATGATCTTCTTAGAAATTCAGAGATTGATTTTTGTTGTTACTTTACTCTCCTGTGCTACAGATAAAACAACATCACATCTTTGATAGTTGAAAGTAAATTGAAATTCTTTTTTAGGCAAGTACTTTCAGTCAAGAAAAACAGCTGTATTTTAGTTTATATCAAGGTTGATTCTTTTCCATTATGTAGGAGTGTTTACAAATGATTTTGACAAAGGTCACACAACCAAATCATTATTTTTCTTTAAAGAATTCGCCTCTATAAGAGACAACAAAATGAGAACCAGTCAAAGAAAGTAAATAAGTTTACTTCTCTTGAACATACATGAGGATCATTTGACTTGTCCACATTCCAGATAATTTACAAAGGAAGAAAACAATTACACTATAACACCCAGTTGTTTGGAATGGCTTTGGTGTTTTTAAAAACATCTCATATTTCATGTTGTTTTCCATCGAGTAATATGCACCTATTATAGGACATTATAAAGTATTTTGCTATCCCATGGAGCCTGTGTCATACATTTTTTAGGCCCAGTCATATTCTCCATATATATAGAGAGGAGTTATGTGTAGTGGACTGGGTAAGAGCTTGAACAATGGAATCTGAGAAAGGTGGTTTCATATCTGGACTCTATTTACTTCCTGTGAATGAACACTGTGGGCAAGTCACTTAACTTTTAGCTTCTCTGTGCTTGTGGATGATTACTCAATTACACCCTTTTTTTTGCGGTACGCGGGCCTCTCACTGCTGTGGCCTCTCCCATTGCGGAGCACAGGCTCTGGACGCGCAGGCTCAGCGGCCATGGCTCACAGGCCCAGCTGCTCCGCGGCATGTGGGATCTTCCCAGACTAGGGCACGAACCCGTGTCCCCTGCATCAGCAGGCAGACTCTCAACCACTGCACCACCAGGGAAGCCCCAATTACACCCTTTTGATTCTAGTAACTGGGAGGGAAGGTAACATTCACCTCTGACTTCTGTATTATTATTATTTTTTGCTTGTCCCTAAGCTTACTCACTGTGAGAGAAGGCAGAACAATCTGTAGAAGTCCAAGAAAGCTGGTAGTGACGACATTGCAGCCCTATAGGACACCCCACAGTATTCTCCACCCTGGAGGGAACACCAGTACCTTTCTCTATCTTGGACAGAATGAATCTTAAGACATCATCTTGAGTGTCTGTAAACATCAATAGATAGACTTTGCCACTGTTTGGTTTAAAATTACACATGTGGTATACATTACCTGAATATTAATTAGAGTGATACCAGAATCAGACCTTCCCTTTTGCAACCCAATAGGGAGTTAGAGTTAGATGCCATGATTTCCAGAAAGCCAAGCATTCCACAAAGAATAGCACTAAAGCTATTCTGAGGACTCCCATGGACCTCTATGGCATATTTTATTCATTTCTCTGTACCTTTAATAAGTATGGAAGATATCTTAGTTAGCTTGGGCTGCCATAACCGAAGAGCACAGACTACGTGTCTTAAGCAACAGAAATTTATTTTCTCATAGCTCTGGAGGCTGGAAAGTTCAAGATCAAGGTTCGAATGGGTTCTGTTTCTGGTGAGACCTCTCTTCCTAGTTTGTAGATGGCCATCTTCTTGTTGTGTCCTCACATGGCCTTTCCTTTGCGTGCATAAAGAGAGAGAGAAAGAGAGAGAGAGACAGAGAGAGAGACAGAGACAGAGAGACCTCTTCCTCTTCTTCTAAGGTCCTCAGCCCTATCAGACTAGGGACCCATCCTTGTGACCTCATTTAACTTTAATTACCTCCTTAGGGGCCTGTCTCCAAAGACAGTCACATTGGGAGTTAGGGTTCAACATGTGAATTTGGGGGCACAGTTGAGTCCAAAGTAGACAATAAATAGGGAGATTTACTGGCATTGTCTTAATTTCTTAAAGCATTTTTATGAAAAAGGCAATTATTTAAATGTATAAGTAAATGTGATTTGATTTTTTTTTTACCTTTGCTAGATTTTTTAAAGGTAAAATACGTTTGTATCTTTGCTTGACTTTGCTAGACTTTTATATTTATGAAATATATTTCAGATATTTCCTAAGTCTGAAAATAACCTTGTTATATCACTAGCTGTTGGGTTCAGAAGATCACCATAGTCTTATAAAGTGTCTTGAGAAAAACCATGTGGAGAGCAAAAGACATTAACATCATATTATAAGGCTAGAGAGATTGAGTACAGCACCTCCAATGTAAAACTCATAAAACTGAGGTCTAAAGAAAATCACAAATAAGTAACTGAGACACCTCTGCAACTTTGACCAGCCTCTGACCTCACTGATCTTTGCTTTCCTCATTAACTCATCCACAATCCTTCTTGCTCCCATCCCGGTTCTTTTAAAGTCCAGAATTAAATGTAAAACTCTTCTGTGGATGCAAGGTGTAATCCGAACCTATAGCTGAAGAAATTCTTGTGCCTGTGTAGTGATGGCACAACTTTGACCTTACAAATTGATCCAATAAATCTGAATTTCAAAGTGAGTAGAGATTGCTAGGAATTCTGTAGGTCATAAGATGACCTTATTTAGGAGAATAAATAATGTAATAGTATACAGCCACGAAGAGAAAGACATCAACTCTGGACTGAAGCAATTTATTTAACACTTGAAGTTGTTGGCATATTTAACGATCATCAGATAGACCGTAATACTGATAAAGCATTATGTGGGTTAATTTATAAAATGTATTCTTAGCAGTTATCTAATAAACAACATTTGTCATTGACTGAGTATCTACTGGCATAATTGCTTTGCTTTCCAAATTGAGACAATCTTCCAATGTCACATAAAGTATTTTAAACTACTATGAAACATACATTCATTTGCTCATAAACTGAAGATTTTATAACAAGGGCAAAATAATTAAAATTTTAAAACCAAAATCACAGGTTTTTAATATTTATTTATTCATTTGGCTGCATCGGGTCTTAGTCGTGGCACGCAGGATCTTCATTGCGGCATGCGGGATCTTCTTTTTTTTTTTTTTTTTAATTGCAGCCTGTGGGATCTTTTAGTCACGGCATGCTAACTCCTAGCTGCAGCATGCCAACTTTCAGCTGTGGCTCACGGGGTCCAGTTCCCTGACCAGGGATGGAACCTAAGCCCCCCGAACTGGCAGCATGGAGTCCTAGCCACTGGACCACCAGGGAAATCCCCAAATTATAGTTTTTTTAAAGGGAGTAAATATTTTATTATATCCAAAATTATTGAGTTCCAGTGTAGTGAAAGCTGTCAATTCACTCCTTAGTATAGATCAGACATGGGGGTGAGGAGATACCAAATGGAAAGGAAAGAGGAGTCCTAAATAAAAGCTTGTCCTTGCAGAGTCACTCAGGTCTCCCTTGGCAGTGCTGAAATCCACCTGACCTCAGCACATAGTTCACTTAACTTCCGCTTCTCTCTTGCCCCAGCCTGAGTGCCTCAGTGAGATGCGCAGAGAGAAGGAACTCTCCACGTGAGCAGTGAGTTGTGAAATACTTTTGCTAATAACAGTGTAGATGAACCCCTGGCTCAGAGGGGGTTAAATCAGGGGCACGGAGCATCCTTACTTTGGGTGGAAGAATCTCAGCGATGTGACTGAGCCCAAGTGTAATGCAAACTGCCGAAAAGCAATAATTAAACTTACACCTTTAACTTTGTTAAAGGAATGATCTAAAATCTCCACCCCTCTGAAAAAAATAAATTAAGCAGTGTGAATCTGCTGTAGGCAACTGCAGTGATTACATGGGACATGTGGTTTGGGATTATTTGATTTAGGAACAAATTGTACGTGTGGACTGTTCAACACTCAGGAAGTATTACGATTGTCCTAGGACATGTTCACTATTATATGATCAACATATATTAAAGAAAGCCAAAATCTCCACAGGAGGAAATCAATTCACAATTCATAGGTCCACGTGTCCAAATAAACTGATAAAAATTTAAACATGCTTTCTTTTAGGTCTTATAATAATAAAGTTCTCCATTATAAAATTTCCCTAAATGCTACTTATAAGGAAAATATTGTCCTATAGGCCAAGTGGAGGAGATAAGATGAACTATATTGAAAAAAACATCAAGATTTTCATGATACAACGGCAACAAACCTCAAGAAACCGAAAAAAGAGAGACCTCATTTAATCTAAAGAGAGAGAAGACTGATGGCTAAAAACAACCAGGTGCTAAACTCAGTATTCCTGTTGTGGTTATAAAGATTGTAAACAAGAATCTATAATCTCATGCTTTTTTAAAATTTGGCTAATAAGCATGCATGCACGTTTGTGTATGTTTCAAGTCTTCCCTTCTATTAAGCCTCAGATTCAGCTCCTGCCTCTTTTTTTTAATGTGGATTTGTCTTGGAACGTGGATTATAAGACTCTCTCTGGCAGACACTGTACAACTATGTCTGCTGTGGCACACATCTGTCTTGAGCGGTCAGCACACCAGACCAGCCTATCAATGAGGAACCTTCTCTCTGGAAGCCAGAGTGCCCTTTACTAATTGATTTTTACTAGAGAACTGAAGGGTAATCTTCCTGGGAGAATTGATTCTTCTCACCTAGGAGAGATGACTCTTCTGGAGAAGAGTTTGCTTTCTCTGGGCTGCTCTTCTGACTTTGAACTAACAGAATTATTTGAAGAAGCCCAAAGCATCACCAGTTTCCACCCACCTCCAGTTCTGAAGATACACCACACAATCACCTAGAGGCATCTCAACTAAGTGAGCATGACTGTCCTAATTAGGCAAGAGTCCTCACTATTAAATATTATTAGACTTAATTTGGTGCCCTAGAAAATTCTCGATGAAGTCCATCCCACTAAGGGCAGGGCATTGTAAAACCACAGCAACACGCTCAGAAAACACTTCTACGGTAATGTTTATTAGGTCCCAAACTATATCATTTGGCGATATAATCTCTAGGGTTATAGAAACACCAACCATTAAAGTTGAAAAGAACTCTGGAAATGTCATTGTCTCTGACCCTGTCACTTTACGGATGAGGAAATAAAAACCCTTGGTGGTGTGGTTGATTAGTAAGGAGAAATAAGACTAGATTTTAGGCCTCCTGACTCTTCCAGCCAAGAGCTCTTTACATCATACCATTGTACATCCTAAAATATGCCAGTGACTGAAAGCACATCTTGAAAGCTGTGATCTCTCAATGTGGCTGTATTGGTGGTGGTGGGATTACAGTACTTAGCTTTGCATTTCTAGTGTTTTAACCTTGAGGACATCAATCTTACTGCATCTGATTTTTGTTAACTATAAATCAGGGATAATTTTGTCTATCTCAAGAAGCTGTGGTGAAGATTTAATAAATATTGAATGACAAGGTGCTTTCTGCAAATACAGTGTTAAAATGGAGATGAGAGTGTTTCTCTAGAAGTTTATCTGTGACTTTTGGTTCCAGATGGTGGATGTACATGTGCTTATCTCTACCCTACTACCCACCATGAAACCCTGTTAAAATAATAGTAGAGAATAAGGAAGATAAAATCCTGTAACAATGAGAAAATGGTGGCCAGGGAGAGGGAAGGTGAGCATCAATAGATGATATTTTCACAGATTTCTAGGAGACAAACATGGGATGAAGGGCTGGTGGGCAATGAAGCTGACCAGTGGACAGACAGACATGAGTTCATGTGGAGAGACTTATGGCTCTGGCTAGAGATGGCTTTCCTTGAAGAACCCTGAAAAGGATTAGGACTGAGAAATGGCAGGTACTATTGAAGGTAAAGAAAGGTATGGGACTAACAACAGAGGGCACAACCCAACTGATCTTCACTAACAAAACACCTGGCATCAAGGTATCTACTCACCACCACTACCCCTGCTACCGCAACCACTGGAACCAAAGGGCTCTTCTCTAAAGAAACTGAAGGAAGTGGTAGAAGGGCAGATGGTGCTCTCTGTATTCTGCTGTTTAGGGGCACCAAACTATGAGGGTCCCTTGCCTGCCAGTTCCCCCTAGGTAAACATTGCTTGTAGAGAACATCTATCTCTATACCAGAGCTCAGAGTGAACTTGTGTGTTGCTTTTTTCATTAATATGATAAGGCAACAGAGAAACAGAGGCATTTTTAGAAAGCCTGCAACATGAAAGAGAAAGAAGTAAAGAGAAAAATTAACTTTAGAGAAAAATAAGAGAATTCAGGAAACAGAATGAAAAGTCTCTAAATGGCATCCTTAGATAGACTCAAGAGGACATTACATCCATGAAAAGTAAAACAATATGAAAAAAGGACAGAGGAAAAAAAAGAGCTCCTGGAATTAAAAATTATTGCTGAGGTTTAAAAAAAATACAATGTTTATAAGGAAAGGTAAACAATAAAATCTTTCAGAAAATAGAGTCAAAAGAATACAAGAAGGAAAATATGTGAAAAGATTTTTAAAAATAATCAATCTAGCAAATATATTGTCCAAATAATGAGTTTCAAAAAGAAAGAAAATTAAAATCGGATGAAAAGACATTATTATCAAAAAATAACAGGAGAAAATTTCTTGTAGCAGAACATGGACATTAAGATTGAAAGGGCTTAATACCATCTATACAAAATGAATGAAAAACAGATAATCAGGAACTTCAGTGTGAAATTTCAGAACACTGAAGATAAAGAGAAGTCGCTAAAACTTCCAGAGAAAATACATGTGTATGTATATATATTTAATGCTGAAAGTCAAGAAGAAAACTCATATACACTTTTTCAACAGCCACTCTGAATGCTAGACAACAAAACAAAGCCTTCGAGGCTGGGAATATGACATACAACCCAGACTAACTAGCAAAGAAACATGGTATCAGAATAAACTCTTCTCAGAGACTCAGCCTCCCAAGCTTTCTCAGAAGTTTTTGAGGATATCTGTCAGCAAAGTGAGGGAAGGGACCCAGAAAGAAGAGAAGCAGAAGCTCAAGTAAATTGTGTATCCACGCCAGGAGAACAGTTGAAGGAGGTCTCAGAACGCCAGCTGCCCGACAGTCCCACCAGAGCAACCAGGACAGATGGGGAGAGGAAGGAGGCCGTGGAGGGATCACTGCGAGGGGGGCAGCCATGATTCTACAGAGAATAAATGATAAAGGGAGAATATGATAACAATTGAGAATATACTAAAGGCAAATGAATCAAGAACGATAAAAGCACTTACACAAAAGGAAACGCCAGTGAACAATATTTATATAATTGCACTAACAGAAACACTAGTATTGATTTTCAACCTTTTCAAATAATCTATAGCCAAAGTACAGAAAACTTAGCTATGCTAATAAAATGTAAACTTATCTATGCTTATAGAATATTATGAGCATATCAGTGTAACAATCGAATTACAAATGATAGAAATTGTAGTCAGGGGAAAAAGCTGGAGGGAGTGGAGGGAGTGGGTAATACCTCAGATGAGAAAGTATGGAGTCATATGATATTGCCTTTGGGTGACTAAGAAATAAAAAATTTAAATATATTTTTTTCTTAGAGTTACAGAGGTTATGCTTGGAGGAAGCAAAAATAATGACATAATTATGTTTGGTAGGAGACTGGCATTAGTGATGGAGAATGTAAATAAGTTGTTGTTAACTTCTATAGATAAACCCTAAAATTCAGAAATCAAGATATAGCAGTACAGGTAAATTGTTTAGAGATACAGGGATAATTATCCAAAGAATAAAGGAGTTAAAAGTGGTTGCTAGGAGAGGAACTAGAGAAGGATGAGTGATGGAGTCAGGAAGGGCTTAATCCCTTTCATACTACACTGTAATTGACATTGTTGGTTGACTATCTCAAATCTATCTGCCCTTTCTTCCTTCTTGAGACTACCCTGATTTTGTCTGTATTCACTTGTACCTAAACTCCAAAGATAATCACATTTCCTTTGCTTGGGATATGCCCAGCAGAATGGGAAAGGAAGGCTCATGGGGTGGAGGAGGGGTGTTTTTGAGAAAAGTGCCCTTCATTCCTTAGAGGGAACTGTAAGGACATATGCTGTATCCTCTTCCTGATGATGTTGCCATATGTGGATGAGACACTTAGGGCCAGTGAAGCCATTTGAGTGTGAGATGAATTGGAAAGAACACAGGTTCTTCATGACAACTGTGAGTGGCTGGATTAACCAGCCTTGAAGCCTACCTTCCCTCTGTCATACTGTAATATCAGATAATACTCCCTTTATTTTTTCAGTCAGTTGGTTCAAGGCTTTTGTTACTTGCAGCCAAAACGTATCCAAATGGATACATAAAGCCCTCCTGTATTATTTGATCTTATAAAGCATAAGAAAGTATTATATTCATTAGAAATAAAGATAAAAAACAGTGTATTTAACATTACAAATTTTACTCTAAACACAAAAAGTCCTCCTTCAGCATTGTATAGTTTTATTTTATTTATTTTTTATACAGCAGGTTCTTATTAGTTATCTCGCCACCATGCATCGCATAGTTTTAAAACATGTGTTTTTAAAAATTATCCAGTCGCAACATCAGCCAATGGGAAAGTGTGTAAAAGTAAAATGGAAGTCTACGTGCCCAGGAGTCATTAAGCCTCAGCACTACGCATCTTCTCAAACTGTAGTATGCATAGTTTTTACT
>NW_020174372.1:261330-364534 GCF_003031525.2 Neophocaena asiaeorientalis asiaeorientalis | reverse complement strand
TTCATACTATATATACACTCTTTCACAACTTGCTTTTTCACACACACTATGTCACAGATACACTTCCCTGCTATGAACTTTTTTATGACTGTAGAGATTTCTGCAGATGGACGGACCACAATTTATTCAACCTGCACCTTATTAATAGATATTTAGATTGCCTTCAGTTTTTACTAATACAACAAATGCTGCCAGGAACATTCAGACACATGCTTCTTTGTACCAGTATTTTTCTAAGATAAATCCCAAGATGTGAAATTGCTGGTTCAAAGGACACATATGTTTTAAATTTTAATAGATTAGAAATTGAAAACCCCCTTCCCCCCAAATGGGCTGTACTATTTTACACTCCCACTAAAAATATATGAGAAGTCATTTTGCCACATTTTTACCAACCACTGATATTATTAACCTTTTAAAATTTTAGCTCACTATTGTTTCAATTTGACTTTTTCTAATAAGTAGTGGAGTTTATCTTCTTTTCATATGTTTATTAGCCATGCGTATTTTTATTCATATATTTACATTATTATTATCTTCCTACTTAGCTATTTGTGTTTTTCTTGTTATTTTGTGTTCTTTGTCTCTTACAAATATTCCCTTTATTATATATGATGCAAGTATTTTCTCCCAAACTGTTGTTTGTCAGTCTTTTAAGTTTTTTATTGATAAGTGTCACAATGTTATGATCCAGGGCTTTAAAAACTTGGGTAATAATATTTATTTGTTTGACCGTTCTTATTGTCTGCATTGAAAATAAAGCAATACCAAACTATTGAGCAAATTCTTATTGAATGCCCACCGTGTTCAGTAATCTCAGAAGACACTAAGGTAGAAAGACAATCTCTGATTATAAACATCATCCAATACACGGAAGAGATAGACCTGTTAAAATAAATAATTCTACTACGGTAGGTTTTTAACATAACAGATGTTGGAGACAGGGGAGAAAGAATGCCTAAAACTACCTATGGATTGTCAGAGAAGAACTCATAGAGGGGGAAGAATGAGTTTGCTATTTCTATGAGTTCTTAACTTTTTATACTGTTGAATTCTTATTATATACTAATAGTGTATGAATCAAATATAATTTTCAACTTTTTAGTAGATTAAAAAAATTTGTTTATTCTCAAAATTTTAATAAATAAATTCTTCAAAATTTATGTGTCTTATATTGCCATTAAATCATGTGTTTTTAAAGAACAATTGAATAATGAGTCACGTGAATGTGAAACACAGCTATTTCCTTTTTTAAGCATTCATTCTAATATTTCAATTCCTATTTTTAATCATCTGAAATCCTTTATACTTACAGAAATATGAACTATCTAGCATTACTTTCTAGAAACAATTTATAAATGCACGTTAAAGGAAAATTAACAGTTCCTCCCAATACCCAACACAGCCTCTCCACACACGTTTAATGGAGGAGACGTCAGAATGCTTCTTTTCAATCTTTGAAATCTTCCTTTGATACCCCTACCCCTACCCCCTTCAACCTTGACATCTGTCTAGTCTTGCATCAGCTATCCCACAACAAACTCAAGATAAAATGGTGAATGCAACTGCTCATAATATCTCAATACCTCTTTCATCAGTTAGGGTGTTAAGTACATTGGAAGGCTAGTCTACCATCAACAAGGAACCATGAGGTATTGAAATAGTTTTCACATGCCAATCCGTAGCCCAGTTCTGTTCCTATGACGTTTATAGCATTTCTGATCCTTCTCCACCCCATCCCCTTCTCCTCTTATTGAAAAGTGCAGTCCTTTTTCAATATTCATCTGAAAACCACAACTTTCATCTCCAATGTATCTCTGGTACTCCATCCCAAGAAGGACAGAGCATAACCTCTGAATACGTTGAATTTTTTAATAATAATAATAAAAAGTCAAGGTAACTTGGCTCTACCTGTAGTTCTAAGCAATCAGAGATTTGTTTCTAAATAGCTCTGGGGGATTTCACCATATGACTCCTATTAATGGAAATTGCTGAGCTAATCTCTCCGTGTGACATTACAAATATTAGCTTCCCGTCCAACTTTGTTTGAAGCTTTTCTGTTATTTCTTTTGCTGTTAGAACAAGGACTGTAAATCTGGAAAGGATTTTTAAGATCAATCAAGTCATTCTTCTAATTTTACAGATGAAGAAATGTTTCAGAGGTTGTTACTGACCATTAAATGGCTGTGTGATTTTGAGCAGTTGGATCCACTGACTTTAAAGACTGGCTTGGAATTTAGGAAAGATGTTTATAGGCATTATCTACATAAAAGGTAAGGGGAAGTGAGGAAACTTGAAGCATAAGCTAGGTTATCTGAATTCAGTGTTTCAAGGGTTTTCTTTTATCCTACAAGCATTATTATTAATGGTTGTGTCCATATTTGGAAGTTGTCCACTTAAAAGATTATATTATAGAGAACATAAGGGTCACCAGATCAGCCACCTAAAGGTTTGTCATTATTAACAGGGGCTAATATGGCAGAACAATTTCTCTAGAGTATATTTTGTTATGGCTCCTTGAATAAAAACCCTGCATTTCATACTATATATACACATTTTCACAACTTGCTTTTTCACACACACTATGTCACAGATACACTTCCCTGCTATGAACTTTTTTATGACTGTAGAGATTTCTGCAGATGGACGGACCACAATTTATTCAACCTGCACCTTATTAATAGATATTTAGATTGCCTTCAGTTTTTACTAATACAACAAATGCTGCCAGGAACATTCAGACACATGCTTCTTTGTACCAGTATTTTTCTAAGATAAATCCCAAGATGTGAAATTGCTGGTTCAAAGGACACATATGTTTTAAATTTTAATAGATTAGAAATTGAAAACCCCCTTCCCCCCAAATGGGCTGTACTATTTTACACTCCCACTAAAAATATATGAGAAGTCATTTTGCCACATTTTTACCAACCACTGATATTATTAACCTTTTAAAATTTTAGCTCACTATTGTTTCAATTTGACTTTTTCTAATAAGTAGTGGAGTTTATCTTCTTTTCATATGTTTATTAGCCATGCGTATTTTTATTCATATATTTACATTATTATTATCTTCCTACTTAGCTATTTGTGTTTTTCTTGTTATTTTGTGTTCTTTGTCTCTTACAAATATTCCCTTTATTATATATGATGCAAGTATTTTCTCCCAAACTGTTGTTTGTCAGTCTTTTAAGTTTTTTATTGATAAGTGTCACAATGTTATGATCCAGGGCTTTAAAAACTTGGGTAATAATATTTATTTGTTTGACCGTTCTTATTGTCTGCATTGAAAATAAAGCAATACCAAACTATTGAGCAAATTCTTATTGAATGCCCACCGTGTTCAGTAATCTCAGAAGACACTAAGGTAGAAAGACAATCTCTGATTATAAACATCATCCAATACACGGAAGAGATAGACCTGTTAAAATAAATAATTCTACTACGGTAGGTTTTTAACATAACAGATGTTGGAGACAGGGGAGAAAGAATGCCTAAAACTACCTATGGATTGTCAGAGAAGAACTCATAGAGGGGGAAGAATGAGTTTGCTATTTCTATGAGTTCTTAACTTTTTATACTGTTGAATTCTTATTATATACTAATAGTGTATGAATCAAATATAATTTTCAACTTTTTAGTAGATTAAAAAAATTTGTTTATTCTCAAATTTTTAATAAATAAATTCTTCAAAATTTATGTGTCTTATATTGCCATTAAATCATGTGTTTTTAAAGAACAATTGAATAATGAGTCACGTGAATGTGAAACAGAACTATTTCCTTTTTTAAGCATTCATTCTAATATTTCAATTCCTATTTTTAATCATCTGAAATCCTTTATACTTACAGAAATATGAACTATCTAGCATTACTTTCTAGAAACAATTTATAAATGCACGTTAAAGGAAAATTAACAGTTCCTCCCAATACCCAACACAGCCTCTCCACACACGTTTAATGGAGGAGACGTCAGAATGCTTCTTTTCAATCTTTGAAATCTTCCTTTGATACCCCTACCCCTACCCCCTTCAACCTTGACATCTGTCTAGTCTTGCATCAGCTATCCCACAACATTTCATACTATATATACACATTTTCACAACTTGCTTTTTCACACACACTATGTCACAGATACACTTCCCTGCTATGAACTTTTTTATGACTGTAGAGATTTCTGCAGATGGACGGACCACAATTTATTCAACCTGCACCTTATTAATAGATATTTAGATTGCCTTCAGTTTTTACTAATACAACAAATGCTGCCAGGAACATTCAGACACATGCTTCTTTGTACCAGTATTTTTCTAAGATAAATCCCAAGATGTGAAATTGCTGGTTCAAAGGACACATATGTTTTAAATTTTAATAGATTAGAAATTGAAAACCCCCTTCCCCCCAAATGGGCTGTACTATTTTACACTCCCACTAAAAATATATGAGAAGTCATTTTGCCACATTTTTACCAACCACTGATATTATTAACCTTTTAAAATTTTAGCTCACTATTGTTTCAATTTGACTTTTTCTAATAAGTAGTGGAGTTTATCTTCTTTTCATATGTTTATTAGCCATGCGTATTTTTATTCATATATTTACATTATTATTATCTTCCTACTTAGCTATTTGTGTTTTTCTTGTTATTTTGTGTTCTTTGTCTCTTACAAATATTCCCTTTATTATATATGATGCAAGTATTTTCTCCCAAACTGTTGTTTGTCAGTCTTTTAAGTTTTTTATTGATGTGTCACAATGTTATGATCCAGGGCTTTAAAGACTTGGGTAATAATATTTATTTGTTTGACCGTTCTTATTGTCTGCATTGAAAATAAAGCAATACCAAACTATTGAGCAAATTCTTATTGAATGCCCACCGTGTTCAGTAATCTCAGAAGACACTAAGGTAGAAAGACAATCTCTGATTATAAACATCATCCAATACACGGAAGAGATAGACCTGTTAAAATAAATAATTCTACTACGGTAGGTTTTTAACATAACAGATGTTGGAGACAGGGGAGAAAGAATGCCTAAAACTACCTATGGATTGTCAGAGAAGAACTCATAGAGGGGGAAGAATGAGTTTGCTATTTCTATGAGTTCTTAACTTTTTATACTGTTGAATTCTTATTATATACTAATAGTGTATGAATCAAATATAATTTTCAACTTTTTAGTAGTTTAAAAAAATTGTTTATTCTCAAAATTTTAATAAATAAATTCTTCAAAATTTATGTGTCTTATATTGCCATTAAATCATGTGTTTTTAAAGAACAATTGAATAATGAGTCACGTGAATGTGAAACACAGAACTATTTCCTTTTTTAAGCATTCATTCTAATATTTCAATTCCTATTTTTAATCATCTTTGTTTATTCTCAAAATTTTAATAAATAAATTCTTCAAAATTTATGTGTCTTATATTGCCATTAAATCATGTGTTTTTAAAGAACAATTGAATAATGAGTCACGTGAATGTGAAACAGAACTATTTCCTTTTTTAAGCATTCATTCTAATATTTCAATTCCTATTTTTAATCATCTGAAATCCTTTATACTTACAGAAATATGAACTATCTAGCATTACTTTCTAGAAACAATTTATAAATGCACGTTAAAGGAAAATTAACAGTTCCTCCCAATACCCAACACAGCCTCTCCACACACGTTTAATGGAGGAGACGTCAGAATGCTTCTTTTCAATCTTTGAAATCTTCCTTTGATACCCCTACCCCTACCCCCTTCAACCTTGACATCTGTCTAGTCTTGCATCAGCTATCCCACAACAAACTCAAGATAAAATGGTGAATGCAACTGCTCATAATATCTCAATACCTCTTTCATCAGTTAGGGTGTTAAGTACATTGGAAGGCTAGTCTACCATCAACAAGGAACCATGAGGTATTGAAATAGTTTTCACATGCCAATCCGTAGCCCAGTTCTGTTCCTATGACGTTTATAGCATTTCTGATCCTTCTCCACCCCATCCCCTTCTCCTCTTATTGAAAAGTGCAGTCCTTTTTCAATATTCATCTGAAAACCACAACTTTCATCTCCAATGTATCTCTGGTACTCCATCCCAAGAAGGACAGAGCATAACCTCTGAATACGTTGAATTTTTTAATAATAATAATAAAAAGTCAAGGTAACTTGGCTCTACCTGTAGTTCTAAGCAATCAGAGATTTGTTTCTAAATAGCTCTGGGGGATTTCACCATATGACTCCTATTAATGGAAATTGCTGAGCTAATCTCTCCGTGTGACATTACAAATATTAGCTTCCCGTCCAACTTTGTTTGAAGCTTTTCTGTTATTTCTTTTGCTGTTAGAACAAGGACTGTAAATCTGGAAAGGATTTTTAAGATCAATCAAGTCATTCTTCTAATTTTACAGATGAAGAAATGTTTCAGAGGTTGTTACTGACCATTAAATGGCTGTGTGATTTTGAGCAGTTGGATCCACTGACTTTAAAGACTGGCTTGGAATTTAGGAAAGATGTTTATAGGCATTATCTACATAAAAGGTAAGGGGAAGTGAGGAAACTTGAAGCATAAGCTAGGTTATCTGAATTCAGTGTTTCAAGGGTTTTCTTTTATCCTACAAGCATTATTATTAATGGTTGTGTCCATATTTGGAAGTTGTCCACTTAAAAGATTCTATTATAGAGAACATAAGGGTCACCAGATCAGCCACCTAAAGGTTTGTCATTATTAACAGGGGCTAATATGGCAGAACAATTTCTCTAGAGTATATTTTGTTATGGCTCCTTGAATAAAAACCCTGCAACTTGCAGCAGCATCATAAAAATTAGATTTTAATAAGTTTTGGTTGAGTGGGTTTCCACTGTACAGATCACTGTACACCCCTCTTGGACTTTCAGTGAAGTTAAACAATTCTGAATAGCTTTTGAATGAGTGATGAACAAGTCACAAGATGGGACAAAATGCCCTGCTTGTATTTGGCATGCCAAAAATTCTTTCTCAATAACATTGCAATCCTTGCAATTTGCAGAAACTGAAATTCTTCTACATTTGTAGGTTTAGTCCATTTATTTCAATCAAATGAAATGCCTGTTTTTCTTTTATGATATCATGTTTTTTGCTTTTTTTTTTTTTTGCGGTACATGGGCCTCTCACTGTTGTGGCCTCTCCCGTTGCGGAGCACAGGTTTCAGACGCACAGGCTCAGCGGCCATGGCTCACGGGCCCAGCCGCTCCGCGGGATGTGGGATCTTCCCAGACCGGGGCACGAACCCGCGTCCCCTGCATCGGCAGGCAGACTCTCAACCACTGTGCCACCAGGGAAGCCCTCATGTTTTTTGCTTTTTTACTTTAGTTTTTTAGGATAGAAGAAATAGGTTCTTTTGGTGATTTTTTCACAATTAAATATTTTAACATATTACTAGGATTACACACGGCATATGGTGTACTTTACAAGCTATTATCCTTTCAAATATCTTCTCAGGTGGAGAAAAAACATTCGGCATTCATTCACGTATGATTCATGATCTTCTGACTTCGTATTTGTGGTGGCCATAGTGACCCAGGGCTTAAAAAAGCACAAACTATTTCAAGTCAAATCTGACTTTTATCTTTGTCTCTTAAGCTTCTATTCCAATTAAGGTGGAATACTGTGAAAAACAACAGTTCATACAGTTTGTTTTTCCTTAGGGAGAGGCAAATGTGTGACTAATTAAAAGAAAGCCAATCACTATTGCTGTTATAATTTCAAACCTAAAATTTTTTAGAAAAGAAATCCTTTCTCATGTATATATTTCTATCTGGAAAAGTGATTTTTCATCGAACTAGTTTTTTGAGAAATGAGTGGCCACTTACTTAAAGCCACAAATATGACAATTTCACATGTGAGAGGTTTTTGGGTTATTTTTTAAGATCTTAATTTCTCTCACTGCATAGAGAACAGATGACTCTCATTTCACCATATACTGGATTTTATCATGGTGAAAGATGATTTAATAATTGCAGCCTAACTATTCATGTTATTTCTACTTTGTACTTCCTAAGGAATAGCTCATTACATGACATCAAAGCCAAATCCTGCAATTAGGAAAGAGTTTATATTAACTGGATTTTGGAAAGAGGAAACAACAAAACCACTCCAAATTCTTGAAACAACAAAAGAGAAAACACAGCAAGAAAACAAGTCTTGGCATTTGCTCATCTCTTTTAACCCTTGCTCCTTCATAAAATAAAAACAGGTTGGAGGAATTGTGAACAAAGGGTCTTAATTGCAAAAAAATTTTTAGGAGTGTTTGAAAGGAAATGAGAGTACATTCATTGAGCCTGGACCAAGCATGCTCGTCTCATGTTTTTAGTTTTGTTCTCTTTAAATACTCATTTAGAATCTGAATTTAGTAATGACACTACGGGATTCTTTCACTTATGTTGTATAGAGAATAGTGGTGAACTCAGGACAACCAACCAACCAAAGAAACAGAAGCATATTTGGAAAAATAAGCCATGAGGCACAGCTCATGCAAAGAAATCTCATCCCTGGGTCCATGTATGCTTGGTGGGAAGAATCAACATGCTAAAGCTGGAGCCCCTGAGCTTGGCTCCCGGCCGTGCCTTTTTCAAAGGTACAGAGATTTGTGGAGAGAAATGCACTGATGAGGGGTGGGCTCTTCCCTGCTAAGTGGGATGGACAGAGGGGGTTGGCACAATAGCTTGCAATATTTGAGTACAATGATTTTTGTTTCCTATAAAGACGGAAGCTATTCTTTTTAAGTATGTGGTTTCAGTGGTGCATGTTTGATTCATGACTAAGAATTCTTTTCCTCCATGATGTATTAGCACCCTTGTATAATTAAGTTTCCCTCCTGAAACTTATATTGGGCTGAATTCTGTTTTACCAAGGTAGTGAATATGGCATGGACCATTTAGGTTCAAAACACATCAAAAATGTGGAAATTTGAGATGTTTTCTCCAACTATTTGTGGGTGGACAAAACAATTACATCTTGAATTTAATACAGTAAAAATCTCTGTCCTTCCTCTACAGTTTGCAGGCATTAGATATAATACTGGTGTGAACAACTTAGAGAATTCTTAGTTTCATCTCCACCTCAATCTTGTCAGAATGACAGGGGTGTGTGAGCTTAGCTGGATTTAACTGGATATGAACCTGAGCACATATTACACATGCAAATCGAGTCTCCTTTTTTAACCATAAAAGGCATGAACATAAATTCCAAAGCTGATTCCACAGTAAATGACATGGGATGGCAATATTAATTCCCTTTGTGGACCTGTTTCTCCTCCTGTAAGACAGAAAACTTTACCTCTCTTGAGGCTTGTCCTTGCAAGCCCATAAACATTTACCTGTCTAAACTTATAATTAAAAAATATATCCTAATCCTTTAGCAAGTAATTATATTGAGTATTATTTACCCTTCATAAGAAATCCCTTAAAGATCTAAAGGTCGAACCCGCGTCCCCTGCATCGGCAGGCGGACTCTCAACCACTGCACCACCAGGGAAGCCCATCATCAACTTTTTATTGCCTCCCTTGATGCATTTCCATTTTTGGAACTCTCCCCTTACTTTCTGCTTGACATACAGGAACACAAAAAGAAATTCAAAGGAAGGTATCTTGAAAGAAGAACTTCATTAAATCATTATCAAATTAGAAAAATTACATACTCAAATATCTCACGCATGTATAATAAGATGAGAGATACATGTGTTTGCATGTTTGAATGAGATATACAGTCTTGGCAAGTGTAAATATGCATAGTTTTCTCATACAACATGATTAGAGAAAATTACATATTTAGCCAATTACTCTTCAGAATAATTTTCTTCATATTTTCCTTCTCCTGAGCTAAAATGGCCTTGATGACCCACTGCTACCTTCCTTTTCTGCAGTCTCACCCTCACCCACTCCCCTCTTCTGCTCTGCTCTACCATCCTTCACATTTTATGCCTTTATGCAGGGCCACCTCTTTCCTCCTCCTCCGTTTCTGTTCATTTTCCCAGATCCTTCCAAGTCTCAGATACTGGGCAAGACTCCAACTGTTTGTGGGTGGACAAAACAATTACATAGAAACTCTAATAGAAACACAGAAGACTCCCTGTCTGATGTCATGGATGGCCCCAGACCGCTGCTGGTTCTCTGCATCTGTTTGTCCCTCGGTCACAAAGAAGAGAATATGTTATCACTCTCGACCAGAATTTGGTTCACAAAGAGTCCTTCCATTCCAATCCACTGGTTTATGGGAAGTCCGGTGTAGCCAAAGCACTTCCTTCTAGAGTAAGTCCATATCCTTGCAGGCTTTGGACACATTTAAGGCTAAACTTGTCTTGCATGTCTGTCCCTAAGTGTAGAGCAATATGGAGAAGCCCAGATCTGTTGGTACAAGCCTGAGTTCTAATGCAGGTCCTGGGAAATCCCAGGGAGTGTGCCTTTAATTTGCAAGTTAAAGGCACAACCTAAGCGGCAGAGCCTGCTCCTGCCCCAGCAGCTACTCAGCAGGCTCTCTCTGCAGCCTGGCAAGACCTGGGAATTTCAAATTCTGCCATCAGTTCTCTAAATACCTACCTCAGCCTTGTTCGAGTAGATACTGAGTATTCAGACAGCTCTGCTTTGGCTCGGAAGATAGAGTCAAGGTGGGGATTTCTCACAGATTTCCCTCTCTCTCCCTCTTTCCACTTCCTTGTGAACACACAGGGGCAAGGTTGAGGCTCCTATGCCCCTATGACAATGCTTCAGCCATTTAAAAAAAAATCATTGCTCTCCTAAGGAGCCTTTTAAGACATATTTTTCCTAATAAATTAGTAAGTTAATAAAATTTCCCCCATGACAATTTAATACCATAGATATACCATATATCCGTTTATGTACTGTATGTATCTCTGTGTTTGATACATAACACAACTTAGATGCTTTTACTCCCTGAGAACCAATCTTCACCTTTTGGAGGTGATACTGTCCCTATCCAAATGTGTGCTCTTTGGGTTTTCTGTATCGCTGACATACAGGGCTGACAGCTAACGAAGGTCTCTTTAGCCTTTAGGTCATCTACCTGTGATAGCTGCCTGTGTACAACATTCCAGTTCATTCTCTCAGCGGTAGTTTATTTCATGAGTATCCTGCCCACATTAGGAAGCACCAGGAATCTGCATAGGGCTGTTTCGGCCAGAGGTCGGGCCTTTGTGGAGATGGGAGTGGTCCAAAAATGAAGTCTGTATAACATGCCTGTGGAGTTAACCACTGTACTAGCCAGAAAGCATTCCCCTGATCTCAGGCTGATTGCTGCCTGGTTCTTTAGCTAAATACCCAGAGACACAGAGGTGATGCACAGCACATGCATTGTTTATGAAATATTCCCAGTGGAAGAAGGATTGATGCTGGAGGGGGGCTGGTCTGCGTGTCTCACACAGGAATGCTGGCTGGGGGCCTGGGGTGGGAGGGTGAAAAAAGAAATGGTGCAGGGAAGCCCTAGTGAAGAGTAAAGTGATGGTTGCCTCTGCACAGGGGTTCTTCTGAAGACCAAGGACTATGCCTCCTCTTAAACCTCCACTTTGCACTTGCTCTATACAACGCTTCTTGTTTTTGAGACACAATATGGTCAGGGTTGCATTTTAGGAAGCTCAATCATTACTCTTTAGAAGTATATTTAATGACTTTCAGTTATCCACAGATTGAAATGCATTATTAAACTAGAATTTCAGGCCCTCGGTTGAATGACCATACTCATTTATCTGCTACTTTTCTCTGACCTGCAGTCTACATCCTCTGTAACACCAGCTCTAAACTCATTATGACCCAAATACCCACTTACATGCCTTTACTGTTGCTATGATCTCTTTGTAATAGGCTCCCCTTCTCTTGCCACCTACTCAAATCCTGCCCTTCCTACACCTTCAAGGTCAGCTTCTAGAAACCAATTTCTGTTTTTTCCAAACAGATATTTGGAAATTTGGGGGATATTAATTCTTCCTGTTTCGAACTCTTACTTCATTCCCTTGTGCAATCACCAAAGAGGAAGTTAAATGACAATAAAAGGGAGAATAAGGTGTTTAGCCCCTCTACTAACCTGTAAGTCCACTGGGAACAAGGATTCAATTATATCCATCTTTGAATCTTATACAGTGACTAGTGCACATACTGAGAACACAACAAAAGCAATGAATTTCCTGTGTTGATTCTGTTGTGTTGTTGCTTTTGGGCCAGAATAGGGAAGAAACATCCACCTCATGTCATGTCTTCTGTAATGGATAATGAGACCTGAGCTGGCTCTAACAGTAAAGAGACACAGATTCATTTAGATAAACAGAGACGAGGGATGTTGTTGTCAGTCTTTTTGTTTTGTTTGTTTGCTTTACTTTTTAATGTTTTCACTGAGGAAAAAAGAATTGACATGACCAATGAACCATATAACCTAGATGGTTTTCCCTCTTGTAGCTTAATATCTCCTGTTAATTGCAAAGCTAAAAATAGTCCCTTTAACTGGAGCTGATGGAGATCATTCACATGGTGTGCTGGTTCCAACAACCCAACTCAAGAATCATTCATTTCATTTGTTTTTATTATTTTTTCTCAGATCATCTTTCTTTGGGTGGTCTCCCTGTTGCTCAATCCCCTCAGATTATTGAAAGTTAAACAATGTAGCTAGATGCAAAAATCTAGCTTTTTTTATTGTTGTGTGTGTAGAAGATACATGTTGTTTGTGATATTTTTTTCATTCTTTTCAAAGACAAGTCATATCCAGAATCCAATGAAAAAAATGAAACCGACCAGAAGACACTGTTGAGGTGAAAGTCATTGTGTGCTTGGGATTCAACAACAAAGCAGTTGAAATTTGAAGTATAGCGGGTTTTTTCTACACTTCTGGTAACCATGGGGTTAGCAGAGTATCTTATATACGAAGCTTGTGGGAAGGAAAAACCTTGGAAATTCTTCTACTGAAGAGTGACTTAAGCCTTGTTCTGACACATGAATCATGGCGTGGTGCTTTCTGTCAACACTCTTTGCTGTCTTCAGAACCAGAAAAGCCAGTATCTGCCTGGTTACTGGTGCTGCCACCGCTGCTGGAGGATAGCATTGTGACAGTGGAATTTTTCTGAAATCATTTTTAAATAGTGGCATGTGCCCAGGAACACTCAAATGATATTTTCGTCACAGGTATCTTTTGGACATATTATTGATATCCTGCACTATATAAAATAACATTTGGAACAACTTAATTTTTATTCTTAACTGAGAGAAGGAGAAAATATTCCAAGACATTCTTTTAGCATCTGAAAATGTCTAGGTGTTGTGTATGATGGAACTAATGTGCTTCTTTTGTTAGTTTTAATTCAATATTATCTTCAATATTCAAATCTTAAAGTAGCTATATATAGTTATACATTATATATGTTAATTCAAACTATTTGTATTGTCCTTTTCCTCTTTTGTGGAAATCATCATTTTAGATCACTGTTTTTCTTAGAAAAGCAAAAGTAACCATTTTAGTATACTAAAAACTTTCTAGAAATTACTAAATTAGCTCTCTTTAATGGTTTTTAATCCATCCATTTTAATGGTTTTTAATTCCTCAAAAGGAAGAGGGTATCAGAGAAAAGTACATGGCTAGATCGTGCCAACCAAACTAGTTTTTTATTTACTTATCTGAACATTTTATCAGAAATCATTCTGTGTTTTCTTTGCTTGCTATAGTTCTTTGAACAACTGCTTCTACATTTATTAACACAACTTCACTCCCCCATAAAAATCAAACAAAATTAATTTATAAAAGTCTTCTTGGGACCTCCCTGGTGGTCCAGTGGTAAAGAATCTGCCTGCCAATGAAGGAGACACAGGTTCAATCCCTGGTTGGGGAACTAAGATCCCACATGCCAGGGGACAACTAATCCCACATGCCACAACTACTGAGCCTGGTGCCTCAATTACAGAGAGAAAAACCCACATGCCACAACTAGAGAGAAGCCCACGTGCTGCAACAAAAGATCCCCTATGTCGCAACCAAGACCCGATGCAGCCCCAGAATAAAAAATAAATAAAAGTTAAGCAGAAAAAACTTTTTTAAAAAAAGTCTTCTTTTCATGTATCAATAGATTCCATTAGACTTTTTCCTTCACTGGCTCTTCCCTCTCCATCATATCTTGACCAGTTTTCTTTGTTGCAACACAAATACGTGTTCGTCTAGGACACCGTGATGATGTGTCCTCACAGGGCATCTTAAGTCCACTTTTCCCATCCCCCAAGTGAAGGTTCCATACATGAGTCTTGTCTTACCATGCAGAGGCAGAGGAAATCTACTAGTTTTCTTAATCCACCAGGCTCATGCTCCCTCCTCTCAATCTCCCCCCCACCATACATATACAGCTAATATACAGAATATATACACCTAAAATATGTATAGCTAAAATTATAGTATATATTAGTAATATATTATATATATTAGAAATATATATAATAAAAGTAGTATATATTTTATATAACATATACTATAATATAGTGTATATATATATTTTATAATATATACTATATTTTACATGTATATATAAAATATATATAGCTAATACTGGTTTCAGTCTCTCGCCTTCTACATGGCTTGTTTTATTCTCATGTCCAGTCCCCTTTAGCTCGGACTGTCTCTTTTGTCCATTCTGCCCCTGCATAGTGGGCATACTTCTATTCAGGGGCTGGGGCTACTTGACTCTGGTACCCAGTCTAGGAGCCTACACATAACCAGGGAGGAAATGCAGGCATTTCTTGCTACTGATTCTTCTACATTGTCTTCCACTCTCACTAGTCACTCACTGCCACACCACTGGACTCTACGAATCCACTCTGCCTGTGAACATTGAATATTAGAAATAGCTCCACCACTCCCCCTAATTTTTAATTGGCCCTGCTTCTTTGCGACACTCATACCAGACTGCAACAATGTCCGTAATACCTTTAAACACCCAACTGTCTTCATAATCTATATTCAGCTTCCCAGCATGACTACGATTTCCTTGAGGACAGAGAAAACAACTGATTCATCTTTGTCTGCTGCCCAGCGCTTCACTCGGTACACGGCACGCATATCACCTATGTCCAACAATGGACAAATGCTGAGAGTTTCCTCTCCTTTTCCCCACTCAATAAAAAAGCCTACTATTGTTATCACGTTCAAACCACTGTGGGCTTATTATAGGAAGTCTTTATCATATAAATTGGTTCTATTCCAGAAAGGCTGTATGACACAGAAATCCATTGACCATCTCTGGAGGTATTAGTCACCAAGATGCTGTGCTGGATGGGGTCCTATGAGTGTGGTGAAAGGATTGTGTAGAACTGCCTTCTGGGAACTGGCGGCCATGGAAAAGTGAAGGAAGGAAAAAGGGAATGAAGACAGTTTTCTGCTACCAGGTGTGGCTTTGTCCAAATTCTAAGGTAGATTAAGGTCATTTGAGATATTCTTCCACATTTTATTTTTTATTATTTGCAACAGTCTCCCAAATCGTGTTGTGCTTTCCTTACTCACCCCTGCATCCCACCTCCACTGTGACTTACTCACCCCTACTTCCCACTTGCAGAGTGACTTTTTGCTGGTCTATACTTCCCTGTAAAAGCTCTGTAGGAGTGGGTAATGAGAAAGACTAGAAGAGGAAGCTGATTTTAATGAGAATGACAGCAGCTCTGATTAAACTAATATCCACTAAAGTTGGAATAACTAATAGCATTTTAAATTCTTCTGTTATTCCCAATTTGATGTCTTGCCCCACAGCAAAGTATATCAGTTCCTGCTTTTCTCCAAGTTCATACTCTGCAACTTTCTCACAGCTCTGCTTGCTTGTTTATTGCTGTGGTCAGTGTGAGTGTGTGTGTGTGTGTGTGTGTGTGTGTGTGTGGCAGGGGTGGTGGTGTCTGTGTGTTTGTTTTGGCAGAATCAGCAGGGTCTTTAGCAGGCGGGAGAAGACAATACTGAAGAGGGAAGATCGCACTGGTTCTAAGTGTAGGTCATTTGTAAATCAGGTGTTTATCACCGAACAACTGCTTATACATCTAAATATCCTTCTTAACAGCTATGTTATGAATCAACATTTTTGTATAAGAGTGAATGGGGGGTTCTGTGGAATTAGTAAGCTTGGAATTCCGTGAGCCTGAAACTCTGATCTATGACTTTGTGCTGGGAAGTCAGGAACGCATAGTATGTGGGAAGTGCTGTTGAGGCTCCGGACCCCTTTGGGGCTCCATTTCATAGTCTTTGCAGCTTGAAAAAATAATCCACTGAAAATCTTTGGTGGGGAATGTAGCCTTCAGACAAGTTTTCTTTCTTCTTTTGTGATTCTAGAAATTTGATTATATCAATTAGGGAGAGTTCATATTTCCTAAATGTCCCCAGGGAGTTTCATGTTTTATTCTTTGGTTATTCACATACAGTTACGAGTGTGAACAAGCCTCAACCATCAGAGAACATCCCCAGCTTCTCTGAAGAGTCAGTAAGAAAAGAATGCTCTTCGGGTTGATAATATTTGATGTAAAAGGAATCAATGAACTGCAGTGATGGTGGCCTCCATTGTTCTCCTTTATAAATAATGTAAATCTCTATGTATAGAGAAATTTATATAACATATGAATATGTATATATGTTACACACAAATTTATATGTAGGATGAAAAGTATACATAGCTGAACAAATATATCAACAATCACAAGTATCTTTGTTATAGTATTGTGTATGTTTACACACATAATATATATATATATAGTTCTATGTAGACAAACTGAAATATGGCTAATGTCTGAGGCACAATGATTATGTTAACATTAGAAGTTTGAATATAAATTAATTCACAGCCCTGTAACCAACGCCAGCTCCTAGCTCCTCTTCCCAACAAAGGAACGTGCTGGGAAGCGGCTGACCCGAGCAGCTGTGTGACAGAGAATTCCCGGGACCCTCGTGCCCTCAGCCCTGTACCTTTAATCCATTTGAAGTTGGATTAAAGTACGGGTTGGTGTATTATCGTATCCTGTTGACATATTCCTCCTTGCTCAGATGACATCCCTCTGTGGTCTAAATGGCAGACCCCTTCTGTAACTATGTTTCTCACTGTTATTTTTAATCACATTTTCTTTGGCTAACAAATATTTATCGAAGGTCTACCGTGTTCAGATACCACGATGGGGAGATGTTCCTCTTGCCTTTAGGGAGCTCATCATCTAGAGAGTTATTGCCTTGTATTATGTGTCTATAACTTTGTATGATTACTGTGTGTTCAGGTTTACAGATTTAGGGGCTTTTTGTAAAGGGTATTTATGTGCAGATGTAGTGAAATATAAGAGAGTTATATTACATAGTTATTTGCAATGAATTCTAAGTGCAGATCTAGGAACCAAATTAAGGAAAAAGTCACTGTAATGAGAAGATAAAGTGCATCTTATAAACAAAAAAATAGAGCTTTAGTCTGTGAAGAAAATAAAAAGCCAATAATGTGCATTTTTCTGACAGTGATTGATGAGTTCCCAAATACCTCTAGCCTAAGTTATTAAAGTTAAATAGTAAAACAATATATCTTCATAAATCCTTGTGTAACTTTGACTTTATAACTAACTATGTTATTGATCAAATGTGGTTTCCCTTTACTAAGGAAAAAAAACCTTTAAAAAATCTCATATAGCTAATAGGTATTCAAATACTTTGTAGAGGGTAACATTTTGATGAAGAAAGTGAGAATAAACCAGGAACATATGGATTACATTTACCTGAAAATGTGTCGACTATTTAAGAGGTTATAAGGGAAATTTCTGGCAAAAAATCTCCCTTGATTTAGAGTACGAAATAAAGCTGAAAAAGATACAAAAAGGTGGGTAACAGGAATATTTAATATACAGAGTCTGCAAGAAGTTGAATTGCTTTCCTATTCAAAAATGTCTAAGTCTATTCTGGAAATACACAGCCAAGTCCTATAACGACTGGTCCATGCTAAAAACTCAATTGTGTGTGAAATTTGTGGAGTGACCCAAAGAGCAGCCAGTTGCAGAATCTTACAAATATCACCCTGAATAATACAGGATTTCCAACATGTGACTTGGAAAACCTCTTACTAGTAGCTGGGGAGTATATACATTGCATGCGTGCATGCGTTTGTGTGTGTTAAACATCTTCTAGCAACATGTTTTTGGAAATAGAGTATTTGTATCCCAATAATTCATTGTCCTATCACTTTTTATGATGCATTTGAATGAATTTCATTCACAAGTGTAAGGTTACCCACCTTTTGTACCTAGGTCACACGTATAATAACTTTCCTGAGAGATTGGTGCAGGTATGCACACCTGAGCCTTTGGAAGGGGATGAGGGAGGAGACTTGGGCACGCTCTTCCTCCCGTGTGGGGACGGTGGCATTGTTTGTGGTTTTTCTCTCATCTCTGCTCTACTCTCATTCTCCTAAAGCCCATGTAGGAGAGATTCCAGGGTTTCTGAAACCAACTTTTCACCAGCCAACTGCTGGAAAGTTCCTCACAGCAGGATGACTATACGTGCTCTGCAAATCTTCGTGGAACCGAAATGCATCCCCTTCTGTCTGCCATTTCTTCCTAGACAGGAGGAGGACACTGAGAAGTTCCAGCGGTGACTGGAAGAGAGAACTATTCAGAAAACAGACCAAAAGTAGAGCGGCACCACAGTGCTGAGTGGTCCTCAAGCCTGAAGTGGTTTGTGGGTACAACCAGGGAGGATCAGGTAATCGGTGGGTGGCTCAACACATGGGCCTCCTGACTGAAGTCTTCCATAACTTCCAAATGTTTCACACTTCAGCATTGTACCCAGGTCTGGCCCTAGACCTCAAGGGATTGCTCTTGTGGTCTTAACATTGAACTGAAGCCGAATGGAACTTGGAATCTCCCAAGTTGTTGCCTCCGTGACCCCCGAGAGCCAGCAGCCTCCCTCCGTGCCCCGGCCCCTCTGAGAGCCACCGCTTCCGGGAGCTCATGATGTACAGAGTGGTTTGCTGACCATGAGGAATAGAGCTGTTTCCACACTCCAGTCGAAGCCTCTACGTGCAAATTCTTCATTCGTGTGAGTATTTCTCTTTTGTTAAGTACAATTTGACCTTCTTGAATGATAATGATAACTGGGACATTTTTTGGACAATGCCAAGCATGAATCTCTTTCTGTTTTTCAGAAATTGTACATTCTTTCCCCAGAACACCATAAGCTTTCTGATCTTATAACACAGTTTTGGAATTTACGAAACATCTGTCTCATTCTTTTTGCAGCCAGAAAGTACGGAGAGAGCCTGATTGTTGCTTTGGCTCCATGGTGGAGCTGGCACCACAGTCCTAGAAGTGCAGGTGAGAGCAAAGCATAACTTTGCTCCCCACGCACAGATCTAGATCTTTCTTCACCCCAGCATCACTGGCACTGGCAGCATGTGCAAATCCTGACAGAGGAACCTGGTAGGTAAATCCTGGAGTTTCATGGCAACCATATCAATGGCAGGTGCTCTATAAGCACCAGGCAGTCGGGCCACCCTTCCCAAACGCTCCTGGGCATGTGGGCACATGTATGGCCAGGGAATTCCTGGGCCCTGAGCTTTGGCACCACCTAGAGCGCTGCATCTAAGGTGATTCTCTCCCCGTCCTCCCTGATGGTCAGCCCCAGAAACGCCTGCAGGGGGACAAACTCTTGGCCTTGTAACGGCCTGGTCTACCAGTCTCATAAAAAGGGCAAAGCTGGAAGGGTCACACGATTCTTTGAGATTCTAGACCCATCTTCCAAGCCCGCCACTTCTCCACCCCATTCTCTATCCATGGCTCTCAAAGTTTTTTGACGAGGTTCCATAGAAATCTCAGCCCAGCACAAATACACCCATACACACTGATACATACACTATATGTAATAGAAACAATAATTTCACAAAACATTACTTACCATTGCATGCTAATGTACTGATTTTTTCTTCTATTTGATTTTTATCTTTTTCTTTCAATCCTCGTCATAACCCACCAAATGCATTTCAGGAGCTACAATCAGTCACAGCCCCATGGTTTTGAATAAAGTGCTCTATATGATGTGGCTTGTTTGCTGTTAGAAAACATTTTAATAATATAATAATGATAGCTGTGATTTATTTAGCATCTACCACATGTCAGGTACTGGGCTGGGTGGTTTACACACATTACCTCTAATCCTTCAATACCTTTGCAAGGTAGATGTTATGCACATTTTACAGAAGAGATATTCAAGTTTAAATAGCTTAAAACATTTTACTTCAAATATTTAATTTTATAATGCAGTTCAGCTTTTTGAAATATTTTTATGCATAATGACAGAATATATATGTGTGTGTGTATAGATATATTCAATATATATATGAACACATATACCCTATAAAATAGTGAATGAGCTTAGAAGGAGGTGGATTACATGTGCAGGAGAGGCCCTCTGAGAAAAATAATCCAATGAGCTTTGTGTAATAATTCATGAAATGATGTTTAGGCTTGGGCTAGTGTAGCTATAAAAGAAAAGCTTGTCCTGTGTCAACCTGTAAAATTTTTGTAGGCTAAAATTTTTCTCTTTCTGGAGAGAAAAATTTAACGTATTTGTTTTTGTCTCCCTTAAAATGTTATAAATTTTTTCTTATAGCATATATATAGAGGTGGGTGTGCTACCCAAACCTGTCTCAACATATTGCCAACAAGGTATTGATAATTATCAATACCATGGAAAAATGCACCAGAGAGTCGATGTTATTTGATCAACCGGTTTCTAAACACTTGGTTAGGCTGATCATCCTCAACAGGAAATGATTCAAAGACAGCGATATTCACTGCTTCTGTTTTTGTTCCGTTTTGTTTTTTTAATCTACTTAATACCATTGGTTCTGAAGAGTGAATCAAAGTTGATGTTAAAGACAGTTTGTCTCTCTGGACAGTACAACACTCCCAGGCTCAAGAGTCAGGCTGTGGTTCGACAGAGGAAAGGCACCCCCTTCGTGGATATTCCTCGCTGTGTCATGGGCTCCTGGCATTTGTATACCTATGTTAGGTTGGATGTTATCAAATGCGTTGCTTTTCCACAGCCTTAATACTTATCATCTATTTATACTGTGGGATTATTATATTTTGTAGTTGACACAAAAAAAGCAAGCAATCTGTCTGGATTGTTCTTTATGCCCTGGAACAAGTCTTCTTGACCAATAGCCAGCAGATCACAATCAGCTCTGACTCTTCAGCCAAATACTAATTAATTACCTTATCCCCCTCCTCTCAGTTCAGAGCTTTTCAATGACAGCTGAACTCTACATTCCCACTGACAAACAAAACCAGCAGTTGTCCCACCTGAACACAATCTGCAGAACCAAAAACCACAATATGGAAGCTGCAGGAACGTTTTGATCGTTTTCCTCTGCCTTTTTTGTGGAGGTGGGAAATAAAAAGAAACCAATCACCATTAAATGAGAAAGAAGTTACACATACTGGCTTTTTAGGGAACTTTCAACACTTCATGTTACTTTTCAGGAACAGGAAACTATAAAGGCCAATTCAGATCTAAACATCTGTGGGCTAGGATCCATAATGGGCCAAAGGATCAAATATGACAGGAGAGCAACAGAAAAGAAGTAGGTCCTGCCTTAGAGAAATAAAACACTCCTCAGAAGAGAGTGGTAAAAGCGCTACTTAGAAAAATAAGGCCAGCATGGATGCAAGTAAATTCTTGGGTATAATGATCTTAATTAAAACATCTGTAAGAATTTATAAGGAGTTCACCTAAAAACAATTACAGGGAGCAAATAGATAGTCTCATCATCAGCACATCATCAGAAATATTTTTCTAAAAGCCTACTTGTTATTCATCTAGAATTCCTGTAGTAGTGATAGTGTGATGATGTGTGGGAGCCCACATGCGCTTATTCACCTCTTGACTTTTACAGTTGTCCCTAAAGAACTACTTAGAATGGCGACAGTAAAAAGGTTAAAGGATCCTGGACATATCTTTAATTTTACATTCTTGGAGTTCCCTTGAACTTTTTTTTTTTAACAGAAGAGGAATCCTAAATTAGTTTTTCGTTTGTTTATTACACAGGCTTCCTTAGATCACAAAGAAATATTTTTAATCTTCTTGCCTGGTGTCAATCACATTGTCCTCTTTTCCTTGGCCTATGGGAATCTCCTTCTCCTTCATCAGGGCCTTATATGGACAAAACTTCTCCTACTCGTTCAGTGACAATCATAAGACCCCAAGAAAATCATAAGTCATCAAGTACACATGTTGCTGGAAGGGAATCTGACAAATTTTAAGAGGATATTAAACATCCATAACGCCATCCGTTGGCAACTTGTGATGAAATGAGATGAATGGTGGTCCTCAACTTCCTGGGACAGAAGCTATCTAAAGAAGCTTAGAAATGCTACCCAAGGCATGTAGACAATGACTGTTGAAGCTCATACAGGACAGACTCCAGTTTTGATTGTAGAGCCCTACCTACATTCATTCACTCAAAAGACCATTCAATGAAAGTAAAATTTGGATCTTTTCTTGCCAGTGATGCTGGAATGGCTAGGACCCCCCTGAAAGAGCAGAGAACTGGGTAATTATCTATCAAAGCTCACCTAGGCGCTACACACCTCAGGGATATTTTTTAACTTAATGGAATTTTTCTGTCTTTATTACCTAAATGATTTTTTTAAGTTTCAAAAGTTAACTCTAGCCATGTGTACATTTTGTCACTTCTCTCACGAAATCGCTCATGAATAGCTACATGACTGTTTCATGTAATATGACATCATGCAAATAAACCAAAGCATATTTTCTGAAATACTACATATGACAACAAAAGCCAAGACGTGGCTCATGTTCAACAATGGGTTCTACGTCAAACATCTGGCTGAAGGAGAAAATAAATTATAAATTTTTTAAAAAGCTGGGAATATTTTTACACAAAGCAGACAGCAGTTACCAAAATCATAACTTTTTCTGTTTTGCTTTCAGCCTTGCTGGTTTTTCAGTACTTTTTTTTTTTTGGTCACACTGTCTGCATTTTAGACACAGGACATCAGATAGCTAGAGGCAACGTTCCTCACTCACATTACTCACGCGAGGTCTCGTGATGTGCAATAACTGAACTCACGGTCAAAACAAAAACAAGTTCATGATCCTCAAAACCACAAATTTTAATTATTTCACACAAGTAGAACATTGCAAAAAAGTATGCTGGTATCTTAGTGGGACAACAGCATTCAGGACTAAAAGTATTCTTTCCAGATAAGACGTGTGAAATGTGCATTTCCCAGTTTCATTTTCTCCTGATCGTGGGGCAGATTTTTGGGGTGACAGGAATCTTTAGTCATGGGATTTCCAGATGTGAAGAAGAAATACTGAGTCTTTCTGATTTCCCATTTAACCACTGGCTTCACCACTTTAGTCCTTGATTTCCTTATCTATAATTGAATGCTGTGAAAAAGACAGTATCTAAGACTGCTTTCATTCTACATTTTGGGAGTGTATGATTCTTTCAGAACTTGGTTGTGAATTCTGTGAGTGTTTGAGAAACTTTATCTCACTAAAAGAAGTACGAGTTTAATTCACTCACTAAGTTGTTTGCCTAAATGTATTAACCTTTGTGCCATGATTCTTAACATTTTTACACTGCGTATTGCATGTTGCAGATATTATAGTTCAGTGATGCCATCCGGGGAAAATCCTTGTTTCTGCATGCGGCAGCGTCATTGACTAGCAGCCACAGTTTCCTGTGGCCTTCAGGTTTTGCCTTAAGATTTCTTAGAAAAGGAGCTGGTGATAAATATTTCACAGTCTAATTAGAAAGGGTAAGATAATTTTTACAGGTTAGATATCCTCTCTAATTTACATCTCTGAGTAACTGAGGAGTGACTAATGTGAAAGCAAATATTATTTCAATACGTAAGTTTATTTGTACCACACTTCCAAGATGCAGATTAATGATAACGCCTTATGAGTTGGTGTTAGGACATTATAGCCTTAAATATCATCTCAACATTTAAAAACACATCCTCCTAAGTATATCTTTTTTAGTTTAAGCTTATGTTCAAAGGAAGAGAACTTTGTTTTGTTTCTTTTAAATCTTGTAGTTATTTTAATAGGTGTGTTTACACATATGTAAGGGAGGGAAGGAGTGAGAGGGAAGAAACCTTGTTAACTTAAAGGAAGGTTAGGGCAGGGAAGTTGAATGAGGAAAAAACAAATTCATCATTGTTTGCAGCACAGCCTTACACATATATTTCAGATAGTTTTAATTTCTTATATTTATTCCACTCATGTGAATATTGTTTTCTAGTCACTCTGTTTATGTCTATACAAACTACCTAAGTAAGAAATTAAGACTTCCTATTAAATATGGTGGGGTGAATTTCTAACTTTATCTCAACTCTCTCCCAAAGCCCTACTAAAAAGATAATAAAATTTTTTAAAAGGCATAAACAGTGCTGGGCTGGAGCCAGCTCTTACCTGGTGTCAAGACACAATTGTTAAATATTCAGGACTCTTACAAGCCATTGTTAAATTATCGGTAGCTTGAAAACAGTCATAGTGTGAGTATACACCACTAAAATGAGCGAATGCTACAAAGTAGGGCCTTTTCTTTCTCCTCTTTCTCCTTCGTTTCTCAGAGAGCCATTTACCAGCACACCACTGAACAAACCCATCAGGAAAGAAACTTTCAGAGAGTGATAGACAGGAGATGGGAGTTATCAGTATGAATCAGAAGCTAGAAAGCTGATGTTTTAACTGGTAAATGACTTAGTTGACTGAAAAAACAAAGAAAGCCTTCAGTGAGGGAAAGTCTACCCTCTCACCCCAACCCCAAAAGTTATTCAATGCAGAAAACCCTGGAAAGACTTATGAATCTGAGACCTCAGTTGCCTGTGAAAGCAGAAGGGCAAAGTGGGGCTGAAAATAGGAAGGTTTATTAAAAGAGAAATTGGATCCTTAGATCCAGCACTACACCCAGCCAGGTAATAACTACTCCCATAACCTGAAGAAGATGGGAGAGGTTAAATAAGACAGCTATAAACTGTGGTGCAACAGCGGTGCTGAGCGTGAGTCCGATGTGCTGAAACCAGGGGAATTAAGTGAGAAGTAATGTACTGAATGGAGATACCCAACTTCTCTTCTCCTGCTCAGTTTCTAGGATGCTGAGAACCAAGTATGAGATTGGAGGACTAAAATCTAAGGAAACTACCCTTAGGGATGGTGGGTAGTTAGTGATGCTCAGAGTTGGGGATCTCCCAATAATGGCCTGTTCCCTGCCAGGTTAGCCTGTGGTAAAGCCCACAGCTGCCTTCACCTTTGTGAAAACCAGAGTTTCTAGTCAAAATCTTACTCTTAAAAACTTTACTCTTACAATGTCAATGGACAACCAAGAGTCGACAGATATTACAGGAAAGACTTAAGTAATGACCAAAACAACTAGATTAAAAAAAAAAAAAAGAATCTGAAGGAAATAGAGACAATGTAGGAAAATATTTTAAAATTAACTAACATTTTCAGAGCTATAGAAGAAGATATTACATCCATGAAACAAGAACAGCAGGCTATGAAAAGGACCATACAGAGAAAAAGGACAAAATCTTTGTAATTAAAAATATGTTAACATAACTTAAAAACTTACCAGGAAACTTGAAAGATAAAAATAAGGACAAATCTCAGTAAGTAGGACAACATAAAAGTAGGAAAATTAGAAAAGTTAAAAAAGATATAGGAGCAAGTCTAACTTCTGAATAATGTTAAATTCTAAAAAGGGAAAATGGAACAAAATAGAATGGGGAAATTGTCAAATAAATAATAATGGAATATTTCCTAGGATGAAAATGAATGGATTTTCAGATTGATAGGGTCACAGAATCACAGAAAAATAAAATTTAAAATACTCAAATAAAGGTACATGGATGCAAAAGTTCAGCATGCTAGAAATGGAAGATTCTAAAAGCAACTGGAAAATAAGGAATCAAAGAGTCACTTTGAGAATCAAAAAGAAATATTAGAAAATATAAATAATAGACCAATTCCTTGGAAAAGTTGCAGGAAAATTATTTTCAGACTATAATTCTATTTTAAGCAATATTAACAAACGAGTATGAGGGTAGAAAAAATATATTGTTAGTTGCAGGTAGAAAATAAATATTTTTAATTGCAAGGCCTCAAAATGATACCTTCTACATACCACGTCTTCAGAACTATTGGAGGGTGTGCTTCAGCAACATGAGGGAATAACACAAAAAAGAGGAAGCTAGAGGCTTCAGGAAATAGAGGTTCAGAAACAGAAAAGAGAAATAAATTCCCAGGACATTGATGAAGAGAAGTCCCAGGACAACAATTGCCCTGCAGGCTGGTAGAGAAACTAGTCCAGAGAAAGAGATTGGAGGGCTCCAGATGGAATAACAGATATGTCGGAATGCCTAGTACACATTTGGAAGAGAGTTTGGGGACGAATTAGCCATTGATAAGTAAAAAAGTAAATAAAGGAAAAAACTGGAGTAATGCTTAAGTACAGGGAAAGCATGTTATACAAAAAGAAATGTAATCATAATTAAGAACATTGTTCATTAATGGCTAATATTTCCACTGTAATAACAATTCTGCTTTAACCAAAAAGAGTAGTGAGGGTAAAAGATAAGTGCACCTGCTTTTCTGTTGGGGTTAGGAATAGAATAGATTGAAAAAGCTAAATTTTTAACTTTCACAGCAAATCAACAGATAACATCTACAACTGGCTGCCTTCTTAAATCATATACATGTATTACTTTGATAAAAATTAAATGTATATAAAGCAAACAACAAAAAAGAAAAGCAACTAAGGTGGAAAACTTAAGCCGAACTCCATCACTTTTCCAACATTTTGACACCATTATTTGAACAGTTTAGACATACTTAAAAACTGAAAATCACGACTTCGATTTTCAACGACCTCAGGGTCTCCCAAGGCTATAATCATGGTGTTGCCAGGGCTGCAATTTCATCTGAAGCTAAGGTCCTCTTTCAAGCTCATGTGGTTGTTTTCAGAATCCACTTTCTCACAGCTGTAGAACTCAGGGCAGCCTGCTTTTTCAAGGCCAGCAGGAGAGAACATTTCTGACCTCCAGGCTTTCTTTGAGCAGATTCATGATTAAGTCAAACACACTCAAGATAATCTCCCTTTAGTTTAAATCAAAATTAACTAATTTGGGGCCTTAATTACACGGCATAATCCCTTTACCTTCCCAAATAAAGTAACTGAATCATAGAAGCAACAGTCCCTCATGTTTACAGGTCCTCCCCACATTCAGCAGGGGGAGATAACAGGACTGCAGGACATATAGACTAGGGTAAGGGGATCTTGAGGGCCATCTTAGACTTTTGCCCACCCCATCTGGTTTGAGGCTCTCATCTACAGCTGTATTTTCTCAAAGTCAACTTTAAAACTTTGCAACCCCCAGGAAAATATTCTAGGATGGGTCACTTTCCTTTTATATGCACTCAGTTTTTCTCTGTTTCATATAATCTAGTGACACCCTTATTCCCTATTTGAATATATATTCCAAATATTTGTTAGAAACTGAAATTTAGAGAGAAAAATTATGGGAATTCAGATTCTCCAGGCCAACTGCTTAGGTTAGTTTTTCCAAGATCTGCTAAATCGAGTTTAATTCTTTCTTAAATATTATTATATATGGCTTCCACCCTCCTCCCCAATAAAACAGCTGTTCCTGAAAAGGCAAGGAATTCATGCCTAGATTTTACCTGAACAAGTTTTTCAAAAGAGAACGTTATGAATAAAGCTTGCATTCTGGTGACCTTTCCATTTCTATAAGGGAGTAGTTCATTTGAATTAAATAGAAATAATTTGTTTTTGTAATAAGCAATGGCTGACAAGACCTATATCATTGTTGAAATCTATTGTTTTTATCCTAATATCAGAAATCCTTATGTTTCCCCTCTCTGGAGGCACAGTATTTACCAGTATTACTTCTTACTGGAACATTAAAAAGTCAATTTTCTTAGTCTTTTAGAGCAAAAATCTTGGAGAATTGTGATCCTTTTATAAATGTTCCTGGAAAGATAGTAGTTACAAATACAACAGTAAAACTCTGAAGGGTTTACAAGCCTTGGAAAGTACCTTGAATCCAGCATGCATTTTAGAATATATACAAACTATTTATTAAAAAAAAGAAAAGATGATGAATTGGGTGATTGGGATTGACATGTATACACTGATGTGTATAAAATTGATGACTAATAAGGACCTGCTGTATAAAAAAATAAATAAAATTAAATTAAAAAAAATTTTAAAAACCCCAAAGTTATAGAAGGTTTGTAAAAGATGAATTTTAGGAAAGGAATTTTATGTGTGATCAAGCTGGATAAGATTAAATGAATTTATTATAATTGTTTTAAATATAAACTTTAAGATCAATAGTGTACTTATGTAAAACTGGAAATTAATTTTCTTTCATCTGCTAAGAGGACGAAGTTTTCTTGGACTATTGCTCTGCTCTTAATAAGACATTATGAAAGGCTTTTCTTTACCTTTTAAATGATCTGCCTAGAAAACAAAGAATGTGTGCCTTTTCAAAAAAAAAAAAGAAAAGAGATTGTTCCTGAAATTCAGTTTTAGGAACATATGAACAATCTTTTTAGCAAATTGAAATCAATACACATACTTATTTTTACTTTTTTAGATCAAGTGAATTATTTTTGGAATGCAAATACTTGCTTTTTGTCTTATTTGTTTCGAAATTTTGTAAGAAGAAATATTTAAAATGGGGTGTATTCATATAAATGCTTTAACTATGTATGGAATGTTTTATTAAAAGGGAGAACCCAGCTTGGAAATTATGATTTTCCAGCTCTAATGTGTGGAAACTCACCACACTTCTGGCATCACTTTTCCAAAGGGGAAAAAAATGATAAATCATTTCAATAATTCTTAGTCTGTTCTTTGAATGTTTCATGAGAAAAGTAAATGAAGTCTGGAAAGAAATTCCCCTTATAAGTTCCAAAGAGTATTGCCAAACACTTAGTTTGAATTTTCTTTTCTTTAATTTCCAATTTTTATAAAACCTTCTGGAAGAGTGCTGCTAAAACAAACTGAAGAGTTCTAATAATCTATGTTACAGTTAAATATGTTAATAGTCACCATAATTGTCCCTTAAACCAATTAGATTTTTGTACTGATTTCTTGCTCTCTATTTCTATCTTTCACTTAATAACTTTATAGTTTTTCTTTAATTAACATTTTTTTCTGAGTATGTTTTGAGTTCCTCTAATTCTAGATAATACAATTTTTCTCTTTTATATTGGTCAGCTCATTTCAGAAATAAGAAATATTTTGCCATTTTCCTGCTTAAAAATCTTTGTGTGATTTTTCAGCATTCAATAGGTGCTAAAATTGTGAATTTGGTCAACAGAATAACTAAGTGGTACGATATGAGGGGAAGCATCTTTAGCACAGGAAAATGTCTCCAAAATAAAACTATTTTCAATTTTTTAACACCATTAGCAAAGCTACCATAGTATATTATTCTCTATAGAAGAATCTTTTAATTTTTTTCATGTTTAACCAAAATTCACTCCTTTTATTTATTATAAAATATATTAATCATACTAAGGTAAATATGTTAAAAGAACTTTTAGCCAGTGTAAGAGGCTGAATGAGGAAGAAATAAATGTATAGCAATGATATATACTGAATTTAATACTCAATATCTTATAATAACCTATAATGGAAAAGAATCTGAAAAAGAATATATGTATAACTGAATCACTTTGCTGTACACTTGAAACTAATACAACATTGTAAATTAACTATACCTCAATGCAATACAAACTATTTTCTGACCAAATGGGTCATGCAATAATGTGCATAGGTGTTGAACTCTTAAAAGAATTACGAAATGTTAGTTCATTCATTCGTTCATTTCCTAATTAGAGTTTGGAAAAAACTTCTTGAAATTATCATATTTTATAATGTAGCAGATTTGGCTGTGCTAATGAACTCTAAGTTAACAATCACACTTTTTAAAAATACAGAACTTGGCTTAATAACGATTTTCTTTCTACCAGGCATTTTTTTGAGAAAAGCCATTTTATTTTCATTCTTAGAAGGACTTCATGCATGAGCTTGCCACTTCACAGTGTATTTGTCAAACATGGACCAGCTTATTTTTAATCAATGTGTTAGGAGAGGTAAGTTAAAAGGGCATATCATCCTACACATAGGAGGCAGGATGAATTTTCAAATTGTTACATTAGAGAAATGTCCCACTCTGTAGAGCTAAGCATCTTCAACTTGAGTTTTCACTGTTGATGGGTACTTCTTTTTTTTTAATAAATTTACTTTTTAATTTATTTATTTTTGGCTGTGTTGGGTCTTCGTTGCTGTGCATGGGCTTTCTCTAGTTGCGGCGAGCGGGGGCTACTCTTCGTTGCAGTGTGTGGGCTTCTCATTGCGGTGGCTTCTCTTGTTGCAGAGCACGGGCTCTAGGCACGTGGGCTTCAGTAGTTGTGGCACGCGGGCTCAGTAGTTGTGGCTTGTGGGCTCTAGAGCACAGGCTCAGTAGTTGTGGCACACAGGCTTAGTTGTTCCACGGCATGTGGGATCTTCCCGGACCAGGGCTCGAACCCGTGTCCCCTGCATTGGCAGGCGGATTCCTAACCACTTCACCACCAGGGAAGTCCTTGATGGGTACTTCTATGCAATTTGGTTAGAGAGATAGCATCTCCCTGTTAAAGTTATGATACAGGCAGTTTATGTTGATTTTCTTAAGAATATCACAAATCACATACACCTAACATTTTAAACAAATGTTATTCTTCCTAAGCACTTTTTGATTAAATTCCTCTTATTCATTTTAGTACTAATCTACACACTACTAGCATGGACATTCTTGAGAGCAAAAACTCTTTAAAACTGAATCTTCTCAATGGAATATTACTCAGCCATTAAAAGAATGAAATAATGCCATTTGCAGCAACATGGATGGACCTAGAGATTGTCATACTGAGTGAAGTCAGACAGAGAAAGAGAACTATTGCATGATATCCCTTATATGCAGAATCCAAAAAGAAATGATACAAATGAACCTATTTACAAAACAGAAACAGACTCACAGACTTAGAGAATGAACTTAGGGTTACCAGCAGGGGAAGGATGGGGAAAGGGATAGTCAGGGAGTTTGGGATTGACATGTACACACTGCTATATTTAAAAAGGATAACCAACAAGGACCTAGTATATAGCACAGGGAACTCTGCTCAATGTTATGTGGCAGCCTGGATGGGAGGGGAGTTTGGGGAAGAATGGATACATGTTTATGTATGGCTGAGTCCCTTTGCTGTGCACCTGAAACTATCACAACATTGTTAATCAGCTATACTCCAATATAAAATAACAAGTTAAAAAAACCCTCATCTTCTTATGACTATTTACAGGGAGTTATTGGAAACCTGAATTAGAAAATATGGATTTAGGTAAATGTGATGTCACCTATATCCATATATAATAATAAGATGGATTTCTCACAGTTTATGTAATACATATTGTTATAGGTTATAAATGTTGAAAAGTAATTAATCTCCTACCAAAGAGAGCCCTAGGCAAAGTTTAATTGTATAAATGTTGTCATATGCATTCACAACTTATTTTTTTTAGCCGTATCCCCTACTCTAGCCACTGTTCCTCTTCTGTCATACCCATGGTTAAAAACACAGACTTTGAGTCAGACAGACAGAACTAGTTCTAATTTTAGCACTTTTTAAGCTGCTTTCTTTACTTCTCTGATCCTCCAAGTCTTCATCTGTAGAATGCTGACAACAGTGCCAACATCATAGGCGTATTATGAGAAATTCCTGCCTTGATGTATATGAAATGCTGACACCAGTCTCTGCCAGGTAGAACATACTAAAAAGAAGCTCTCTGCATTATCACCCTCCCCATCATTGTGAAGGTTGGAGCAGCAGGAATAACTATGCCAGAAGTGGCAGCAATAACAGCAATATTGGTTTAAACCCCCTGTCCCACACCAGATTCTGTTTTTCTGTATCAAAACCTGTTTACAGGGAAAATTCTGATATAATCTTGAGGGCATAAATGATTTATGGACCCTCAACAATTATTATTATTCTCAGAAATATATTTAAGTGAGTGAAAATTAAACATATGACACGAAATTTAAAATGACATGAAAATAGTAAAAACCTAATACAGAATTTCAGGCATCAGTGATCCAAACAGCCAAGGTACCTTGTATATTCATGTTCCAATAGTCCTAATTTTTTACCTACTGGTGCTATCTTGGTCAGGAATTATTTCACTGCAAAGAACAGAAAACTACAAATATTATAATAAGAAAAAAAAGAAATTCAAGGGAAGGGATTTATTATGAGGAATCAATGCTATCTCATAACCCAAGGACAGGATGCATTTCTTCCTTCACGTGGGCTTAATTCTTTCTTTATTCAGACTGTTGTTCTCAGTTTTTCTTGGCTCATGTGCCAAACATGACCATCCCTGTCCTGGTATTATAAGGAACTCTATGAAAGTTGTTTTGGGGAGCTTGTACTTTTCCTGTTTCACTTGCTACCCTGTAATAAGCTTTCTGCTTTGGATCACCATCTCCTAAAGTAGTCGAAGCTGTCAGCCTTAAATGTAAACAAGATGACCTAAATTGAGCCTAAGTATTATACCCATTTTAACATATACTATGCTCTGCCTGGCAAGGTAATATGCTAGAGCAGGGGTCCCCAACCCCCGGGCCATGGATTGGTACCGGTCCGTGGTCGGTTAGGAACCGGGCGGCACAGCAGGCAATGAGTGGCAGGTGAGCGAGCGAAGCTTCATCTGTATTTACAGCCGCTCCCCATCGCTCGCATTACCACCTGAGCTCCGCCTCCCGTCAGATCAGTGGCAGCATTAGATTCTCATAGAAGCATGAACGCTACTGTGAACTGCACATGCGAGAGATCTAGGTTGCACGCTCCTTATGAGAATCTAATGATGATGATTTGATTCATCATAATGCCTGATGATCTGAGGTGGAGCTGGGGTGCTGATGCTAGCACCGGGGAGTGGCTGCAAATACAGATTATCATTAGCAGAGAGGTTTCACTGCCCAGAGACCCTAATAAATGAATTGCTTACACACTCATACCAAAACCCTATAAACCCTATCAGTGAGTGGCAAGTGACAATTAAGCTGCATCTGGTGGCAGGCTTTAAGTCAGAATCCGACACTTATTTTAGTCCTTGCATGGCCCGCCCGTTATTTTATTTACCACTGCTGTCGGTGCCTCTTTCCCACACTGAGCCTCTTCCCCACACTTGTCTCAGTCATAGTTTTGGTAAGCCCACAAGCTAACCCTAGCCAAAATGAGTAAAAACCAAACATCAATGAAGGGCTTCTTTGAAAAGGGGGAAAGACCCAATGATGAGACAGCAGAAGACTCTACGATTGCCAACAAAAGGAAAGCTGAACTTAAAAGAAAATACCAAGAGTCCTACTTAAATTACGGGTTCATTGCAACAGGTGATTCACATTCTCCAAGCCCGCTTTGTATAATATGTGGCAACCAGCTTTCCAAAGAAGCCATGAAACCTTCAAAACTGCTTCACCACATGGAGACCAAGCACCCTGTATTAAAAGACAAGCCTTTGGAGTTTTTCAAAAGAAAAAAAAAATGTGAACATGAAGAACAGAAGCAATTATTGAAGGCCACCACTTCATCAAGTGTGTCTGCACTGAGATCATCATTCTTAGTGGCTAACCGCCTTGCTAAAGCTAAGAAGCCCTTTACTGTTGAGGCAGAGTTGATCCTGCCTGCTGCTAAGGACATGTGTCCTGAACTTTTAGGAGAGGCTGCTGTTCAAAAGGTGGTACGTGTTCCTCTTTCGGCTAGCAGCATAACTAGACGAATTGATGAAACAGCAGAAGATAACGAGGCACAACTGTTACAGGGGATTAATGAGTCACCATGGTTGACCAGTCTACCGATGTTGACAACAAGGTGACAATGCTTGCTTTTGCGTGATATATTTTCAGGAGGATGTGCATGAGGGTATGTCATGTGCACTTTTGTTGCCAACCAACACTGTAGCTGCAGAACTATTCAACTCTTTGAATGACTACATATCAGGAAAACTGAATTGGTCATTTTGTGTCGGTATATGCACGGACGGAGTGGCTGCCACGACTGGATGGCTTTCTTGTTTCACTACTCGGGTCAAAGAGGTCGCTTCTGAATGTCAGTCTATACACTGTGTCATCCACAGAGAAATGCTGCTTAGCCTAAAAATGTCACCTGAACTTAACAGCGTTTTGCAGGATGTGATTAGAGTTATCAACCACATTAAAGTACATGCCCTTAACTCACGTCTGTTCGCGCAGCTCTGTAGGAGATGGAGGCAGAGCACACACGTCTTCTCTTATACACAGAGTGAGATGGCTTTCTAGAGGTAGATCACTGGCCAGAATATTTGAGTTACTAGAGCCTCTCCAGAGATTTCTTTTAGAAAAACAGTCACCACTGGCAGTACATTTCAGTGACACAGAATGGGTCACAAAACTTGCTTCCTTGTGTGACATATTCAACCTGCTCAGTGAACTCTATCACTTCAGGGGAGAATGACAACTGTGTTCAAGTCGGCAGATAAAGTGGCTGCATTCAAAGCCAAACTGGAATTATGGGGGCGGTGAGTGAACATTGGTTTTTTTTTGTTTTGTTTTGTTTTTTTTGCGGTATGCGGGCCTCTCACTGCTGTGGCCTCTCCCGTTGTGGAGCACAGGCTCCGGATGTGCAGGCTCAGCGGCCATGGCTCACGGATCCAGCCGCTCCGCGGCATGTGGGGTCTTCCCGGACTGGGGCACGAATCCGTGTCCCCTGCATCGGCAGGCGGACTCTCAACCACTGCGCCACCAGGGAAGACCCAACATTGGGATTTTTGACATGTTTCAAACATTAGCAGAGATTTTCAGAGACTGAGCCAGGGCCTTCTTTATCCCAGCTGGTGCATGGTCACCTATCTCAGCTTTCAAGAGAGTTTGAGCATTACTTCCCAACCACAAAAGACCCCCTAACTGGGAAGGAATGGGTCTGTGGCCCAATTGTGAATAAGCCAGGTGAATCGACTTTGCTCGTGCTAGAAGAGGATCAACTGCTTGAGATCACAAATGACGGTGCCCTTAAAAGTATGTTTGACAATCTCCATACATTCTGGATTAAAGTCAAGGTGGAATATCCTGAGATTGCCACAAAAGCACTGAAAAACCTGCTTCCATTTCCAGCATCCTATCTTTGTGAAGCAGGGTCTTCTGCAGTGACAGCAACCAAAACAAGATTACACAGTAGACTGGACATAAGCAACACACTTCGGGTGTCACTGTCTCCCATCCCCACAAGATGGGACCATCTAGTTGCAGGAAAACAAGCTCAGGGCTCCCACTGGCTCTGGTGAGTTGTATAATTATTTCATTCTATATTACAATGTAATAATAATAGAAATAAAGTACACCGTAAATGTAATGCCCTTGTGATATATTTTCAGGAGGATGTGCATGAGGGTATGTCATGTGCACTTTTGTTGCCAACCAACACTGTAGCTGCAGAACTATTCAACTCTTTGAATGACTACATATCAGGAAAACTGAATTGGTCATTTTGTGTCGGTATATGCACGGACGGAGTGGCTGCCACGACTGGATGGCTTTCTTGTTTCACTACTCGGGTCAAAGAGGTCGCTTCTGAATGTCAGTCTATACACTGTGTCATCCACAGAGAAATGCTGCTTAGCCTAAAAATGTCACCTGAACTTAACAGCGTTTTGCAGGATGTGATTAGAGTTATCAACCACATTAAAGTACATGCCCTTAACTCACGTCTGTTCGCGCAGCTCTGTAGGAGATGGAGGCAGAGCACACACGTCTTCTCTTATACACAGAGTGAGATGGCTTTCTAGAGGTAGATCACTGGCCAGAATATTTGAGTTACTAGAGCCTCTCCAGAGATTTCTTTTAGAAAAACAGTCACCACTGGCAGTACATTTCAGTGACACAGAATGGGTCACAAAACTTGCTTCCTTGTGTGACATATTCAACCTGCTCAGTGAACTCTATCACTTCAGGGGAGAATGACAACTGTGTTCAAGTCGGCAGATAAAGTGGCTGCATTCAAAGCCAAACTGGAATTATGGGGGCGGTGAGTGAACATTGGTTTTTTTTTGTTTTGTTTTGTTTTTTTTGCGGTATGCGGGCCTCTCACTGCTGTGGCCTCTCCCGTTGTGGAGCACAGGCTCCGGATGTGCAGGCTCAGCGGCCATGGCTCACGGACCCAGCTGCTCCGCGGCATGGGGGGTCTTCCCGGACTGGGGCACGAATCCGTGTCCCCTGCATCGGCAGGCGGACTCTCAACCACTGCGCCACCAGGGAAGACCCAACATTGGGATTTTTGACATGTTTCAAACATTAGCAGAGATTTTCAGAGACTGAGCCAGGGCCTTCTTTATCCCAGCTGGTGCATGGTCACCTATCTCAGCTTTCAAGAGAGTTTGAGCATTACTTCCCAACCACAAAAGACCCCCTAACTGGGAAAGAATGGGTCTGTGGCCCAATTGTGAATAAGCCAGGTGAATCGACTTTGCTCGTGCTAGAAGAGGATCAACTGCTTGAGATCACAAATGACGGTGCCCTTAAAAGTATGTTTGACAATCTCCATACATTCTGGATTAAAGTCAAGGTGGAATATCCTGAGATTGCCACAAAAGCACTGAAAAACCTGCTTCCATTTCCAGCATCCTATCTTTGTGAAGCAGGGTCTTCTGCAGTGACAGCAACCAAAACAAGATTACACAGTAGACTGGACATAAGCAACACACTTCGGGTGTCACTGTCTCCCATCCCCACAAGATGGGACCATCTAGTTGCAGGAAAACAAGCTCAGGGCTCCCACTGGCTCTGGTGAGTTGTATAATTATTTCATTCTATATTACAATGTAATAATAATAGAAATAAAGTACACCGTAAATGTAATGCCCTTGAATCATCCCCAAACCATCTGCCCCCTCTCCACCCCGGTCCGTGGAAAAATTGTCTTCCACGAAACCGGCTCCTGGTGCCAAAGGTCAGGGACTGCTGTGCTAGAGTCTTTATTCCTATTTAGATGGGAATTCTCCCCTTTTTCCCCACACTTTGTTTTGGGGGCATGGGAAGTGGTATTAAATTTCCTTTTGTTTTATTCATACAATGTGAGTTTGTTTTCTATAAAATTATCTCTATCTCTATTTGTTTCTATCTATCATCTATCTATCTATCTATCTACCTATCTCTCTATCTATCTACCATCTATCTATATACACATTTTAATTCTATCTTTGGGACTAGAAAATTAGCCTTTAATTAAGTGAATGCACTTGCTTTGTATTTCTGCTTCTCAGTTTCCAACAGAGGTTGACCAGTCTCTGAGTCTGAATGACAGTTAACTAGAGAGAGCGGCTCATGGGCCCATTTTGGTTCAGGGCTCCATCTTTGTTCTACTTAACTATGGACAGTAGCAGGGACCGTGGGACTCAGACCCTTTAGGTGCAGAGTGAAGGCAGGTTCTTCAAGAAAAGAGTGAGAGAGTGGGGAGGGAAGATTGGAAAAGAAACTTACAGGAGTATCCTGCAAACTACAGAAATCCCACCACCTAGGCCAGCAGGTTTCTATTTTTGGTATGCATGAGAATTACCAGGGACATTTGTTTAAAAAATGCAAATTCTCATGCCCCATCTTTTGAACATGACTGTTTATGTTGAAATAACTAACACGACACATTGTTACTTGTTGGTAAATTCCACATTACTAACCTGTGGTAAGAACCAAATGTATCATATTTATCTTTTCAGCATAAACTGGCTTTTCTAAAGAACATTTTCTGAGTTCTTAATGCAACCAACAAAATGGGAGTGAAAATTCTTTAAATAGAAAAATGATACATGAGGCGATATTTGATTATATTGAATAAACAATATATGAGAAGTAACCCGAAGCTTAATTTCAGGGCCATTGTGATTTGATTATTGTTGTTGAATATAATTGTTTAAAATTTAAACCATCTTTCATGAAGCATTTTCTTTTTTTAAATATTGAAGTATAAATGACTTATTATATTTTATTAGTTTCATGTGTACAACATAGTGATTTGATATTTTTATGTTAGAAATGATCCCCATGATGTCTAGTAACCACCTGTCACCATACAAAGTTATTACAATATTATTGACTATATTCCCCATGCCGTACATTACATCCCTGGGACTTATTTATTTTATAACTGGAAGTTTGTACCTCTTAATCCCTTTCACCTATTTCACCCCTTGCAACCCTCCCGTTTGTTCTCTGTATCTGTCTTTGTTTCGTTATGTTTCTTTGTTTTTCTTTAGATTCCACATATAAGTGAAATCCTATGGTACTTGTCTTTCTCTGTCTGACTTATCTCACCTAGCGTAATAACTCCTAGGTCCAACCATGTTGTCACAATTGGCAAGAGTTCTTATATATAAAAACATCTTTATCTATCAATGGATTTTTAGGTTGCTTCCATATTTGGCTATTGTAAGCAATATTGCAATGAACATTGGCATGCATAAATCTTTTCAATTTAGTGTTTCTATTTTCTTTAAATAAACACCCAGGAGTGGAGTTCCTAGATCATATGGTAGTTCAATTTTTAATTTTTTGAGGAACCTCTCTCTATACTGTTCTCCAGAATGGCTGTACTAACTTACATTCCCAAAGCAACACTTGAGGGTTCCCTTTTCGCCACACCCTTAGCAACACATGTTATTTCTTGTCTTTTTGATAGTAGCCATTCTGACAGGTGTGAGGTGATACCTCATTGTGGTTTTCATTTGTATTTCCCTGGTGATTAGTGATACTGAGCCTCTTTTTCATGTGCCAGTTGGCCATCAGTATGTCTTCTTTGGAAAAATATCCATTCAGATCCTTTGTCCATTTTTTTTAAATGAGTTGTTTGGTTTTTGTTGTTGTTGTTTTTGATGTTGAGTTGTATAAGGTCTTTGTACATATTGGAAATTAACCCTTTATCAGATATATCATTTGCAAATATGTTCTCTCATTCAGTAGGTGGTCTTTTTGCTTTGTCGATAGTTTCCTTGGCTATGCAAAAGCTTTTTAGTTTGATGTAGTCCCATTTGTTTATTTCTGCTTTTGTTTCCCTTGCCTGAGAAGACATGTCCAAAAAGAATTCTGTCCTCCAGATCACTGACCCATTCTTCTGTATCATCTAATCTGTTGTTGATTTTCTCTAGTGTATTTTTCATTTCAGTTATTTTATTTTTCAGCTCTGATTGGTTCTTTATATTTTATGACTCTTTGTTGAAGTTCCCACTGTGTTCTCCATTCCTCTTCCAAGTTCCATGAGCATCTTTATGACCATTACTTTAACTCTTTTTCAGTTAAATTACTTATCTCCGTTCCATTAGGTTTTTTTTTTTTCTGGGATTTTATCTTGTCCTTTCATTTGGGACATACTCTTCTGCCTTTCATTTTATTTGACCTTCTGTGTTTGTTTCTTTGAATTAAGTGAAACAGCTACCTCTCCCAGTCTTGAAGGCGTGACCTTCTGTAGGAACATCCCCTGTGTAGACTGCATGTGTTGGGCACCTCTGGCAGGCCAGCTGGAATTAGAGCAGGCATGGGCCAGGGGATTCTCAGGGTGCAGTGTTTGAGGTCACTTGATGGGATGACTGGCACTGGAGTTGACATTGCCAGGGGTTTCTGGGGCACATTGTGTCGGGGCCACTTGGTGGGATGTCTAGAACTGGAGTGGGCCTTGGCAGCGTGGCTAGAGCAGACACAGGCCAGAGCATCCTAGAGCATACAGCACTGTGGCCACCTTGGCAGGACAGCTTGAGCTGGGATGAGTATAAGCAGGGGGACCTGGGATGCCCCACTGGGGCTGCCTTGGGGGGACAGCTGGAGCTGCTCTGAGCCAGAGGCTTGGGACATGCTGGGGATCGTATTCCATGCTATCAATGTGTTTATATATGTAAGGTGCTTAGCATAGATACTGGTAGGTGAGAAACACTCAATAAATCTTAGTTTTTACTTTATTACTTACGGAAGTTGGATATAACATAGTAATAAGGTGTTGACCTGTGCTCTTTCACTATATATGTGTTTACTTGTAGATGAATAACAGAGATTTATTAGGAAATCTATGGATTGATGCCATAGAAACTTCAGACTATAACTACAATTAATACTATCATTCCCCCTAATATATTGTTCTTATAGCTTTTCCTTTTCCAAGGATAACTAGGTAGACAAGTAGATAGATAGATAGGTGAATTAACACATAAATATATAAAATTAATATATTAGTATAATTAATAGTTATACAGCTTTTAGTGCTGTGGCTTATGCTTATCTAGGTGTTTGTGTACATATGTATGTAAAAATGTTTTTATATGAGAACTTAAGTATTTTTCCAGTTACATGAGTATACAATTCAGTATTACTGTTTTTCCTTTTAAAAAATACATTTAATATTTCCATATATCCAGTGCTGAAACCTTCACCAGATGTACTTTAAACTTATTTTGTGACTAGATCCTTGAACCCTGCCTACAGCTAAATAAGTTGGAGAAATTTCTACTTTCTAGAAAGAAGCACTGCTGGGATATTTGGGATATTTAAAGCTGGTTACACTTCTCTAAATTTTTAGAATTACTAGCTGTTTGACACTTACTTCTATTTCTATGTTCCTCCTTCTTCTCTAAAACACATCTTCTTTCTTTTGAGGAGTCCTATTCGGTGACTTCTCCCCCACCCTTTTGTTCAACATGCTAAGGTAGTTTCTCTGTTGTTTCCACTGACAGATATCAGTTTTCCATTTGTAGAAAGGATCTGGGGGGAAATTGAACGATGATCTAGTCAGCTCACCTTCCCAAGTCAGGAAAAAGGGAAAAGTAAGATTCTATCTGCTACAATTATTATTTTGGAATTGTGGTGTAAACATTCCCCTCCGACCTACACCTGACAAAAAGCGTGGACTATTAACTCCAGTCTGCATCTTTCGGCACGAGGGACTGCTCAGGCATTGAAGGCTGAGTTGATAGTGGCTTCCCACAGTGGGGCTGAATTACAGGGCAAAGAGTTGTCATGAGGACCAGCGTGTTTGCACATGGCTGTGTCAACCCAAGAGTCATAAATGTGACATGCAAGCTCTAAATTTTCTAAGGAGTGTTAATATTTAAGAGTACATTAGATCCAGGAATTTGTAAATCAGCAGTTTTACTTTGAACAGATCTCCTGCCAGTTTTGACATTGTTGAGTAAATTGGCAGCCTGTTTGCTGTTGTTTCCTCTTTTTGAAATTTAACCTCTTGGAAAAACAGCAGTCTGAGATGTTATATGTCTCAACATAGGCCACCAGAGAAGACCACTTAAAATTGTTTTTTTGATCTGGAGTATAAATTCCCCTCTAGCCTTCTAGCAACTTTCTTTCCTCCTTTTAAATCATTTTGACAGGGCATCTTTGGCTGGGTTCACTTTTTGTGCCCTTTGAAAAGCTGGGGGCATAGGATTTAGGATGGAATATTCACTCTTGGAGTTTCCTTCAGCTCACATTGTAAAAGAAGAAAGTTCTCAAATTTTCACGCTGTGAAAATTTTTTACTCCAGTTAACTGATGTTTAATTCCATGCAACAGCATTTCAGATGTCAGATTTTTTAACATTGTTTTAAACACACGCAGACTTAGAATTAGCTGTGTTTGAATAATTAACAGTAATAGAGATAGTGATCACCATGATTCAAGTCATTGTTGTAAATAATATATGTTTAATATATCACAGCTTTATTATTTTTACATTGCAAACAAAAGTTTACCATTTCTGAGTGGATTCAGAGGAAAAGTTTGTAGGGAAGGGATAGGCTTTGAAAAGAAATCAGTTCTAGGATATTCAGCCTCTGAATGTGTCTCTCCATGCAGCGTATAGAGATCTGGATATAATAAGATGATGATTCATGGTATTTCTCTTGGATTAAAATTGGTTCAAGTCTTGCTCTGCCACTAGTAACAAACTATATAGCTGGCCAAAATCTGCTTTTTTGGCTTTTTAGTCTCAAATGTCAGTTGGTAGAAGTCCATAGAAAGGAGACTGTTTGAGACAATCAGCCATGTTGGTAAAACAATGTTTTGTTTGGAAATATCACAGACTGCTGCTTCAAAGTGCTTAATGAATGGGTATGTGTCTGTTTCTACATTTTTTTAAAAAGGAAACCAAAAGATAGGAAATACAAACCTACACATTAAAGAGTTCTGCCAGATGAAGAGCTCTGTCCTTTTTATAAAGACATTCTCTGCCCAGAGTTTGCCAAAACCTAATTGCAAATAAGCATCACAACTTCTCACAAACAAATCAGGAAATCCTGTGAATGGATGCCCAGTGTTTTCATGTGCATTGCCAAAAAATCACTGCCCACTGGGCAGAGATAGAAGGAGAAATATATTGCAACGTCTATATATGGGTGTACTAATATCCTGCAGTTCAGACCATAGCTTCATAGCTATGATAATCCCTCATTTACAAAGCTTTTGATTATTTCCATAAATGGTGAGCAAACAGTGGTCCAGACAGAAAGGGATTTTGTAAGTTCTAGTTTCTTGTAGAAAAACAAATATTGGTGTCTCTTTTCCATATACCTGGAAATATGGATTCTAATTTTTTTTTAATCTGGAGTTAGTTCAGTTTTATTTTGGTGCTAAGAGGCCAGAAAAATCTCAACTAGTAGAGCAATAATTTTATGGATTTTTATTTTCAAGGCAGTACTTAATGAGGCAGTAAATAGTAAAATATTTTTGAAGTCAGATTTTTGGCCAATCTTTAAACACAATGAATATCATTTCCTATCACTTTGTGATAGGCAGTATGTTACTCCTTTAAATATATGCAATAATTTTAATAGTTTGGATCCCTATGAGCAAGTTAATATATTTTCAAAGAGTTCAGGAAATTTATCTCAAATTATTTAGCTAGCAAATGGCAGGTCTAGATTTTTAACAAAATTTTGTCTTACTCTAAACCCTCTGCTCTTTCTTTTTTATAAATTTATTTATTTACTTATTTTTGGCTGTGTTGGGTCTTCGTTGCTGCGCGCGGGCTTTCTCTAGTTGTGGTGAGTGGGGGCTACTCTTCGTTACGGTGCACAGGCTTCTCATTTTGGTGGCTTCTCTTGTTGCCAAGCATGGGCTCTAGGTGCGCAGGCTTCAGTAGTTGTGGTTCACGGGCTCAGTAGTTGTGGCTCAAGGGCTCTAGAGCGCAGGCTCAGTAGTTGTGGCACACAGGCTTAGTTGCTCTGTGGCATGTGGGCTCTTCCCAGACCAAGGATCAAACCCATGTCCCCTGCACTGGCAGGCGGATTCTTAATGACTGCGCCACCAGGGAAGTCCATAAACCCTCTGCTCTTTATGACTATATTCTAATGATTTCCTTATATCAATAATAAGGCAAAGCATCGCACTTGACTCCAAAAAAGAAATTAAAAACTCTACTTATAATTTAATCCACAGAACTAAATTAGTATTTATTTTCAAAATATCTCTCATAACTTTCTTTATTATTTCTCACATTATTGAAGTGGCATAACTACTTCCACTATCTTTACCCTTAATCTGACCCGGGGCCAACAAATGTACAGCACAGCTGCTGCACCCTCCTTTCCCTCACCCCTGTCAGACATCACTAATAGAAAACCACGCTCTTCTCATTGAGGCCAGCCTCAGCCTTGTGTTCTTCATCACAATGCTCCAGACAAACAATACCAGTCATCTGAACTTGCACCACCCACCCCTAAAAAAAAAAACTGTATTTGCCATTAGAGATTCATTTCATCCTGTGCACTGTTACCAGAAAAAATCCCCTTAATATATTTCTCTTGTAATTTCACTGTTCTGAACAAAGTTAGTCAGAGGCTCAATATGGCCTACTACCTAAAATCAGATTCTGTAGCTCCTCTGAGAGCTTTCCAAAAGTTTCTTCTCAGCCTTTTCTTCCCCTCTCTTTACTCTTCTCCACAGATTTTACCTTTCATGTCCTGAATTTTGCATTCTCCTATCATTTGTGTGTTTGCTCTTGATCTAAGAATGTTGCTTTGTTCCTTTCGAGCAGGGGTCCCCAACCACCAGGCTGCAGACCATTACCAGTCCATGGCCTGTTAGGAACCAGGCTGCACAGCAGGAGGGGAGCGGTGGGCAAATGAAGCTTCATCTGCCGCTCCCCATCGCTCCTCATCACTCATTACCGCCTGAACATCCCCCACCCCCCGGGTCAGTGGAAAAATTGTCTTCCACGAAACCAGTACCTGGTGCCAACAAAAGGGTTGCGGACCGCTGCTTTAGAGTGATATAATGTGCCAGTCATTTTAGGTCAATCTCCCAATTATTTCAAAACCAACAGATTTCTTCTTTTTCCAAATTTCCAGATTTTCAATATAGTAGAAGTTCTGTAATTTAATGAGATCAAGACCAGTGGTTGACTGGTCAAATCAACAACAACAACAACAATGAATGCTAAAGGAAAGAATCATACATTTAGTAAATATTCTAATATATAACTTTAAAAACTGTACATTAATTCATCAAGCTTCTGATACAGGACCATTTTTCTTCTTTGATTAAGAGTCTGTTAAACAGCTCGTACAGCTCAATAGCAAGGAAACAAACAACCCAATCAAAAAATGTGCAGAAAACCTAAATAATCATTTCTCCAGAGAAAACATACAGATGGCCAAAAAGCACATGACAAGATGCTCAACATCACTAATTATTAGAGAAATGCATATCAAAACTACAGTGAGGTATCACCTGACACCAGTCAGAATGGCCATCATCAAAAAGTCTACAAATAATAAAGGCTGGAGAGGATGTGGAGAAAGGGGAACCCTTCTACACTGTTTGATGAGAATATAAATTGGTGCAGCCACTATGGAGAATAGTAAGGAGGTTCCTTAAAAAACTAAGAAGAGAATTACCATATGATCCTGCAATCCCCTCCTGGGCATATATCTGGAAAAGATGAAAACTTTAATTCAAAAAGATACATGCACCCCAATGGTCACAGCAGCACAAGACATGGAAGCAGTCTAAACGTCCATCAACAGATAAATGGATAAAGAAGATGTGGTATATATATATACAATGGAATATTGCTCAGCCATAAAAAAGAGTGAAATAATGCTATCTGCAGCAACATGGATGGACCTAGATATTATCATACTAAGTGAAGCAAGTCAGACAGAAAGACAAATATCACATGATATCAGTTACATGTGGAATCTAAAAAAAACGGTACAAATGAACTTATTTACAAAACAGAAACAGACTCACAGACATACAAAATAAATTGATGGTTACCAAAGGGGAAAGGTGGGGCAGGGAAAAATTACAAGTTTGGGATTAACATATAGACACTACTATATATAAAATAAACAACAAGGGCATACTGTATAGAACAGGGAACTATATTCAATATCTTGTAATAACCTATAATGGAAAATAATCTGAAAAATTATATACATGTATAACTGAATCACCCTGCTGTACACCTGAAATTAACACAGCATTGTAAATCACTATACATCAATTTTAAAAGCCTACTAATAGGAATTTTACAGCATCTTTCTTGCATACAACACATTCATAATGCTTCCTTCATGATTCCCAATTGTGTTTTTTTTAGAAAGTGGAGCAAGAACCTTCCAAGTGTCATGAGTGCAAAATCTACCTAAATTTTTGTGATTTTTTTTTCCCCTAATAAAATACAAAAAGTTTTCTTGCAATACTTAATCTGTTAATGATTGTTTCTAGCCACTCATACTTAAGTCTTTATAAAGCAATCAATTTAGTTTTCATACAAAAAATCCCCACAACTCTCTTTATGCCCTATACTCCATTGATTTAATTATGTGATTTTAATAACAAGTACCACTGATATATTTGGAACAAACATGTGTGGGCAGCATAGCACTCAACCTGCCGCTGTTCTTGAGGGGTCTTGAGAGCTGTGGGCAGGCAACATGCTGTGACAATGTACTTGAGTGAATGGAGAGCTGAAGTTATTTGAGAGAGTTGGTTAAGTGAATGGTGAAGAGAAATTCTTATTTATATGCATAGTCTATCTCATTACTTGGCTCTGATTATACACAGATTTTGGGGGGAGGGGCATAATTATCTCTTTATGTAAACTGTTGTAGTTGACTCTACAGAGCTGGAACTTCAAGATTTCTTCGGTGTCTTCCCCACAGCAAATCATACTGACCTTATAATGAGAATATATAAAGTATTCAATACATTCTATTTGCTGATTAAACTCATATGGCAAGGTGAAGAAGGGAAGAGACTTTTTAGAAATCCACAGAAGGGAAACACTCCAAAGATTCACAACCTCAAACAATATATTGTAATTGGACTGGGAGAGATAATCAGAACATAAGAACATTTTGGAAACTAAGAGTATGGTTCCTGCACTAAAATTTTGGATACATTTATGGATATGAAGTAGTGTCCAAAGCACAAAATAAATTAGTGGTAATTGGGGTAATTGTTTAAATAAATAATAATAGAAGAACTTACATTGAATAATTAAAATGGCATTTTAGAATTTCAAAAAAATTTTAAAACATTTTTGTTTCCATTATTTTAGATATTGTCACTCTATTATTCTCAGTTTAACGAAAGAGAAATGGAAAGGCTGAGAGATTTGTCCAAGTGATCTAAACATTGCTAACCAACCACAGGGTACCCAAAATGTTCTTAGTTCTTAGTCAAAAGACTTAATACCTTTTTACCAAAAATAACTACTTCAGTCAAAGAGAGAAGGATAATTGCTACTTCCACAAAGTAAGAAACCATCATGTTCCAGCCCAGAAAGCAACATTAAATGACTACCCACATACCCCATCACAGATTTATCTTCTCCAGCTGCAAGACACTCTTCTCTTTGGCTTCCCACCAACCTAGGAAGAAGAACTAATGAATACACAAAGTTTGAAATAGATGCAAAGGCTGTATGTGTAAGAAGTGCCACTGTGCTTAATTTAATCTCTGGGTCAGCTATTTCCTGCTCACTGGTGCAGTCAAGGATCCAAGCCAGACCTTTGCAGAGACTGTGGTGGCTCTACATCTGCCAATAAAAATACCCACTGTGCAGAACAGGAAACCTCAGCCAGGCGTTGAAAAGTCCTCAGCTTAGGCAACAGGCAACCTTCTTTTTTGTCTGGACAACAAGCTATTGGTGGTTCCCAAAGGCAATCGTGATTGACCACGTGTGTGGCTGTGTCAGGTGCCCACCCTCAAGAGAGTGCTCTGGAGGGACAGCTTAAGATTCATCCATTAGAGATGCATTTCTTTATTTAACATTTTTTTTTCACATCTTTATTGGAGTATAAATGCTTTACAATGTTGTGTTAGTTTCTACTGTACAACAAAGTGAATCATCTATATGTACACATATATCCCCATATCCCCTCCCTCTTGAGCCTCTCTCCCACCCTCCCTATCCCACCCCTCTAGGTGGTCACAAAGCACTGAGCTGACCTCCCTGTGCTAAGAGATGCATATCTTTAAAGCAGAGGTCAAAAACCAGGGGCCCACAGGCCAAATTCAGCCTTCAGATGGATTTTGTGTAGGCTAAACAGCTGTCTGCTTTTTCATTTTTTTTTTTAACATGAATGCATTTAGATGGGGTTTTTGCCAGTTTCTGTGATGTAAATACTCTTACAATGTCTGATTACAGGCACAGAGTTAGGAAGGGATATGCACAGCGATGATATAGCATTTCCATCATACACATACAATAGGAGTAAATAAACTAATGTGCTTATATGATAAAAAAAAGCTAGTAAAATAATCAGAAAATGACGAGTTGTGATTATTTATGACCATTGTTTAATTTAACTTATTTAATTGTAAGTTTTTATAATTTAAATTTTCATAACGGCTGTGTTTAATAACCAGCTCCCAAAATTCTTGAAAATTTAACACTTGGCTTTTGTGAGTCAACATGAGCCAGCCGCAGCACACCCTTGAATACCTTATTGTGACCACAGCAGCCACTGTCATCATTGTTCAGGCTCTGGAAGCTGAATTTGGATCTCAGCTCTTATACTTACTGTGATGTGAGCTCACACACACTACTTAACTACAGAGAACCTTGATTTTCTCAGATCAGAAACTAAGTTAATAATGTTTATTTTGTTAGTCTATAGTGAGGAATAAATAAAATAACGTATGTGAAGGTCTTAGCACTGTATTTGGCACATAATAATCACTCAGTAAATAATGACTGTGTGTTTATTTTAACTCTAGGTAGGAATTACTGAATTAGATTTGTTTTGCTGCTACCTTGAAAACCTGCCTGCAGCACCTCAAAGAAATTTTATTAACAGAGGAAGGAAAGAAATCAAGGAGGCCTGAAAAGACTGGGATGGAGGGCAACGTGAGGTTCCCAAGAAAGGAACAGAACAAAATAGGATCAAATGATACGGAATTAGGATGAGGGAAAGTAACTCAAAAATGCAGTTGAAAATCCTACATCAAGCCATATATATGCTGTCCATTAGGGATTCAGTCTCAGTTTCTCACAAAGGCTGTATATTCTCTCCATAAATTATTGAAATAATTTCCTTGAATGGACAACATCAAGTATCGAATAATCCCATCCTATTCCTTTGGCCCAGATAATTCAATCAATAGTGGACATGTCACCCGCGCTCAGAAAATTAGATGCTCTCATCCTGAAATTTGAAATTTACACCCAGAGACTGGAGTGAGTCGGTGTTGAGTGCTGCCATACTGCCAAACTCTGATTGGCCACGAGAAAACGAGGAAAGGAAGTTGATCAGCAGAGGTGGAGAAAAGCGACATAGCAACACATAGAAATGGAGACGGCCTGGCCCCATGCAGAAAAAAGGAGACAGGAGACAAGTGATGACTTTTCAGTTCTTATAAAGTCTGGTTATATTCCTTAAACTTTGTTTCTATGAGATGAACTATTTTCTTTATAATAAATGTCCTTAACCTAAACAAGCTGGAGTTGGATATCTGTTCCCTACAACCAAATGATTCCTGACCAGATAATCTCTGTCGGTTTTAAAGTTCTATGAAAATACACAAAATCACAGTACTTTACAGCTTGAAGTGGTGAGATTCCAGCCCCCTTGATTGAGGTATGACCAATGGACTCAACGGAATCCAAAGAAATTAAAAGACGTGCATCAAGTCACTTATTTAGCTTTATTCTAAAGCTCACTTCAGCTGGGTCCTAGGCAGTGCCACGATACTCCCCGCAGTACAGTCATAATGGTAAGCTTCCAGTTTAGAGCGGTAGCGTGTTAAAGAGTCCCTGAGAGTGATACTATTCTCAACCATCAAATCTCAATAACTCTTTGTCTGGTACCTCTTTTATGAATAATATCAGGCAGAACAGAGCCAAAGCAGGAAGTTGGTCTACCGAGAGGCAGGGTTAAAGCATGGACTTTGCAATTCACTTTGCAATTCAACTGACCCGTGTTCAAATGTTTACTCTTGCTCTGACAATCTATGTGGTTATGGGAAAGAGACATGACCTCTCTAAGCTTCAGTTTCTCCTCTAAAATGGAGATAAATAAAATTATCTAATTTACAGAGTTGTTGGAAGATTAAATAATGCATAAATGTATTTAGCATATGCCCCTGCCATGTAATAAACATTCACCGAATGTTAAAATTGTTCTTGATCTTAGTATTGTCAATGACAACTGGTCAGGTAGGAGTCAGGAACTAAGTCCAGTAGGTTCTGTGTATTTTCACCTTAGGATGCAATGATTTTTTTCCTTGGCATAATGATGTAAGTTTATATAATCAGTAGCAACACCCATACATGTGTATTTCTACATGATACAAGTCATTCTTTCAAAAATAGATATTTATTAAATCTTTTCTTAAAAATGTGACTGGGACTTCCCTGGTGGTCCAGTGGTTAAGAATCCGCCTTCCAATGCAGGGGACACGGGCGGGTTCAATCCCTGGTCGGGGAACTAAGATGCCACAGGCCCATGCACTCTGGAGCCCACACGCCACAACTAGAGAGAAGCCAGCACTCCACAAGGAAGAGCCTGCGCACCGCAAGGAAGTTCCCACATGCCGCAACTAAGACCCGACGCAGCCAAATAAATAAGTAAATATTTGAAAAAAAAAAACACGACTGACTTCAATCCAGAATACAGTTGAGATTTAACGTCCTTTGAAAATGGAAACTTTTTTACTGGATGATTAAAAATGCGGCAGTAAATATAATAAACCGTGAATGTTAACAGTCAGCATTAAAAACAAGCAATACCCTTCCCGGGGCTTCTATGAGGCAGAGCTACAGTAATTACTAACTCAGCAGCTCAAATGAGGAAATACTGTGCAAGCACAGCTACACTTCATTAATGCAGAAGAACCAAACTGTTTTCAGCTAAAAGGAATGTGTAATGCAACATAATTAAACAAGTGGCGATGGATCAACCTGGAAACTTTACAGGACATCATTACAGCTCTAAAATTCCATGATGCAGTGTTTACTAGCGAGATCATGATAATCTAGAGCAACAGTTCTCAAGCTTCTGTGACATAAGAATCCACCTAAGGAACTTGTAAAAAGTGCATTTTCCTGGATCCCACCCCTAGCCATTCAAATTCAGTGATTCTGTAGCGCTAACCAGTTATCTATATTTTAAAATCAAGCTCTCTGGGTAATTATAACCCAGGTGATCTGGGGAGGACTCACTCTGAGAAACACTGATCTAGAATCTCAGATAAAGTAACTTTTTGGATGAGATGGAAGACAGTGTTCTGCAGAGACAGCTCTTCTTCACAGGCTCGGAATGGAGGCAGATCTAATTCTTCAAAAAAGAAAAAACAAAACAACTCCCACTATGTCAGTCTTTTCAATTAGCTGTACCTTGACTCTCACTGAACCTTAAAAGGTGGGGGGGGGGGGGGGCGGTCTGTGGAAATACCAGGTGTTAGTAATAGCTCAGTTTGTCTCAAGGGAATTGAATGACTACTATGGAACTGCAGAAGCATAAAGGAATCTCAGGTTTAATGAATGATTCAGTGCACAAGAGAGGTATTGTTTTCCTCAGTAATCTGTAGATATAAATAACCAAACATACATTTCTGCAATAGTGATTGCCAAGTATTTATTTTCTAGAAAATCTCAAAGACGAAGGGCTTACATTTTAGTAAGAATACACTTCACCTGAGATACCGTTGGTGCGCTTACCCAGTCAAGTCAAGGGTTTGCAGCAGCAAACCTTTCAACCGTCACCAAACCGGTAATTAGGACATTAGAATTCTAATCTCACCTCTGATGTCAACTCACTCTGCAATTTCAGGCAAGCCATTATACTTCTCTGGATCTCAGACTGGACTTGATATCTCGAAAGTTCTTTTCTATTCCAGTGGTCTGTAATAAAGTGTTTACTATGTGCCAGGAACTGTTCTAAGCACTTCACTTAAAAGGGAACCCATTTAATCCTCACAATCATCCTTGAAATATGTACCCATACTTGAATCCCATTTTATAGACAAGCATACTGAGGCACAAAGAGGTTAAAACTTGCCCAAGGTCACTGTGCTGGTTTATTTTGTGTCAACTTGGCTGGGCCACTACTGTGGTCCAACATTATTCTGGATGTTTCTGTGAGGGTGTTTTTGGATGAGATTCATGTTTAAATGGTGGACTTTGAGTAAAGCAGATTACCCTCCATAATGTGTGTGGGCATCATACAATCAATTGAAGTTCTGACTGGAACAAAAGCTGATCTTCCAGAAGTCCCAGGCTGCCAGCAGACCACCTTCAGACTTCATCTATAACATAGGATTCTCCTGGCTCACCAGCAGACTGCCTTTGGACTTGAACTGTAACTCTTCCCTGAGTCTCCAGCTTGCCAGCCTCCCTTATCAGAGTTTGGACTCACCAAGCCTCTAAAATCTTGTGAGCTAATACTTTAAAATAAATCTCTCTCTATATATATATGTATACACATCTTATTGGCTCTGTTTCTCTGGGGAACCTTGACAAATACAATCACACACTAGACTACTGGTACTAGTAGTGGTAGAGCCGGGCTTTGGCCCCAGACAGCCTGGCTCCCCAGGTGGAGGGTAAGAAAGATTCTATGATGCCAGATGTCGGCCAAGCATCTCCTCTATGAATCCAGAGTCATCAGTGAATGTAGACTTGTAAATAGAATTTGCTCTTGTTTTTCTCTGTATGTCTATACTGATGATATTGTTCAACTGGGCATAATAAACTCATGAAACATGAAGCTCCAAATGTGATACTGAAGAAACTAACACAATGCACGTTTGATTACAGGAAGCCATGTGTTTGGGATACATACTCAATCTTTCAGAATTGATTTTAGGGAGTAATTGCCATCTTATAAAAAGTTCCTTATTGACAGAGACCCGCCCCCCCGCCCCCCCCCCAAATTCTCAGTGTCTGACTCACTGTGGCAGTCTTTTTCTTCTTAGTTGTTTATCTTGCTATCTGCTCAGTAGACACTGTCCTGGAAGATTCTTGGAATACTTGGTGGTATAGGTGGATTTAAAACTCTCACTTTAAAATGTTATCCTGTTTTATTTCAATGTAATTAAATAATTAAGCAATATTAGGTTCTTATGCTTCCTTTGTAATGTGTGCATACGATCGCTTTCTTTCTCAAGACCCAAATTCAATTCTTGACCCTTAGATAAAGGTGACCCTAGAGACGTAGCTTCGGACTGGCCCAAGAATAGACATCATCAAACAATCAACTGTCACCAACTGTCCAAATATCTGGTAAGGAGAGAAAAAGCCAAAGATGTCCTGCATCTTCTTTTCACTAGAAGTTAGTTTTAGATTCCTATGGAAAAGTCAACGAAGGTTTCTGAAACTCAAGAGAAGCCCCTACCTTCAAACATACTAAGTATTAAGGCCGAGAGGCTTCACTGGCGGAGGTCAACCATCTCCCCTACAGACGTCTGGTTCAAGCACCTGAAGGCTGATAGCCTGGGAAACAGAGGGTGCCTCTAAATGAAGGAAACACTTAGCTAAGGTTGGAGATCAATGGACAATTTCTGGGTTTTGTACGTGGCTCAAATGTTGTCCATAACTCCCCTGACCCAAACTATGAACTCTGAAACATATATTATAGCAGTGGAGGAAAAAGAGGAGAAAATGTGAGTTGTTCTATTTAAGACAGAGGCTGAGCCACTGCAGCCAGATTCAGTCAGTGCGAGAAAGAGGGGTTCAGAATATTTGGTTAGTTTCCTTCCTCCCAAATGTCTAGACTCCCAAAGGGGTGTGCAGACTTGCCTCTCACTATTCTGGTTAAAGTCCTCTCTTCATATAAAATGTCACTGGTTATACTGGTTTGTTTGTGTTATCTTTGAACTTGATGTATATTATTCTACCTTTGTCAACATCCATTCCCATTTTCTATAAGCTTTAAACTATCCCAGATGCTGAGCAAATGTGAATTCTTTGGAATGCGGCTGGCCTCTGTAATCTAGTTGCACAATCACTACTTTCCCTCTCCAAATTCTGTGTAACTGTCAATTTTAGGCATGCATTGTCTAGAGCATTTATATGCTGTAGTTTAAGACAGACGCCAAATGTGTAAAAACATAACCTTGATCAATCACTATCAGCCCTGATGCTGTTTAAAAAGAAAATGGACTCTTAAGTCTGAATGCTTATCTGCTGTTCACAATTGCTTAATGTTTCAAAGTGTATGCTCCCAATGTCAATTCTTTAGTTGCCTGTCAAGGCACTTCCCATTAGGCATTTAGCTTCCAGCATGTTCTGGACACAATATAGCCAGAGCTTTAAGGATGCCAATTTAGATGTTAAATATATGAATCAGCATCAAAGCCACAAGATGCTACTTTTCCTCGGCACCATAGTGTGACCACTTTCCCTGTGTCTAAGCTGCAGAGACACAGTGTCTTGCTTGATAAAGTTGTGTGTGATAAAATCACATCCTAAACCGACTGTGCGATGAAGACTAGACTTGGGCATAATAAAAATGCATGGCCCACATACTTTTTGCTGAGATTTAGACCTCCTTCCCTATCCTCAATCCTCTGCTATAGTTCTATTATTTTTTTGCTTTTTTACATGATGCTGTAAACATGAAAGGAGGAAGGGCAGTCACAAACAAATAAGAACAAAGAAAACAAAGCTAATACAGGGAAGCATTGGCTTGGTCTCAGTAGACATTTGCAACGCAGTTCTGTGTATTATTTTTGAGTTATGGAGATAGGCTATGTTAATAGACCAAGGAAAGAATATTAAAAAAAAAATAAATCAGATAACTTTAGAATACATAGCATAGGCCTGGGGAAAATATATTTGCTTTTGTCCAAAAAAAGACCAATACCCTTCTTTTAAAAGGAAGCTTTTGAGAAAAATCTCCATATGGTATACAAACTTCCTGGAGCTTCCTAACATCAATAGCTGTCTTTTTGTTGGCGTTTTAATTGATTTCCCTAATTCTTTCTTTTCTTTTTGGGGTGTCTTTTTAATAAGCAATTTTGTGTGGTCAGTTTTGTCAACAGATCTAATAGATCTAATTCTGTTCATAAAGAAGACTGAAAATAAATATGGTCCCAAAAATCCAGCTTATGCCATTAAATCATTGATTAACTAAATAAAAACCACATCATATTTCTGGTTAAACCACTTGTTTAAGTTATTGTCAGGCTTTCTTCTATAGGAGTTGAGAAACTTGATTAATGAAAGCTGGCCTCTGTGGAAAAAAAGAGCTTAGTCGTTCCATATGTCATAAAAAGCTTGATTGGAGACTGAGCAGAATATAATTCTTTCCTTTCTGGAGAAAAATATGAAATTCTTTCCATAGCTTTTGTACTCCGATCTCAAACCTAAATGAATTATTTTTGTCCTCGGGATTTTTCTCAATTTGAGACCAGCCATGTTAGGGTAGACCGATCACTGGTGGGGTGAGCTGCTGCAAACAGGACCTGAGCTTACCCCACTCCTCTGATTAATACCTCATGGCCTAACACATCATTATTAACAATGTAGTGGGTCTTTAAAGCTTTTGAGTTTTCAAAAGCTGTAATCAGTTAAAAACTGCAGTTTGGGGGCTTCCCTGGTGGCGCAGTGGTTGAGAGTCCACCTGCCGATGCAGGGGACACGGGTTCGTGCCCTGGTCCGGGAAGATCCCACATGCCGCGGAGCAGCTGGGCCCGTGGGCCATGGCCGTTGAGCCTGTGCGTCGGGAGCCTGTGCTCCGCAACGGGAGAGGCCACAACAGTGAGAGGCCCATGTACCACAAAAAACAAACAAACAGATAGCAACGAAAAAACCCCTGCAGTTTGATCAAAGCCTTGTGTATTAGGAAAACAGTGCTAAAAAGAGAAAATCTTTTGGGAAAATCTTAATTTTGCCTTGGGCTAGATCTGGAGCACTAACCTGTTGAGTTATCCTCTTGGAGTTTAGGAAAGTGCTGTGTTTTTGTCTTGCATACAAGCAATTTGAGAGTCTAGTTCAATTTTATTCCAGCCGATGCCCAGGAAGAAGATGCCCATGGAGCCCCTCAGGATTCTAGATTTCTTCACTGACCTTTACTGGCTTCTTGAACAAGGAGGTGCGAAGTTGGGAATGGGTGGTAAATGTGAGTATATTTGGCATATGAGAGAGTTGCCCACCACTGGAAGGAGAGATGGTTAATATTGCTCCTAGGAATCTTCTTATCCTGAGACTTTGCTCTGAGGGAGAGCTGGTGAAGGTAGATAAGGAATATGCTGCTGGGGATACGAAGGTAGGACTGCTCAAGACTAAAGGAATGGATCAGACATACCAACCCTTCTAATATTTGCCAAGAATTGTACCATATGCTGGAGACAAAAAGGTGAGTGGGCTCTCCTGCCGTAAATAATCACAGTATGGTCGGGGAGATTTGTATGCAAAGATGACTTTGAAAACAAATACAACATGTGCATTAATATTTGAACTATGTACAGAACATAGAAGTGGTACAGAGATAAGTGATCACTTCATTGTTCTGAAAACAAGTTCAGGTTTTCTATACATTAAGTTAATTAAGAGAGAATGTTTATCCAGAACATACAACTGACAAGCGATTTTAACACTAAAATCTGAGCTTTTATCTGTACTCTAATGTCCTCACTTTCAAGAAGTAAGACATAGTGTTGGTGTGCATCTGTGTGTGTGTGTGTGTGTGTGTGTGTGTGTGTTAAGTGAAAAGGGTGATGAAGCAAAAGTTTTTCTTCCTCTCCTTTCCATCCTTCCTAAGTGGACCAAATTGTCCTTAAGTCTCTTTGCTATTACTTCCACTTTCAGCCAAAATTTGACTTTTACAGGCTTATGCTGATAACTAAGCCAGAATAAGTGAAGTGGGAGCCATATAGATTCATAACTAAGATGTGTAATGGGTTTGCACTCAAGGAAAATATCATATGCAAGGGAGTCATTTTTTCATGACCTCAGCTGAGAAGAAATTGGATTGAAAGAAATTCTGAGGACATGGAAGAAATCAAGCCAGTTTATAAAAGGTATTAGGAAAATCGTTTGCTACTTATTAATTCTGACACAGCCCAAGCACCAGAACTGACATTTGCAGAAGCAAGTGAAAATAAATAAAGACCAAAAACACCAAAAGAGAAACAGAAGATTCCCTTAAGGGAGAATGTGTTATCAAGTATATCCCACAAAGGGGGATGGAGGGGACTAGAACAGTACTGTTGAAAAGAACTTTCTGTGATGATGGAGTGTTCTACCTATTACAGTAACCACAAGCCACACGGGGCTGTTGAGCCCTTGAAATGTTTCTAGTGCAACTGAAGAACGAAATGTTTACTTTTTCTTTAATTTTTATCAACTTAAATTTAAATAGTTATATTTGGCTAGTGGCTTCTGACTGATAGAGGGTTGGGGTATTATAGATTTGGGATGAGTGTGATGGAGCGAGGAAGGAAGGCCATCCCAAGCACAGGAGCACATCATTGGCAAAGGCACAGAGCGGGGAATCAGGGCTGCTGGCTTAGGCTGGCATGGCTCTAATGTAGTGTATTGAGGTTAGGACTGGTGAGAAAGGTAGGCTGAGTTATTTCCCTGAAGGGCCTAACATGTCTACTCAGGATTTGTATTGTTATTCTGCAGGCCATGGAGTGAAACTAGAGGTTTTGGGGGTAAATGAGAAAAAGATCAGATCTGTGATTTAGAAAAATAACTCTGGTGTCAGTGATAATGAACTTGCAGAAGGACGTGGAGGGATGAAGACTAGTCAGAAGGATATAAGAAGGGGTCAAGCAAAAGGTGAAGGTTAACTAGGATCCAAACAAAGGACCAACAAAACAGGGACTGAATATGGTTGAACAGAATGCACAAAATTTGGTGACCTAATACATGTGGGTGTTTAGGGGAAACAAGAGACAAAGGTAACTAAGAGGCTTTAAGATTGGGTGGATAAGTGATAATATTCATCAGGCTAGGGTAAAAAGACAAGACTGGGCTTATTGCCTTAGAGGTATTAGCTTGGCATCCACTTAAAGATGAACAAACAAATACAGAAATGAATTAAAAGTCTTCAAATGGGTCTTAGGCCAGAATCTCAAAACCAACATGCCCAAACCCGAGCATGCAATTACCGGATGTCCAACTGGGGGTTGGGAATGCAAATCTTGAGCTCAACAGAGAGGTCAGAAATAGAGACATGATTCTTCTGACTAGAAATGGTAATGGAAGTCATAAAAATGTGAGCTTGATTAAGACAAGAACATTGTATAGCTTACTAAGGAGGATAAGGGCAGGATAAGGAAGCGTAAGGACTCATACTTGTATGAGTCAGTAAGGGAGACAGAGAAGTAAAGACAGAGAATTTGGAGAGGAACTCAGGAGAAAATCACCAAATTAAGAAAGAATAAATTTCGTATCCTGGAGTCTATGCACTCAATAAGATGCAAACACCAAAACAAGCCATTAATCACTTTCTGTAGACTACCTTCCACCTCAGTAGGCCCCAGGGTAGGACAAAGACAGAAAGACCAATGTCTGGGGGTGGGTCAGGTTGAAGGGGCCGTGGATACAAGAAAGGAAGTACACCCTATGGTTGTATTACTGCACATAAGGGGAAGAATGAGTGCGGCCAAAATCACGTTAACAGAGGCTTGGGAGGGGCCGATGACAGTGGGAGGAATGGGCCAAGACTGGCTGTTTCTTTCTTTCTAGATTCTGAACAGGTATCTTCGATTCTCTGAATCTGTTTCCTCCCCTCTAAATGATGTATAATTATAGGATTCGTAGGACAGTTGTGAGGATTAAGTGAGAGGATGCACTTGGCAAGACAGGGGTTTGACAAATGTTAGTATCCTTCCACCCTTGCCCCTCTTCACAGTTTGGTATCAGGCAGGCGCCCCGTGACTGTTAACTGTAATGTGTCACTTGAATGCGGAGTGTTTCAGTGTCCTTTGAACAGATGCCAAGCCTCTAGAAAAGGACAATTTCATCAGAGTGCTTGCACTCTTAAATCATCTCAATTCTCTGGAAATCAAAACTCTTTGGGTCAATGTCTCTGCATTCATTTTGAAGCTTACCAATCCTGGCTTTTAGAACACAAAATTTTAAAAAGAGTGGGAGATACCTAAAATAAGTAATTATACATACCAGAGAAGTTTGAAGTTAACCCATCTATATATCCATATAGCAGCTAAGTTATTGCTGACTAATTTCCAGGAGGACAGGAGGAGGTTGCGGGGGGGCGGGGGAACAGAACTAAGACTCCTCAAAATTTTCCCTGAAAGGTAATAACATACGGATAATTCAATGAGAAAAAATATGGCGTAACTGGGTGATCTAAGTCAATGCATATTTGGTGGTTAGGGAAAAGAGGAGAGTTACGGGTTGCGTTGATCTATCAGTGTGATTCACATCTCTCCACTAAAACTATAAGTATAGTTTTAAAAGATATGTTCAAAGCTTCTACCAGAAATTAGTGCTTCTCTGTAATGAGTGAGCGAGTTCAAAATATATGCTTTACTTCAGAAAATTGGCATGTAAAGTGTCGTAAATGAGCAGTATTGATTGGATGATTCATTGGTTTCTTCATCCATTTAGGCAGCAAAGTATGTTATTGAGCTAACATATACTATGTTCTACTCTGTCTACCAGGAGCTGGGATAAGGTCCTTGTTTTCATGGAGTATGCAGTCTAGTAGGTAAGACAGGCATTGTACAAGTAATTGTAAGTAAGAAGTTTTAGAAAGGCACACAAAGGGGCTCTCAACCTGGGGGGTATAATAGCAATAATAATGATGAGATAATATTTGTACAGTGTTTACTGTGGAGCAGGCATTGTTCTCAAATATTTTACATGTATCATTTTATTTAATCTACTCATCAACCCTTGAAGTAGGTACCTACTTCATATTGCCCCTATTAAACAGAGGAAGAAACTGAGTCACAGAAACAGTCAGCAATTTGCCCAAGGTCACATGGGCAGTATGTGGTGAAGGCAGAATTGTAATCCAGGATGTGATGTCCGAGGGCCTATGAGCTTAATAACTGCAAATTAGAAAAACAGATATATCTAAGCAATCTAAGAAATTGATACATTTCATCTCATGTATTTCAGGCCAGGAAAAAGCACAGAGAAATCTACTTTTAAATGACTTTTTAAAAGCCCGATTTGTGAGGCCATAATTGACCAACTCCTTTGATCACCACAAATATAATATTTTTTGACCTGTGTTTCTTAGATTGGATTTAGTTTTAGTGTCTGTCTCCAAAGGCAGCCTGCTCATCAGGCACTAGGGTGATCCTTTTCAAGTCACATGGCCTGTGTTTGTTCTCATGGGAACAAGAACAGCAACAACAGTAGCTGTTGCTCAGAACACAAAAGAGAAGATAAGCCTGAAAGCTAGACTGTGTGAACCTATCAGCCTTTGTCGAAGCCTTTCCCACACTTACTGGTGCCACAAGGTGATGCAACCTGAGGCTCAAGCATGATATCAATGCCCAACTGATGCTGCGGGAATTAACACCCACCCTTCCAGAGATGATGAAACAGGTGCTTTTGGTGCTCAAGTCATATCCCTGGATTCACCTCAGACTCCAGTGAAGTTGTGTGGACAGTTTGGTGCAGGCTCTTCATCTTCTGCCTCAGGGCCGCCATCAAAATCTACTCAGCATAAAACGAAGTAGGGGCTGGAAAAGCTCCAGGGGCAACCTTCAACGCATGCAGTGTGGGTGAGCAAAATTATTTGTCTTCACAGTTAAGTTACGAAGGATGAAGAGTAATACTTAAAGACATATAGTCATCCAAAAATTGGATGGTGCCAGGAGAAGGGGCTAGGAAACAGAAGAATATCTATTCTGTCATTGTTCATAGGAAGGAATTAACAGAGACTTCCAAAAGGAATGGAGGATTAAGGACATTGTATAAAGCTATATAGTGGCAATCATACAGAACAAACGTGAAAACCTTTCAAATTTCAAGAATAAAGATACACACACAGCAATGGAAATTCAAACCTTATAGAAAACCATACAAAGTAAGAATAAAAACAGAGATGATGACCTCAAATATTACACAGACCTAAGATCAAACATTATTTTCATATTAATAAATATATTAATGGATAGATTTGCCTATTAAACAAACATGTTTTATTAGAGTTACAAAGCTAAACTCAATTATATGTTTTATATAATAGATACTTCAAATGACTCAGAAAGGTTGAAAATTAAAATAGGGGGAAATGCATATGAGGAAAATGCAGACAGGTAGAAAAGCAGGGGTTACAATCTTGGTATTAGAAAGAATGAACTTAGGGAAAATGCACTAGTAATAGAATTATGGGCAACTTAGATAAAGGATGAAATGTGTGATATTTAGCAGTTATGGATATCCATGTACCAAATAATCTAGCATTAATAATCATAAAGCAAATAGTACAGGAACTCCAAAGAAAAATAAGGAGAATCACATTAGGATAAACAGACTCAGATTTACTATCATTCTGAGCTTGATCAAGTTTAAAAAACAATTAAGGATATCAGAGACCTGAATAACATAATTAATAAGATAACTTGATTTTCAACACTGAACACAGAACGTATTTGGGGGGTACTCATGGAACAGTCAAAAATTTGGCCACAAAGAAAATCTGATCAATTCATAAAAGTGGATAATAACAGAGGCAATATTCTCCAATAACTATGTAATAGTACTAAAATTAATGTAGAAATTAAGAAACAAATAAAAATAGCAGGCCACCTCTAAGTCAAAATATCTCCTCTAAAAAAATTCTTGGGTCAAAGATTCAAGTACATATTAGAACTATGGACTTAGTTAAAGTGGTTCTTGGAAGAAAATACCTAGCACTAAAATCTTAGGTCAACCACCAAGAAAGAATATAAATAAATGGGTCAAACACCCAAATAAAAAAGTTAGAAAAAAACCCAAAACAAGCCAAATGAAAGCAGAAATAATTAACTAATAAGACAAATGCAGAATTTTATATTAAAAATAATTAGATAACAGTTATAAAATTAATAACCAAGTCCATGAGTTGTTTCTTTGAAAAGTCTATAAAGTTTCAATATATTAGCTAACCTAATTACGAAAAAATGAAGAATGTAAAACTATATAAACAAAAAATTGCAGTGTGGGAATAACCAAAGAGTTTAGATACGACTCAGTTCTACACTCTGCAAGTCTGTTTGAAGAGGTTAATGGAATAATGACAACCTAAAGTTATAAAGTCCTAATCCCTGGAATTTGTAAGTATTACTTTATTTGGAACAAAGGTCTCTGCAGATGTGATTAAGTTAAAGATTTTGAGTTGAGGAGATTACCCTGGATTATTCAGATAGGCTCTAAATCCAATGACAAGTGTCCTTATAAAAGAGAGACAAGAGGAGGAGACACAAAGAGGAGAAGGAGGCAATGAGACTGGAGTGATGTGTCCACAAGCTAAAGAACGTCTGGAGCCAACAGAAGCGGGAAGAGACGAGGCAAGCCTCCTCCCCTAGAGTCTTCAGAGGGAGAGTAGCCCTGCTGACACCAGGATTTCAGACCTCTGGCCTCCAGAACTGTGAAAGAATTAATTTATGTTGTTTTAAGCTTCCCAGTTTGTGGTAATTGGTTACAACACCCCCTGGAAATTAATGCACAGAGAATGAAACATGCGAACCTTAAGTGTACAATTCTCCACGCATTAACGTAAAGTGTTGTATCTGCCTCTTGCGCTTCCTTTCTTCATGCTACCTCCTTCCCTCATAGCCTGGCCTTCTAGTCCCAACAAACAGCACATGCAAAAGTCTTCAGGCAAGAGAGAAAGTAGCCTGTGCAAGGAAGCGGAGGAAGGCCAGTCTGTCCAGAGCATGGTGTACAAGGAAGCAGGTGGCAGCAATGAGTGCTTTTCCTGACAAAAGGAATCTAAGGGGAATTTTGGTACTAGCTATTGAGATAATATGTATTTTAACTCATCTAAACACTTTTCATCTGAAGTGGTTCCGGGTCTGGCTGAGTTAGATAATGGAAGAATCAGAGGATTACACAAAGGAAAAGGAAAAAAGGACACATTAGCAAGGCAGAAAGATCTAGGAACAAAAGTAACCATACTGACTTCTCATTCTTCAACACAAAAATGGATTTCATACACACACACACACATACACACACACACAGGATTGGTGCCATCACTGTGCTGACAATCTCATAAAGAATAACAGTTATTTCAACATCTCAACCCACTCAGTGTATTCAAATAAAGTGGAAGGAGTTAGAGCTAATGATTTCTTCTGCCTGTTTTCATTTCATTGTTTGGCTGTTTGCATTATGATACACTCCATATTTTTGTCATGGATTATTAAAAGAAATCAGGAACAGCTGCTGGCGGCTGTAAGATTATTTGTTTGAAGTACCATACTACTGCTCTTAAAACACACTCCTGCACACACACACACACACACACACTCTCTCTCTCTCTCGCTCATGAATTAGCACTGAACCATGGTTGAGTAGGCAGTGAAGAAAAATGTCCAATCAGAAATGATCTGCATCCCAATCTCCCTCTGACTCCAAAATAAATACATCAAGTCTTTAAAGAGCAAAGAATTAATAATTGTTTCCATATTCTTCCTTCCTTCCTATTCCCTTAAAATGCTGGATACCCTTATTTTGGTCTAAGATTTTTGTTGAATCTGGAAGGGCATCAAGCCTTCTTCCAAATTAACTAGCCAGTATCCTTTTTTTTGGTCTACATCTGCTTTCATCAGTTAGCACTGTCTTGTTCTAAGCAGTTATTTACTGAGGCATGTGTTAATTTATTTGGTACAGCCTACTTCTACACCATCACTCAGGTACAGCTATTTTTTCTAATAAGGACTGCTTTTCAGATCCAAGAGTTTCAGATCGATGTTACCTTCTGTGTTTTAGAAATCTAAAATATAATTCAAGGATTTCTGTTATTTATTTATTACAGTTCTCTTATAGTTTTGGAGGTATACTTGGAAAACTAGATCCTTTTCCCTTCAGTACAGCTTGATTTAGATTAGAAGCATATATGGGAACATGACATTAAATAAATGTACTACATAGTTAAATCATATAGCACCTTTCAGGCAACCTTCATCACCCTACTTCCAATACGATTTTATGAAGAGGTGGCAGAGACATAATTATCACATTTTACAAATGAGAAGTGTGATAAACATTGAAATAAATTAACTTGTGAGAAATCACTGACCAGGTTAAGGAGAGAGCCCGGAGGAGAACCGGACACCCTCCCTGTTCACCTAGGCCTTTCTCCATTTTTTCCCTTTTTTTGATGATTCGCTGCCTGCAGCTCTCACCTCAGCTGATTAGAGAAATGCGATTGTGCTCATTCTACCTCTCGGAGAACCTGCTCACGTAGCACAGTGTGAGTGACTCACTTAACAAGTGAGCAAATCTTCAATGAGAGAAGATGCACACGATAACAGTGACATCTACCTCACTTATTTATTTATTGAATTGTTTACATGTTCCAGAAGATTTGCTAGTCAGTGGGAATACAGTAAGGAATAAGTTGACATAATTCCAGGTCTATAAAACCTTAGAAGTTTGTGGGGAAACAATGAATTCAAAATCACACCAATATTCATATAACTAAAAATAGAAGGGAATTATGCCAAAGAAAAATACAGGTTTTATGAGAAAGTATGAGAAATCAAGTCTATGAAACCAGGGGAAATTTCCTTGAAGGTTTGACGTTTAAGTTGAAACCCGAAGGCCGGCAAGTTGGAATAAGGGCATTTTAGACAGCGTGTGCAAAGGCCTGGCAGCAAGAAAGAAGGAAGATGTTCAAAGAACTGGAAGAAGGGCCAGTATATTGAGAGGACGGTGAACAGGGGAGTAGGTGGCACCTGATTATGCTTCAGAGGTAGACCCAAGCCAGTTCATATGGAGCCTTGTATGTATGCTGAGAATTTCATATATTTCCAAAGTGAGACAGAAAGCCACTGAAGAGTTTCAAACAGGCAAGCAATACGATCTGATTTTCATTTGTAAACCAGTCACTGTAGCTGCTAGGTATAGAGAAGGATGGAAGTAAGGAAGATGAGTAAGGAGGCTATTACAGTAGAATTATTGTAATGATAAAAAGGGGAACAGGCACACACACACACACACACACACACACACACACACACACACACACACACACACGAATTTAGTACCTGGCTCAAGCTCGGGATGCAATAGATAACCGATAGGTTTCTTCTTCCCTTCCCACATGACAATCTCATTTTGCTAACTCCCATAATCTGAGATCTCAGACAACTAGAAACATAAATAGCCATTTTGTTCTTTATCTGCAGCTGATTTCTTATTAATGTCATTACTCCATCCAATTTGCTTTCATAGCCACTTCAGGCTCAATTCTTTAGAAAACAGTGATTTTTCTAATGCTCACTTTTATCTGAAGCTGCACATTTCACGGGGACATTCTTATATATGCAATTTATGCAGAGACATTTTGGTTGTTGGAGATAATATCATTTACCAGGATCTTGGGTTGACCTACAGCAATGCAGGACTCACAGTTTTGCAGGATCCTTAGTTCTTTCTACCACATGTTTTCTTAAGAGGCTCTCTGGTAACTTTGATTCCAGATCAGTGAAAAGGATGACAGAAATTGTTGCTATTGTAGCTCATTTACACAAAAGATGAAACCAGCAGGCAGGTGTTCCCAGAAAAATAAAATGCAATTTAAGAAAATAACTCTCTTTCAACCTCGAAAATGACATGGAGGAAATTTGGGTTCTGATTTCAAGAGGTAGGATTTGTGAAGAGTAGTTATTTTAAAGCCTCTTGTTCCCACTCCCATCTTCAGGGTTGAATTGATGGATGCTGTAGGATGTACAGCATTTGTACTGCTTCCACATTGATCCTTTTCTTCATTGGGTTTCCCTTGAGGGAATATGACAGCTTTGGGTCAAGAAAGCAGTAGTTATTAATTTGGCCTTTGATTAGTGAGCTCAGGGATGGAGAAAAACTTAGTTCAAGATTGTGTTTATTCACTTGAGATGTGTCACATAAGACATTTGGCTGACATGCAATAAAAATAAAATGTAGATTTCTCTGGAAATACCTGTTACTTACAGAGCTCACTCAAATGGGCATTAAAAGGCTTTAACATGGGTGTTCTCCTTCCCCAAATACTGTATAGGAGTTTTTGATAGGGACTTAGTGGAGAAATGAACACTATATGGGTACCTCTTCCATCTAGAAAAGAAATCTTGCCTTTTTTTCCTGTTAACTCAGACAGAGAAGAGTGGTGTGTGTTTGTTTGCTTTACAAATGGTTGTCACTCAAAGTTCTTCCTTTTCTCAAAAGAAAGTGTAATTATGTATGACCAGCCTTATCACTAAAATTCAAGTCCACAATCTCTTATGCAGCGTTCCAAAATTGAAAACCCAGAAACTGTATGTATTTTGGTAAGTTTGACTCCAAAGCTCATTGGGTGGCAAAAATCTGATGTGAGCCTATTAATAGACTTTATTCTACTAAGAAAGAATATTCATTTCACAGCAGAAATATTAGCATATCTGTTATGTGGTGCTACTTCATGTCTCTATATATTTATATATATACATTTCAGAATATGCATTGCATTTTCTTTTTAAAATCTTAAATATTTTAAACTTTTGCCCAAGAATTTTGGGTAAGGGAATATGGATCTATGCTACAGACAGCAGAAAATTCAGCTCACTCAGTCTGACCACCTCTCAGCATCTGTCAATGTGGACTAGTCCTTTTTCAAATGACTTGCTTATTGCCTGTGAATCACTTCGTTCCTCTTTGGCCAGTCTGATCTGTTCATGGGTCACTAAGGATCAGAATTAAAGAATTGCTGTGTTCCAGGACAAGGGTGCCAATCTAAATTCTAGATTCTAAAATATGCTCTGTTCACTAAACTATAATGTTTAGTAACAAAGATAATTAACAAGAAGTTTTGTTCATTCGTTCATTCATTCAGTGAATATTTATTAAATACCTGTTATGGAATATCAAATGGTATAACAAAAAATAACAGAGCTACAAGTCAGGAGACTGGGTTTTAACTGGTTCAGCCATTTAACTGCTGTATAAAGTTTGGCAAGTCACTTAATTTCTTTGAGTCATTTAATGTCCATTTTACAGAAGAAAATATCTATTTCCTCTGACTTTCTAGATAAGTGTAATAATTAAATCTAATGACATATATATACTAAAAAGCACATTTGTTCATTTTATTGAAGCTTTGTGCTAAATGCTTTATATGTGTCATACAAAGAATTAATATGCATGGTGCACAAGATTCTGTGGGCGTGCTAGGATGGCCAAGACACGTTATCTGTCCTCCAAGAGCAAACTGATAGAGGTGTAACATGTGAAGCGTCAGAACTATTCTAGGTTTTCATTTTTTAATCACTGACACGCAGAACCAAGAAAATTTGCAAGAGAAACTTCTCTGGGTCCTTGCAAAAAATATATATGTAGAAGGGGGAAGGGAGAGAGAAGCATTTGGAAGGAATTTCATCTAAAACAGCTGCCTTGCTAAGTCCCTGTTTCAAATTGCCTGTTAGCTGATCTGACTTAAGGCTTTTTTTTTTTTAATCAAGAAACAAAATCTGTGGGGTTTGCTAGTTCAATTCATTTGCACATTCCACACAGCTACATATGGCAGGACTGGAATGATCATGTTTCCTTCAGCTTTATCATAAATCACAGAGATTCCGATGTGTCCTTCACAGCTTTAAGTTTTCAAAACCATCATGACTAATGAAATATTTACTCTAAGACCTACAGCCACTTGCATGGAGTCACGTTTCTCAGAAGAGAGACTTTGACAAAGAGCGCATCAAGAAAGCAGCTGGAGGCCCCCGGCCCCCAGCCTCACCACCATCCTCACTGTTGGCCTTCACATCTGCCACCTTCAGGTTACCAAATGGCATCCCACATAAACCGTGAACACAGGCTTTTTGCTCAACCCGACAGCTTTCATTTGGAAACTAATCAAGCTTTAAGGATTCTGCTTCAGAGCAGAAAAAGGCTTTCTCAAGGTTTTATTACTCTGTAAAATGTATTAGGTTTCAAATCAAGTTAATTTTAAAAGAGAAGCTAGTTGTTTTTACTAGATGGTTTTAAAGTTTTCACTTTAAAGCCAAATGATCATGATGAGGAAGTTTTCTCTACAGGTTGAATATTGGCCAACTGTTTACAGACAGACTAGAATGTACCCATTCACCGTGAAAGCAGCAGTGATGCAAACGGCAAAGGAAATAAGCTGACAGAAATGCCCTTACCTATGGAAATTGATAAACCGATTTGGAAGAGCATTTTCAAAGATGGCTCTCTGGGGAGGGGGAAGGGAAAGCTGGGATGAAGTGAGAGAGTGGCATGGACATATATACACGACCAAATGTAAAATGGATAGCTAGTGGGAAGCAGCCACATAGCACAGGGAGATCAGCTCGGTGCTTTGTGACCACCTAGAGGGCTGGGATAGGGAGGGTGGGAGGGAGGCTTAAGAGGGAGGAGATATGGGGATATATGTACACATATAGCTGATTCACTTTGTTATACAGCAGAAACTAACACAACATTGTAAAGCAATTATACTCCAATAAAGATGTTAAAAAAAATAAAAAAGATGGCTCTGGCAATCGCTGCTATGGTCCTTTGCAATATGACTTTGTCACATCTCCCACTGAGGAGTAAATACATTTCTCCTTTTACCTGGTCTCATTGTATGACTAGTTTTGAGCAATAGAATAGGATAAGAGTGACACTGCCATTTCTGGGCCTAGATCTTAAGAGAGCTTGCAGCTTTTCTTCTGCTTTGTTGGAAGATAAGATTGAGACTGCCATGTAAGGAAACTGGTCCAGATCCCCTGGGGACATGAGGCCACGTAGAAGAGAGCCCAAGTGCCCCAGCTGATACAGCAGCATCAACTGTTAGACAAGTGAGGAAAGATCTTGTTCCTTTCCATCCACATGACCTTCCAGCTAAATGCAACCATGCACATAAGCTCAAGTAAAACCAGGAGAAAACTGACAAAAATCATAAGAAATATATCATTGTGGTTTTATGCCCCTAAATTTTGTAGTGCTTTGTTAATCAGCAATAGATAATGGAAACACCGGCATCTGGTTTTGGCCTTGCCACTAATTAGTTGTTTTATGTGGACAAGGTATTTCATTCTATGTACTTTAGCTAGCTCACATCTTAAACATGGAAATGTGAACTATGTAAAGCTAAAGTCCCCTCTTCCTCCAGTGTTATGGGAACTTCCCCCAAATCTGCTAACTTGAATCCCTGAGCTGATAGAAAGCCATTGAGTTTTTTCAGTAAGAAGGACCAGCAGAATAAATCTTAAAGATGGATCACCAAAATGGGTACCAATGGGGTAGAACAACATGCATCTCTAAAGCATGCAGGCAAACAAATAGTTGTCCCGTGGTTCATTGATACGTAAATTAGAAACTCATGCTTTTGGAAGACATAAGGGGTTTAGGCAGCCAAAGCATAAGAAAAATAGAATCAGTTTGTACAATCATTGCTCTCCTTTGTTTTCCATCATTGTGGTTGAAGAGCATTTTGCCAATGAATGTAGATAGCAATGAATGTGACATTATAAGTTGGCTGTTACCACCGGTCATAATCTGTTTGAACCTGTGCATATAGTTTGTACAAGTCAACTGTCAGGAGCCAAAGTGGGCCCATGTGCTTCCTTTAAAAATCGTATTCAGTTATTCATTTCAGCACTTTTATGAGCTAACATCATCTCTTGCAGATACTCTGCATAATTGGTGATTTCTGATTGCCTAGCTGAAATTTTTCTCCATGCTGGCTGTAATCATTGCCTGATAGGAACATTTTATTCTTCAGCATGTGTAGTCAGAATTGTTTTAGATTCCTATGTAAAGCTAATCAACCCTGAAGGAGACTCCCTGGATGTCACCACAGAAGTAACAGCTAACATTTCTGCTGTTTTACTCTGTCTGATCTCTGTTGAACAGGTAAATCATCTTCTGTTTACAAAACTAGCCTAGCAAAATCGGACATGTTATGTAAAACACAATCTGCATCTTTGGCAGGTACCTACACCTGGTCATTGATATGTGTTGAATATCATTACCGAAGAAATGAAGTTATGCTGAGTAAAAGAAATGTGCATGAGGTAACATATTTCATTCTTTTTAAATTGCCTAGGAAGGCTAAGTTAAACAAGGAATTGGAGATAAATCCCTTCCCTACAACTTGCCTTAGATTTTTCTTACCTGCCGTGACTGTTACCAGCTAATGTTGAACGGAAAATCTGTGACATTTTCTATAATAAGACAATTTCAACACCGACATAACATATAATCTCAAAGATATTTCTAGCCTCAAATACCTGCTGCTATGGCAACTTCCATAGAACTCACTTTTCAAAATATTTGGATATACTGAGAGCTCTTTAAAAATTTACTAACTTTACCAAAACTCTCTGGTATGAATTAGGGCCTATTTTTATCTGCCTGTTAAAAAATATTCCCATTCATTGTAATTTTTGTCAGCTTGTTTTAGCGGTTAAAGTCCAGGGGATAAAAAAACAAACAAATATAGCAGTATTTTGAGAAGTAAAACATGAAATGTTTGAAAACATTCCATGAACATTGAGATTGTGCTGCAATTAAGGCCAGAATTATTCTGGATTCTGTTTTGTAAAACAAGCCCAATATGTGTAAAACAGTAGGATTCATATTAAGTTATTCTAGGCAGCTTTATCTACAAAGGAGATTAAGCCATGACCCATGGCTTGTCCTCAGAAAACAGAGCAATTTTGGGAAGTAACAACAGGTTATAGAAATTGCAAGGAAACTTTCTCCACACCTGCCATGCTGTCACATTTGAATGGCAGCATCAGTTGCTGGAACAGTCCATTTTCTCTGCAGTGGGAGTCCTCTCCCTCATCTCTTTGAAGGAAGCTGTGTAGTTGAGGAGAGAAGGCAGTCTGTACAGTGTTGTCATTGCTCCCAACATGGCTGAGTTTGCAGCCAACACTCACAAGATATCAAGTCCAGGAAAAAATATTCCAGAAAACTAAGTCTTCTCTGTAGCTTTCTAAAGAAGAGCATTTTTGCGAGGCCATTCTGCCTAGGAGCTGAAGTTTGCTGTACAGAAGTGTGTTAATCAGATAAAAGAAGTTAACCATGTGGAAACTTTCCCCACCTGAGGAAGACTTAATGGTAATCTTCTGAATGCCATCTGGATGTTCTTTCTTTTAATTTTTCTAAACCTGATAATAAACCCAAATCAGATAGTATACTTTGCCTTGATATTAAAAAAAGGGGAAAGAGTTTATTTGACTTATGTATAACGTCGTTATAAAAAGACACGGACTTTAGGAAGAACTGCTTCACGGACAGAATATCACTGATTTTTCTTCCGAAGTTCAGACTTCATTCATTATCTATGAATTGTTACTGTCCTAGAATTAAATTGAATTGAGTTGAAATAGAACTGAAAAAAGTCTTTGGAATGTTCCAGTTTTAACATTGTTTAACAAAAGTTTGTCTCCATGGAAAGCCTAGCCCCTCAGGATGTTTATATTTCCATCATGCTAATTGACAGCCAGTATAAACCTGAGAACAAGAGCAAAAGTGCAAAATCCACAAGGGGGCTCAACTTCAGAAAGAAGGTTCCAGCCTCAGCTCTTTCACTCCTCATTCTATAAGCCTAGGTGAAACTCCCAGATCAGAGCTTCATGGTACCAAATAATTTAAATGTTGGGAGGCTGAAAAGACACTCAACATCACTAATTATTAGAGAAATGCAAGTCAAAAGTACAATGAGGTATCACCTCACACTGGTCAGCATGGCCATCATCAAAAAGTCTACAAATAATAAATGCTGGAGAGGGTGTGGAGAAAAGGGAACCCTTCTACACCATTGGTGGGAACGCAAATTGGTGCAGCCACTATGGAGAACAGTATGGAGGTTTCTTAAAAAACTAAAAATAGAGTTACCATATGATACAGCAATGCCATTCCTGGGCATATATCTGGAACATATGAAAACTCTAATTCGAAAAGTACCCCAATATTCATAGCAGCACTATTTACAATAGTCAAGACATGGAAGCAACCTAAGTGTCCATCAACAGATGAATGGATAAAGAAGATGTGGTACATATATACAGTGGAATATTACTCAGCCATAAAAAAGAATGAAATATTGCCATTTGCAGCAACATAGACGAATCTAGAGATTATCATACTAAGTGAAGTAAGTCAGACAGAGAAAGACAAATATTATGTGATATCACTTATATGTGGAATCTAAAAAATAATACAAATGAACTTATTTACAAAACAGAAACAGACTCACAAACAGAAAACAAACTTGTGGTTAGCAAAGGAGAAGTGGGGGAGGAATAATTAGGAGTATGGGATTAACAGACACACACTACCATATATAAAATAGATAAACAACAAGAGTTTATGGTATACACAGGGAACTATATTCAGTATCTTGTAATAATCTGTAATAAAAGAATCTATATATTCTTTTTCAGAAAAAAAAAATATATGCATATATATGTATAACTGAATTGCTTTGCTCTACACCTGAAACTAACACAATATTGTAAATCAACTATACTTCAATTTTTAAAAAATGTTAGGAGGGATCTAAGACATTATCTATTCCAATTCTTTCACTTTAGAGATGGACAAATTGAGCTGAGAGATGGTAAGAAACTCACCTAAGGTCACATGTTTACTTGGAAGAAGTGCTAGGAGCAGAAGCTCAATCTCCAGGGCCTGCTTTCCTCATCCATAAAATAGAGAGGTGGACTGGATATACTTGAAGGTCTAGCTTTATTTTGTTATATTATCTCTGTCTACACTAAGCTCTGGAAGAGACCAGAGGAGGTAGATATCTCTGGTAACCCTGCTCTACCTCAAGAGATATTTCTATCCAAGGAGAGAGAGGAGGAAAGAGAAAATGTGAAGTGCACATTATATCCTGGAAACTCCCTTTGTAGCCCACCACTGATGCAATCTATGCCCAGCAGGCTTTTCTTGCATATTCATGAGAGATTAAGTCATTAAAATATAACCCCTGCTTCCCAGGAACAGTAATCAGAAAAGCCCTCATTAATATTGCATTGTGTTTATGCAAATGGCTGGTTTTGCTTCAAAAATTGGCCAGTTAGTGGTAGGCATGAGTTTGCATCATGGCTGCATAATGGATCATGGATGAGGGAAAGGACTTCAGCTCTCAAACCTTGTTGGACAGAGTTGGAAGTTACAGGACAATATAATGCAGAGAAATAGTTGCCCCAACCATGTACATTCTACCCTTTTAAGTAACAGAATCCCTGATTTGTTAATAGATGTACAGCCTCTCAGAACGTAGGTTACAGAGTCCTATCTTCCTTGAAGCTAGGTACAGCCATATGATCAACTTACAGCTAAACTATGTAGTGTTTCTCAGTAACAATGCTATTGACAATTTGGGCCAGATAATTCTTTGCTGTGGGGGCTGTCTTGGGCATTGTGCAAAGTTTAGCAGCATCCTCGACCTCTACCCACTAGACACCAGTAGTCCTCTACCTCCTCCCTATCCCAGTTGTGACAACCAAAAAATGCCTTGAGACTTTGTCAAATATCGCCTGAAGGGCAACACTGCCCCCAGTTGAAAACCATTGAATTAAAGGGATGTAAGCGGAAGCATCTGTTCTACTTCTAGGAAGTGCCATTAAGTGGTTCATTCTTTTCTCCTTCCCCTTTCCTGCTATGATGGCTGGAGCACGAGCCGCTATTTTGGACAAACATGAGGAATAACATTATTAAAGACAGAAGGGCAACAAGATGGGAGGGAGGAGGGTCCCTATGATCTGTGGAGCCATCATACAGCCATGTGTCTGCCCATCTCTGGACAGTTTACATAAGAGCAACATAAACTTCTATCTCCTTTACTTCTTTGCTCTGCTGGGTTCTTTAACCGACACACGATTTCCTTACCACATCTTCAATCATTTCTTATAACACAGTAATCTCAAGGGGGAAATGGTTATGTTCACAACTCAGAAGCAACTGACTTGTCATTAAGGAATCCACCTTTAAAGCTACCTCCTCCCTCACAGAAGGTTTTTCTTTTTCTTTATTTTTTTGAATTTTATTTTATTTATTTTTTTATACAGCAGGTTCTTATTAGTTATCCATTTTATACATATTAGTTGACATATCTACACAGGAGGTTTTTGATGAGCTAACTTTGAGGTGCACAGATGTAGATCAGTCGTTCTCAAACTTGGCTACACATTAGAATCATCTGGAGAGCTTTGAAAAATCTTAAAGCCCAGGCTGCACCCCAGGCAACCTCCATTCGAACTTTAGGGAGCAGGACCCACACATCAGTATTTTGTAAAGCTCTTTAGGTAATTCAACGTGCAGCCAAGTTTGAGAACCATTCATATCGAGCATTTTCCTTCAAGTTCTGATTGTAATTAATTAACCTTGGTTGCTCTTATTTGCTTTGGAAAGGTAAGGCATGTGTTACGCTCTGCACTGGAGACATTCTTTTGCAAAGTATTATGTTTCCACTTCTGGATATTCTCACATTTGGGGTACAAATGGTGAGAGTGAGTCAGATACAGTTTTGTACCAGTCAGCAAAATCTGGCTGGAGAAATATTTTGATATTTCATGCTATTGAAAATAATTGAACTCATTCAAGGTAAGCCTGTGCTCTCACTGTTCTCAACACACACACACACACACACACACACACACACACACACACACACACACACTCTTAATCAGTAAGCCAGATGACTTGGGAGAAGCTAGTTTTAGTCTGACAATTAAAAACTGAATGCAGGGAGTATGAAAATAGACTGAAGTCCTCCATAGGTGGGTGTGGGGCTGCTACTGGGTCTAGATATATTTTTGAAACCAAACTAGATTCTTCTTAATTTCTCTCAGAAGAATAAGCAAACAACTCAAAGTGGGAGTCCAGCATCAGCCATGGTGCAGTCCTGGAATAAGAAGAGTCTTGAACAACATCAATAATCCTGTGTATCTCAATGAGGACCACACCGATCAGGAGGGCAAAGGACAACTGCCACCATTATTTCCTGTTTGTCCACTATCTTTGGTGAATTAGCCCTATTTCTTTTCAGTGTTTATTGTTAAACGGTTCTTAATTTAGTCACAATATGTGAGTGATCTAAGAAGAATTACAATAGACTGTTATCACAGAAACTTCTCCAATAATGGAGTTTCTGTTAATGTTAAGGGAGGCGAAAAGGGGGAAGAAGGAAGAAAAGGGAACAAAAACACATTGCATTCCTACTAAATGTCAGGCATTGTAGTAAACAATTTACTTGTGTTATCTTTAAAAAGCAATTTCAAAGCAATATTCATAGATCAAGATGCTTATGAGAGTTATAGCAAGATGAAGATGGAGATGAAACAAACCTGAGAGATCATCTATAGGTGAGAAAACTGATGATTTCTCCAGGCTCACTCTGCTGGTTGGGACAAACCTGGATCCAGAATAATGATTTCCTACCTCAAGTTGGGAGTTCTCATTTCCTGCCTCTCTCTCCCCAACAATCTACACCCATCCTCACTCACTCATTGTTTACAGAATCCAGTGAGCAAGGGCTTTTCCTCTTCACCAAGAACAGATTAAGGAAATTGGTCCAAACTGTAACACAAAGGATTTACATAAGATGCGAGATATATTTCTTGGTGCCAGAATCTGCTTGTCATAAGAAGAAGTTGTGGAATATCCTTTCCTAGATCTCTTTTAAGATATAATTCATTGTCATCCACTTATGAGGGTAAAGCACAGCAGACTTGCCTAAAGGTAGAGCAGGTGGTCTAGTGTGACAATTCCTCGAAATGGCTGCAGCATCTATAACACGTACAGAAAATGTCAAGAGTTCTGCCTGGGCTCTACTTACTACCACATGCCTGGCACTGGTCAAGGGTGCCATTTATCCCAAACCAGTAACAATAATAACTAATATTAATTTCACACTTACTATGGGCTAGCACTGTCCATGGCACTTTACATGTTCCTTTTATTATTCTCATGTTATAAATAAAGAGGTTTAAGTAACTTGCCTAAGGTCATACAATGCAGCCAGCAAGTAGTAGAAGCAGGATTCAAACTCACGTATCAGTGTCTACAGTTCTGACTTTAAACTGTTCTGCAATTCTGCCTCCTATCGTGAATTATGTCATAAATACAATAATAGTATTTAATAGTATTAATGTGGTTCTAAAAAATACATATGCCCCAAAGGTTATATTTTAAGTTTTACCAAGATAACCAAAGCATCAGATCATTTCCAAAATCACAGTTAATCACTTTTTAGAAATACCCTATCAAAAGTGAAACAGACAGTGGTGGCCAGGGTTTGCATTATACTATCATGCTAGGGCTTGGGTAGTAGAGTCTGCCCTTGCCCATCAGACGACCATCACCTGGGGGAGGATGATCCTGCAGGGTTTGAACCTTGTTTTGTTTTGTTTTGGCAATTGACTTGGTGGGAACACCAGAAGTTAGCCTCTAGGAGGGGCAAGAACTGGAGGAGAACAAAGCCTACAGAGACTGGGAAAAGGGTTCCTTGAATATTATTTCTAGGTAGCCGGCAGTCTAGATCCCCATTTTCCTGGCTTGTGAAGAACTCGGACCTATTGGTAACTGACAAGTCCAAGGTAGCAAATAACAGAGAAATTTATAGCTCATTTAATGTGTTTTCCCCTCAACACCTGTTATGTGCTGGGAGGACTGGGAAATAAATGCAAGGGGTGGAGGGGTGCACAGACTTGGCACCTGACGGTGGATTGGACAAAATAGCCTTGAAACTCCCTTTCAGCCCAGAGTCCTGTAAGCCTAAACAAAATGGAGAATTAAGGTAATAATGCTACCAATTCTGGGTAAAACACAGCAAAAACAACAAAATAACCCCGACACTTTTATATGCAACACCTAGGAAACAGAGAGGACATGTTTCTGTGGTCCACGTTGCTTCAGTTACTCTGTCACTACTTGTGAGCCTAGCAGCCATCTGAGCTCACAATGAAGTGACAGAAGGCTCAAGCCCTTCAGTACTATTTTCCTGAGCTTACTGCCTACTGATTTAAACACATGTTCCCAAAGTGCTAAATGAAATCTTATTCCCAAATTATGAAACTAAATATTTTCCTTAGACATATCTCACATTGCTCTGTATGTCAGGGAAATTTCCCATGACCCTTGGAATCACCTCCATTTTTTTGTTCCCATACACACTTCTTCTGGGATGTAAAAAAATCCAGTTGAAGGCTAACGTATAAGTATCCGGTGACATGTCCAACAAAGCTGTTATTTTATCAGGAAGAAGTGAAAGCTCATTTCAGAAACTGAAGCTTCTTAGGAATGAAGTAAATGGTTTGGTAGACATGGCTTGAAGCCTATCAGAAAATTACGAGTATTGTTTTGTTAGGAGATAGGAATTAACTGATATTTCTAAAATGCCTGAGTATTAGATCAAGAATTTCAGCAACTTGATGCACTCAAGATGGAGAACCCAATTAAAAAAAAACTGCCACCCTCACAGCTTTTTAACTGTAAGAGCAAGGAATGGGTTTAGGCTATTATATTAACAGAGATTTGAATATATACCCAGAAGAAGATCGCATTTCAAGCAGCCAACACCCCAAAAGAGGTTAAATTTGGTTTAACTGTTGATTGCCTTTCAGAGACAGAAAATTTATTAAAGTCAATACTCAGGAGATACAGTTGCTCTTAAGTAGCATTTGAAATCTGATTTATTTCACAAAGTGGCTGATGGAAAGAACAACATTCTACTTTTTCAAATCAAGCAAAATTTATTATTAAACTCACTGATAAACATTTAGATCTAAATGAGCCAGAGAACACAAACAGGCACAAGTGGCAAAACCAATTTAAAATCTACAAACATGCACAGTAATTATTAAAGCCAACTGACAATGGTAAATATTTCAGTGACATAACAGCAAGGGGTTATTTTGCTGAGTACATTCAGTTCAAGCTGCCCAATCACTTAAATTCATCCTGTCTTCTCAAAGTATCCTGTGTCTTTTTTTTTTTCTTTTCATTTATTTATTTTCTTTCCTTTTGCCTTGAGGGAAAAAATGGATTTGTTTCATTTCTAAGCTAAAGCTAAGAGACCAGACTGAGAGAAATAATTATAACGACTTATTCAGGCTTGACGACAGGGAGTGTTGTTGAATAGGGATAGAAAACATTTAAAAATATTATTCCATATGTTTTCATCCTTCTTATTAGACTCTTATTTTCACATAACATGCTGGCTGACAAAAGTATCTGTCTTCAAGACTCTTTCCAAATATCCACAAACTAGATTCCTGAAATTAGTCTCCTAATGTTTTACCTGCTAGGTTTTACTACTCCAAATGTATTTCGTCTTTGTCTTGTTATTTCTGAAATTATTGCTTTGAGTATTGGCCATGACAGGATAACAAAGAATACATAAAATTTCTGAATTTCAACACCAAATTTTCTATTTAGCTTGTGCGCAGTTAGGGATGGGCAAAACATGTACACAATTCCTATTTTTAAAACTTTTGGTCTTGAGAATATGCTGTAGTTTTAAATTGTATTTTGTACGGTGAAATTATGTGTATTTAGTGTTTTTTGTAGCGTTAGATTCTATATTATTAGATGATCATGGATTTCTTGAATATTGCTTTTTGAAACACTGACCTATAGGAACAGTTGGTGTCACATTATTTCCTCCAGTGTACAGAGTCTTCTATTTTTGTACCACTTGTTTCCATTACTAACCATTGCTAGACCTGCTGGAGAGCTTCCATTTTCACCTACAGAGTCACTCACCACGCTTTTCCACTCTGTTCTCTGCCCCTGACAGAGACTGGTCCATATGGACTGCATCAATGAGCTCCCTTGCCCTCCATCTTCCTGTGGGGTTTGACTGCTGGCAGGAGGTCAGAAGGCAAGGAAACAGCAAAGTTGAGGTATTTATTCCCCCTTGGATGTGCTATTCATTTTTGTCAGGACCCAGACTGATAATCAGGGAGGATGTATTTTCATTTGTATGAATATTTTTTAAAAATATGTGATAAATAACGTTTATTCCATGCTGTGTTCTGTGAAGGATTTGGCATATTTAAAAATAATGCATCAGCTATACAAGGTTAAATAAATGAATATTGGTAAGAAAAAAATGAGGAAAAGGGAAAATAAGGGGCAAGGAGTTAACTGGAATCAGTACCTATGTTAGCATGTGAAACAAGACCCAAGAAACCCTTTGCATTGGCTAAATTCATCTTTGAGCTTACTAGCAGACAAAGAAAAAGAGAAAAATGTTAAAAAAAAAAAAAAAAACAACTTTACAGAAGTACAATATTCTCACACCAAGAACAGAGATATTTCCATTAAGATAAAGAGGAAACTGTAATGCAGTAAATGGCATCTTTAACCACATTCTCAATGACCCACTGAATCACAAGAGAATATTTTCCTATGATGCTTTATTCCCCAAAACATCAAAATGGTACTGTCTGACCTCTATGATTTTTGCTAAGGAGAATCTGTACATAGTTTACTAACAAAGTCATGTGTTCAGTTTCGTGGGGTGGTTGGGGAGGGAGGCAGGAGTAGATGGTTAGGGAAGCTAACATTTAATGAGAACTTTGAATGAGCTATAATGATGAGTGTTTGGAGATGATATATGCCTATTTTTTGTTTTAAAGGTTCAGAAGTTTTTTGGCCACCATCAAAATGATCAGGCACCAAGATGGACAAAGCTAAGTTGATGATATATTGCATTAAAAATATTTAATTAACCCAGCATTGAAATGATCACAGATGGGCAGAATTCTGATGTGGGATAGGCATATAGATGATAAATTAAGAAATCTAAAAATCATTTTCCCTTTTAAAAAAACCTTGCAATTACTACAACATCCCCACTGGTGGCACTAATCTAGACAGACCCTAAAACTCCTAGAATACAAACTCATACTCAACATCATCATAATAGAACCATATGGTGGTTTACAATGTTAAGAGTACTATGACACACACTGTTTTTTTTTTGTTTGTTTGTTTGTTTTTGCGGTACACGGGCCTCTCACTGTCGTGGCCTCTCCCGTTGTGGAGCACAGGCTCCGATGCGCAGGCTCAGCAGCCATGGCTCACGGGCCCAGTCGCTCCACAGCATGTGGGATCCTCCTGACCGGGGCACGAACCCGTGTCCCCTGCATCGGCAGGCGGACTCTCAACCACTGCGCCACCAGGGAAGCCCCGACACACACTGTTTTAATCCTACCATAATTTGATAAGATAGAAACTGTTGTCCTTATTTTATAGATTAAAAGAATGAGGCGCAGAAAGGTGAGGTGATTTGCCCAAAATTTTGGAGACAGAAGAGCTCAGAGTAGAATCCAGGAGGTCTGTCAACTCTGATCTAGCGTCTGTCTACTAACTCATGGTCTTAAGGCAACTGGGGGGAAAAAAATCTGTATGTGAAAAAACAATGCTACACTCACATGTTGAAAGAAAAGATCTGAGTGTATAAATTCCAGAGATCAAAGTTTAGAAAGAATTTTAGAAAACTTTTAGTCTAACCCCACATTTTTCTACTGAAGAAACCCACAATGGCTGACACTCAAAATAGCTTCATCTTTGTTCCCTTCCATTTATTTGTAACACTTGTCTCAAAGGAGTACTAAGCCAAGTTAAAGAATCTCTCAAATATATATAAAACTTTGAATAATCAAGCTAGCAGCTTTAATGCAATTTTTCAATAGGTGTTTTTTGAATTAAAAGCAATCACATTTTATTCCTCTACTGGATTCTAAGCTCAAGTGGCAACGTTGCCTCAAACTACAGATCCCAAACTGCACTGAGATGTCCCAGGGTCCCAAAGGAAACTCACAGGGGCTACACAGGGGATTTTAAATTTCGGAGGGAAACATGGTAATAATTGACATCTGTTGACACCATTAGAACCTCTAGATCAAGGTAGTTTATAGTTTAAACATTAGATCATGCTACATTGCTTTCAATGATAGCTTATTAATATAAAGCTGAGTTTTGGGCAGCTGCTATAATAAAAAGGAAATGTGGTGCCATAATCAATGTGAATCAGAAATGAGGGTAGTGATGTCTAATCTGATTCCAAGATTTGAGATGCTGTGCAGTGTCCAACAGGTGCACACATCACATTAGCAAGTAATTGTGGCTGTGTAAGAATGAACTAAAATAGCTTTTCTTTCACCATATTTGTATTCTTTTAAAAGTGGCTAGTAGGTTTTTAGGACATAAAATCAAGTTGTTTTGACAACTACTTAATACAGGAAACTGATGTTTCTGGTGGCGTTGGGGCAATGTTAAAAAAAAAACCTGAGATACTAAGGATGCCATGAACCAAAATATTTGGGAATCTTGGGCTTCCCTGGTGGCGCAGTGGCTGAGAGTCCGCCTGCCGACGCAGGGGACACAGGTTCGTGCCCCGGTCCGGAGGATCCGACATGCCGCGGAGCGGCTGGGCCCGTAAGCCATGGCTGCTGAGCCTGCCTGCGCGTCCGGAGCCTGTGCTCTGCAATGGGAGAGGCCACAACACTGAGAGGCCCGCGTACTGCAAAAAAAAAAAATTTTGGGAATCTTTACTCAGCTTCAATCCTTACCAGGTGTGCCACTTTGAACTTAACCTGTCTGTGCCTCCATTTCTTCATCTATAAAATGGAGATTATAATGGGACATGCCCAAGCAGAAGTGAGAAGAACTACAATCCTGCAGCCTGTGGAACAAAAACCACATTCACAGAAAGATTCATCCTTCTCAAACTCTTCCAAAAAATTGTGGAGGAAGGAACACTCCCAAACTCATTCTATTAGGCCACCATCATCCTGATACCAAAACCAGACAAAGATACTACAAAAAGAGAAAATTACAGACCAATATCACTGATGAATATAGATGCAAAAATCCTCAACAAAATACTAGCAAACAGAATCCAGCAACACATTAAAAGGATCATACACCATGATCAAGTGGGATTTATCCCAGAGATGCAAGGATTCTTCAATATATGTAAATCAATCAATGTGATACACTATATTAACAAACTGAAGAACAAAAACGACATGATCATCTCAATAGATGCAGAAAAAGCTTTTGACAAAATTCAACACCATTTATGATAAAAACTCTCCAGAAAGTGGGCACAGAGGGAACCTACTTCAACATAATGTCCATATATGACAAACCCACAGCAAACATCATTCTCAATGGTGAAAAACTGAAAGCATTTCCTCTAAGATCAGGAACAAGACAAGGATGTCCACTCTCACCACTATTGTTCAACATAGTTTTGGAAGTCCTAGCCACAGCAATCAGAGAAGAAAAAGAAATAAAAGGAATCCAAATTGGAAAAGAAGGAGTAAAGCTGTCACTGTTTGCAGATGACATGATACTATACATAGAGAATCCTAAAGATGCCACCAGAAAACTACTAGAGGTAATCAATGAATTTGGTAAAGTTGCAGGATACAAAATTAATGCACAGAAATCTCTGGCATTCCTATACACTAATGAAGAAAAAAGAAGATGTGGTACATATATACAATGGAATATTACTCAGCCATAAAAAGGAAAGAAATTGGGTCAGTTGTAGAGATATGGATGCATCTAGAGATGGTCATACAGAGTGAAGTAAGTCAGAAAGAGAAAAACAAATATCGTATATTAATGCATATATGTGGAACCTAGAAAATGGTATAGATGAACCGGTTTTCAGAGCAGAAATTGAGACACAGATGTAGAGAACAAACATATGGACACCAAGCGGAGAAAGCAGGAGGGGGGTGGAGGGGGTAGTGTGATGAATTGGGAGGTTGGGATTGACATGTATATACTGATGTGTATAAAATGGATGACTAGTAATAAATAAATAAATAAACATTAAAAAAAAAAAAGTGACATGCCCTAGGAGAGTAATCTTGTGTATTAAGTCAGTATATGCCAACCAAGGAGAAGAGAACCAGGCACAGAACAAATGTTTTCTCTCTCTAAGTATCAGCCATTCTGCTTATGAGATGCTAAGCCTTAACCAAAAGCAGTCTGGTTGCAGCGTCTACCTGCTGCTGCAGTCCTTAAACGCAGATGACTCGAGCTTGGGAACCTGTATGGGTGAGGTGCATGAGCTAGAGAACCTTCCTCCCCTATTATTCACCTCCCCATTACTCACCCTGCCCCCTCCCCCAACACTTTATATGAGAGGAAACCTGCCGGAAATTTTTGGAGAAATTTCAGCTAGTGTTGAGTGTTCTCTTGGTCACAATTCCAGAAAAGGTAAGGAACTTAATGTCCCACATGAACTCTCAGGAGCTCTTTATGTGGCCCCTTTGCTTCATAAACAGAGCTGGAATAACTTTAGACCCTGTAGCTAGAATGGCAGAGTGTCTGCACTGACAATTCCTAGCAGGAAATGAATTTTTATTCCCACACTCAAAAGTTAACTCTAGCTTTCTTCTCTTTTGATCTGTATAGCCATTCACAGCTATACTTTGGAAATGTCACATCTCTTAGGTTGTGTTTTATCTGATTTCCCCATGTAATTATTAGTTTCTAAAAAAGGGGTATATTTTAATTTCCCTTAAAAAGTTTTTTTCTAGCAATTACTGTGTATCCATTCTTTACACTGAAAGTGACATAATGACTTCTAGGCAACAACATTTCTGTAAATGTTACACAAAATAAGAAAGGATGTATTCATCCAGGACTATGTAAATTAATTATGGCAATTCATATTATAAATCACAGTTTTAGAGGTTATTCCATGGCACTCTAAAACATAATATAATGACAAGTAAAAAGCAGAATACAAAATTGCATATCAGTATGAGCCTAGTTTTATAAAAATAGAAATTAAATATATTTGTATATGTATAGGAAAGTAAAAGGAAATGCAGTACATATTTTTAATAATACGTGGTTATGGATATTCAAGAACTTTTTTTCTTACATTTTGGTTTGGATATCATTATTTCGACTGAAGGAAACAGAATCTACAACCAATATGGCTTAAATAATAATATTTCATCATCACAGGTGTCTGGAGACGTGTGATCCAAGTGGTTGGTTGAGTAGCTCAATAACGTAAGTGCTCAGATCAATGTTTCTGGATTCTTTTGGCCCTCACAGAGCAAGGTGGCTGCAGCAGCTTTAGTGTCATATTCTCAGATGACAATGCTCAAAGCAGGAAGGAAGTGGACATGCAGCCCCTCTTATGCAGCCCTTTCTTTTCATTAGGGAAGAAAATATTTCCCCAAAGCCTCTCAGCCATTATATCACATTGGCCCAAACTGGGTCACATGTTCTTCCATGAACATAAGACTACCACATGTGTCATAAAGCAATTATGATTCATCCCTGGGAGCTAGGCATGCAGCCACTGGGAAAAAGTCAGGGTTATGTTGTCAAGGAGGATGATGAGAACTGCTGTAGGATAGGCAGTTAACTGTAGACCCTACATCTGTTAATATATTTCCCAAATAACCTATGGTGATTTATCCAAAATCACAATTTAAATATTATAAAATAAACAGAAAGGCAAGAAATATCAATCTCATTTCTAAAATGACTCATCATAGGATAAGAGAAATAGGAAATAGGAAAATGTGAATATTTTCATTCTTCTACAGTCACATCTGTAGACTAGATGTGGAAAATTCTGGCAGACTAGATGTGGAAAATTCTGCCATTGTATGTGGGGCACTTACCTAATTTCTATGATCAAATTCCTTCTTATAAATAACTGAAACAGCTTGAACATCTCATGAGTTGACAAAAGCTGGTCCAAAACCAAGAAATGCTCACAAAAATTCTAGAGGAAAAGGTTTGTTTTCCAAATACTAACGTGCCAGGAGAAAATCAGGCATAGTAGACAGTTTAAAATATCAGCTCACTGGGCTGATGAAGCCAAAAAGATTAGCAAAATGTTTGGTATCATCAGAAAACACTGTACATTTCCTGTAAAATGACTTAGTGTCTTGGAATAGAATACTGCATGGAGTTTAGAAATATGTACTGGATTTAGAGGTAACTGACAAAGAAATGTTGGGATAATTAATAGGGTGTGAAAATAGTTTAGAAATCTATTTCTATAAAAATTCTGGACCAGAAGGACGCCTAGACCAAATTCCAGTACTATAGAACAACAGGCAGCCCTGAATTGGCCGTGACTCATAACTTTTAAGTACCAGCTGAGAGGCTGGCTTTCATGATGGCCACCATGACCAGAGAAGGAGCCAGACCCAGAGATGCAGCTAAAACTGTCAGATGACCCTGTGAAGCAAAGGTAGAAGTCAGAGAAGAAACCACAGTCAATGATGAAAAAGCAAATAAGGCAGATTTTGTCAGGAGGGGAGAATTCCAAAATAGAATGAGACTGTAAATAAAAATGGGAAAAGGCCAATTATGTAGTGGGAAGAAACCACAGGACTGTATGAAAATTTGATGTCATTACTTTTCTAGTTTGTAGCGTTTATTAAGGCGCAGGTTCCTGGCTTTCCTCCTGCGCTCTAGAGCATCAAAGGCACTTCCCAGCAGTATGTGTACCACAGGAGGGAGGATTCAAGTTTCCGATAATTTTATGAATGCGTGATGCACCACTGGGGGTGGTTTGAATCATATTCTTCATTTTGGTTGCTGTAATTTAAAAACAACCTTTCTTGGGGTCTGTATAATTTGTTCACTTAACAAGTAATGACTGAATATCTATATACTATTTCAGAACCTATGCTATGTTGTGAGGCTAGTGCAATGATAAATCAAAGTTCCTGCTGATGGGCAGAATCAGGGATGGATGGACCCAATTGGGCCCAATGTGGCACTTCCTCTGTCCTTAAGTTTGCATGTGGCAAACATCCAAAAAGTAAATAGGGTCTTATTAGAATCCTGCCCTAGCCTCTTCATGACCAGAGTTTAAAAGGTGTTAAATGTTTATAATAAGACAGTCTACTCTTCCTAGAAGCTCTGTTATTCAGACAGTAATTTACTGAGAATTTTCTATGAACAAAGCAAACTCTGCTTGGTCTGTGTAGGTACAAATGAAAAAGGAAGAACATGTTTTTGTCCTGTAGACACTTACTGTCTAATGGGAAGGGCAAGTTCATCATGCAATTAGAGGGCTTAGAAGCATATCAAGGAACTCATATATCTCATTTTATTAAAATGATCAGTAGTGATAGACAGCATATGTACGTGATCATTTGATTTCTTAAGAAGTTCATCATGTAAGTCCATGTGCTTGAGCTTACCTAAAATATAACCTAGAGCAAACTACCTGCTTTGTAAACCTCTCAGGAAAATGTGTAGTAGAATAAATGAACTGGTTTATAAACTAGGCATTTGTGTACTTATTCTCATATAAAACCTCAACCAGAGTCGATTGTTTTATTATATTTGAACATTGAAACATAAAAGCAATAAAAGTAACGGCATGTGAACGATAAGGCTTCATGATTTGAGGTTATTGTCAAATTGTCCCAACAGATGTTAGTAAGTTTTAATAGTGTTGAAGATTTTGGTAATTATTTATTTGGCTGACTGGAGACTGTGCATGGTAACATTAAACTGATAATATTAATTATATACTTTAATTATTTCTAGGCTCTCATAGCTTTTGTTGTTACCTGGAATGCCATGAAAATTCAAAACAATAATTAAATGTGAGCTTTGTTATACTCCCCAGGGCAGGAAGCTTGTGCAGGGTGTGCTTACAAATGATAGTAACAATTAACAGTGCAAGTGATGAATTAGGTTAAAATCATTTAAAACCACAATGGCTGCTTTTTAAAAATTACTCAATATAACAATAATCAAAGAAGCCCTAATCATTGGGTTAATTAGCCACCACTCTGATTAAAAATGGTGAGGAATTAGAGATATAAGGAATAAGAAAATGTATTCAATAGAAAAAATAATGAGCAAGCTAATAAGTACTTTGCCAAATAAGATCTGAGATGCATAATACCTCCTGTAGCTCTATAACTGAGGGTGGGTTGTAGGGAAATGTTCAAAGCTTGGGGATAGTGCAGTGAGATAAAATTACTTTACCCCTACATTCCACCGTGAAAATTTTCAAACATACAGAAAGTATTCAAATATACAGAAAATCTGAAAGACGTGTACAGCAAATACCTACATACCTACCACCTAGATTTATCAAATAAGATGATTTGATACCTGAAGAAGCATGAGAAAACATTAGAGAAAAGATGAGAAACCACTCAAGGTGGCAGTTAAAAAAATTAACACAATAAATAAGTGCCCTTTATAAAATATAAGAAATGAAATTAAACAAAAGATGCCATTTAAAATCTTAGTAAAATGTCAAGAAATCAACAAGAAATGCACAGGATATATATGAAGGGAAATATTTATATTTTACTGACTCACATAATATGACTTGAGCAAAGACAAAAGCATACCCTTGTGCTTGGGAAAAAAAATCACTCAACATTATAGAGATGCAAATTCATCCTAAAATACTGTTGAAATTATTTGCGATCTCAGTAAAAAATAGAATTATTTTTACAAAAATTATTTTTAAATTTATTAGAAAGAATAAATTCATGAAAAGTGAGGGAAAATGTGAAAAATATCAAGGGGAAGAAGAATACACAAAATGTTAAAATGTTTCAAAAAGGAATAATGTTTAAATAATAGCACAAAAGTAGATAGGGAGATCAATGAAAGAGAATTCAGAAATACATTCATGGAAAAATGGAAATTTTCATATATGTTAAAATGGATTTTCAAATGTTGGGAAGAGAGTCCTGTTTAGTAAATGTTGGTTCAAATGTGTAGGCATTTGAACAAAATAAAATATTTACTCTTTACTTCACAACAAATTCCAGACACATTAAAAGTTTGAACATATTTTAAAAGTGTAAAATACTTGAGATAAAAATGAAATCTTTTTTCGTAAACTAGAACTATGAAAGACATTTCTTAGCATAGCAAGAAATAGCTAAGAAATAAGAAATAAATGGTAAGAAATAAGTGAAAACCTAGATAAGCTTGACTATTAAAGTTTTCAAACATTTATGTTTAACACAAAACATTATAAACAAAGTAAAACAATAATGTAACAGCCTGGAGAAATACAGTTGCCACAATATGACTCTTAAAGGGTTAATTTAATAAGTGAAAACTTCTAATAAATCAATAACAGGAAGACAAACCACACTAGGAAGTTGAAGAAAGGATATAAGAATACAGTCCACATGGAAAGAAGTACAAGTCACCAAAAAGATTATTAAAATTGCACAGCCTTGCCCATAAATAAACATAACACGATACATCTCAAGTCTTTTAAGCAAGTAAGTTCAATCTAAATTGTACAATAGTTTAAAAATCAAAAAAATTTTAAATGTACTGATTTGGAAAGCTGACCCAAATACAATTGCTAAGGGAAAAAGCAAGTCATAGAACAGCATGTGTAATGTGGGATTGTTTTTGCAAAGAAAAAAAGTGCATAGATCCACACCTATGCACGTTTATATACAGACAGAAAATGTGTAGCAGTGCATACACCAAACTCTTTCAAGAGTCTGCTTCTCTGGAGTGATATGATAAAGAGTAGAGAAGAAGGTTCATAGGGACTTACGATTTTCCCTTGATAAAATTTCATCCTTTTGAATTTATTATATTTAGCTTTTTATTATTTTGAGATAATTATATATTCATGAGTTTTTTTAACAATAAGCATTTATTTTATAATACAAGAATATTTAACATTAAATATTAATGAAAGTTTTTTAACATTCTGAAACATTTCAAGAAAAAAGGAAAAATAAACATAAAATAATAACTGGAAAAAAGAATCAATTCTACAGTTTCTTTAGTGAGGAGAAACTAGACATTAATATCCTAGACCCACGCTTATGGTGTCTTAATGTGTTTGAGTTAATTGTGCAGTGACCTGTATATAATTTTCATTCCTTTGCGCGGGCCTAGTCATTTTCAGCTAATAATTTTTTTATCTTCATAAAGTCTTCATTTAAGGCGCATGTCAGGCATTACTGAGGATAGGTATCTGGAATAAGAGGACTCCACCTGCCAGTTGTGGTTGAGACTCTGTTGCTCAAGAGGGGCAGGACAGAGGTATTTCCCCTGCAGCAGGATACTTTCATAAGCCTCATCTGCCACTGGGTGCACCACACCTTCAACTTAAGCAGATATTTTTTAGAGGCTACAACTGATACTCGTAAGAGCTACCCTTTGTTGTGTACTTACTGTGTCAAATATTGCTCCAAACTCTTTATATCACTAAGCTGAATCACATTAACCACCGCATAAGACTATTATGCTCTTTATTCTTTTCAGTGCGCAGATAAGGAAACAAGTTAAAGAGGCTCAGTAACTTCGTCAAGGACACGTGTCTAGAACGGAGTTCATATTCTAATCCAGGACTTCCTAATTCTAACGTTCATACTTTGCATCTATGCTCTACTTAGGGTAGTGGAGTATCTAGTGAAGGGGAATTTTTTTTGGTGGGGGGGGGAGATAAGAAAACAACTATTGATATATGAACTTTTATGGTGGCTAGAGAGAACACTGGTGAATTTGTACAAAGCTTCTTAAATTTCTGCTCAATTTTCAAAGCTATTGTGGCCTGTCAGGGTGGTCTTTACCAATGCCCAATGGCTGGAAAGGGCAACAAAAGAGCCAAAGATAAACTTTTTTTGATGCTAAGAAAAAAAAGGGGCTCAGCAGTCTAACTCATACGCTAAGTACCCGAACACCAGGACCTGCTCTAGTCTTATTCCTGTTAGTTGGAAAGTGCTTCTTTAACTACAGAGGAGAGCAAAGCCTATCTTGGAATGGGATGCCCTTGGATGAAATTTCAAGTCTTGAAATCTCTGGGCTGCTGGGTAAAGACTTGCCTTAATGTAAGTGACTAAACTATGGGATTCAGACCTAAGCAGGCCTTCTTCAGATATGAATGACACCCATTGATATGCTGCTTGAGCCACAGCATTGGGTCTCTTTTATCTGGGTCCTTTGATGCTTAGCAGGTCTCTGGCTTGCTGACAGTAGTCAAGATGAAGTGGGTGGGATTCACACTGTTGCAGTTCGACTATAGAGTTGGCTACCATGTTCTCCAACCTCAAGAAGGTATGGGGGAGTCACATTTCAGGGGCAGTTGGGAGCACACAAGACCATCCCTTTGCACGCATGTAAGCATCCTAGGGGAATTCTTGGAATATTGAAAAGGGAATATCCATAGACGAGGGAGACTGGGATTTCTGTTCATCTAAACTGGAGGAAACTGAGTGATGTACTCTGGGGCAAATTATTCACAAACCACCTTGTGAAATACCATACCCCAGATACATTCCTCATGGTGGGATTTATGAAGGCACAAAACTGCCCTACATTGGGATCCCCCTATCATAAATTTTGAGAAGCAAAATGGTTATCTGATGGCCAGGAAGAGTGACCGTCAACTTAATCCCCAAGCAGTAAGATGGCTTTCTGATTTGGCACGAATTTCAGAATATTGATCACAATCAACACATCACACATAAGCAAACCTAGGTGGAATTTAACCTGAGTCATGCAGATATTGGCTTGTGAGCAGCAAGTAAATGATACCCGCTGCCCAGCATACAACATGGCTTAATGGCGTTACGGCAAAGTGGGAAGTAATTAAAACCCATCTCTAACAATTAAGCATGAGATGCCCCATGGGACGGATATTTTATGGACAGCTGGCCACACAAGCTTAGAGACCTCTTTCACTAAACAACAAGCTGATATACTTATTCTCCAATAAAGTTCTTCCTTCTTAGCCATTTCCACTGAACCCCAATCTGAAGGTTTTATGTAGAGATCCCTGAGTTATAGCCTTCCCTCACAAGCAAGTCACTAAAACAAAGACTTGTGGGACCTGGGAGAAGGAAGGAAAAAGAGCTTCTGAAGACTCTGCCTATTTATGGCAGGAATGAGCCTGTTCCCCACGGCGGCAGACACTCACCATAACCTGCTGTGCTCCACACCTCCACAAGCATGAAGAATAAAGCCAGTTTGTTTTCCGAGTTGACTAATATAGATAGCAGCCATCCCAAATTTTGAAGGGATTTACTCATTCAACTCACTTCCTGGTATAACCAGGCACTGAAACTTACAATTGACCTTGCTGCAAGTTTTAAGCAGTGGTAAATTGGGTTTTTTTTTTGTTTGTTTTTTTGCGGTACGCGGGCCTCTCACTGTTGTGGCCTCTCCCGTTGCGGAGCAACAGGCTCTGGACGCGCAGGCTCAGCGGCCATGGCTCACGGGCCCAGCCGCTCCATGGCATGTGGGACCTTCTCGGACCGGGGCACGAACCCGTGTCCCCTGCATCGGCAGGCGGACTCTCAACCACTGCACCACCAGGGAAGCCCTAAGCAGTGGTAAATTTAGTCTTTGTCTTCCACCCTTCACTTTCTTCTAGCCCCAGTCCTTGTTACCAACAATATGATGTGATTCCACTGTGCGCTGTACATCTCCTTCTGAGGTAAGTGCAATGACAAATATACCCATTACATTGAACACAAAGTGATCCATTGTGAAAATTAGGTCACACGCGGTGTATCTGTGTCATAAACAAAAATGCTACCTGGACGTTGTTTTTAGACAATACTGTTTATCCTCTATTTTGCTTGTGTAAGTCTTTCATAAAGCCTTGATTGCTTTCTGCCCCTGCCTTCCCTTCAACAGTGTCACATTTAGGGAAACATCCCCAAATTGGAATTATTGAGCACTACTCTGTTTCTCTCAAGACTGTCAGGGCTTCCAACCCTTAGCTTAAGGCAACCCTATGAAACCTTCTCATCTTCTCCCATTTTCTACTACACCTCCCAGAGTCTTCCCTTCTGCCCCACAGCATTCTCCTTTCCCTGCCATCTACCCCTGCCATCTTGAGCCTCCTTGCCCTGTCACAGCATGAAGTCTGGACTGTCACGGAAGCCACACCCCCAGCCTCCTGCTCCATGCAGCCACCATGGGGAACTTCTTTTCACTCTATTTCCTCGTGAAAAATTGTCTTCTAACCTTTCTCTCTGATAGGAGAAGTGAAGTACTCAGATAGAGGTGGGAGAAGGCAGTGAACCCCATTCAAGTTAATAATCATTATCCTACGATACTCGTTTGGGATCGTGAGTGTTACTTTGTGGTTGATATTGTTTTGTCTTGTTCATCCGGGTTTGGGCCACGTTATTAAAGTTACTTAGTAACAATTAGTAGTTTGTAGGTTTTCTCAGAATATCTGCCTTTTTATCAGTCTACCCTAAACCACATCATACAACAGGAGTACAAGATTTTGTTCTATATAAATGTTTTCTCACTCATTTTGCTTCTGGGTTGTTTTGGTTTAGAAAGAAGAATTGTAATTCTGTCTTCTTTGCAAATATCTCTTCTAACCTTGCTCCTTCTCTCACTTCGCTGCATTCCGGAGTTGCTAGCTACACGATCAGGCCACATAATGCAAATCATTCCCTTAATGGCTATAGATTTTACATGCAGAACTCAAACATATGTTTCCCATTTTTCTCCCTTTTATGCTGCATACTTGTGCTGAATAGTTTTATTGGTAATGGGGGAGATGCCAGAATATTTACAGGATCATGGTCATGGGAGTGTGCTGTTATTTGGGCTATGTCTGGATACTGCCAACATAATCAGTCAAAACGGAAACAATTGGTCAAATAAGCATTTAAAAAAATGATTAGCATAAGGCTAATAGTTTTGAATATTTAACCAACCTTACAGTTATTTTGATGTGATACAGAACAGCAGAATACATTGTTAAATATTTCTTTTCTTCAAAGTGAAGACATATTTTAGAATTTTGTGTAGTTGCAACATCCGTCAGGAAAACAGGGTTCTATGCCTCTGCCACTGAGATTCTGGAACACGAGCAGATCACTTAACCATGCTGTGATTCAGCTTCCTCCTTCCTAAAATAAGTGTTTCTTAATCTAATTTCTTTTTGGACACCTTTGAAAATTTAGTGAAATCGATCAACCCCCCTTGATAAATACACATATGAAATTTGCAAACAACTTCAACAATATAATAACTTCAAACTCAAAATAAGGTTTTGTTAAGAACTCTTAGGACAGCTGGTCTTAGGAGCTGGTCTAACAAGTTAGACTTGTTCAGCTTAGAATTTTATGATATCATAAACTTTCTCTTTCTTAATGCTGAGGGACTCGTATACCCTCAATCATTCCTCCAGCACAAGCTCCCTCAGTGCCTCTTACGTGGGAGTTGTGGATATGCTAAAACATGATGTCTGTTGCCAAACTAGGAATGCTTTTGTATTCATTGGCTCCTTTTAGCGAGGGGAACTCCTAAGAGTCAGGATATATTTCAGTCCTTTCTCACAACCACACAGGAGTGACTGACAGCGCCACCTTCTGGAGGAAACATGTAGTAGACATCAAAGTGGATGATCCCTGACCCAGCAGTGCTGTTCCTGGGTACCCAGGGCCAAATCTCTCCCTGCCTTCAACCTCAGTCTTACCCCACATTTCTTGAGCAATCTCATTTCCCCTTATTCTAACCAAGGGTGAATCTATCTTTGGCTTCTAGGAGCCTTGAAAATGGTTTAAGTCTGAAATTTAATTCTATTAAGTGGAAGAGCTCTACTTTTCATTAGAAATCTCACAGTAACAAAATTCAGATCATTTTAAGACACTGGGCTGTAGTGTATATTAGAAGCTTTTTGTCATATGACTAAAATATGACTTGTCATTAAAATGTTGGTGAAGTACTTTAAAGTATTTACCCAGAGTGAATGGGGAAAGTATTAAGAAAAGAACACATGCTCTTGTATGATGAATTAATGAAAATAATGCTCCACTCTAGCCCCATGCCAAATGAAGCATCAAAAGATTATTTGGTTTAAAAGGTTTATTTTAAATCTGCAAAATATATTTTTTGGTAAATAGTTAAACCTGCTTTTTCATGAGCATGGTAACTTTTTATACATGCTTTGAATTTAATTGTAAAATGCAAAATTTTTAAATAATAGACTTGCCATAAAATTGAACTATTCATTAATATCATCATTATAATTCAAAAAACTTAATTTTTTGTCTTGATTTTCATAGAACCCCTTTTGGTCTCCAACCTTTTTCTCTGGTCCACTGGGGACAGACCAATTCTGATACGAAATCATTTGCTCTATAGGAATTCCTAAAGGCGTTCTAAAAGGTTTGTTCCACTGCTAAATTGAAAGACCCCCATCCTATTTAAATCTTTTTTTGTTTTCAATCTAGAGAAGCAAGAATGATTATGTCTCCTGAGAAATGACTCTTTTCTTCACAAAAAAAGCAAATTCTTTAAAACCCATTTGTGATGCATCTTAGAAGACTTTTGAGAGTTGAGTCAGCTAGTGGAATATTCCTTTAGGCTGATCATATCCCAGAGCTGGGTTGGTTTTCCAGGGAGATAAATTGAGTACAATAAAGTTTACTGTGGAGGAGTTGCAGAAATGGATCCTTGGAAATATAGGCTCTGAACACATTATTATATTTCTCCTGGCACTTTTAATGAAAAAGTAGGCATTGACTGTTTACCTCCAGACAAAATTTCTATGTCCTGTACCTAAAATTTCTCAGCCTGCCCTGTGCTTTGCTTCTCCCAAGGGGCTATTAGTCATTCCATAGAATTATATTTATTTTTTTAACTTACTTTCCAGATGGACATATGCATCATTTCATTAAAGCCAAATGGGGTTTATGAAATTTGAGAATAATAATTAATCATGTCAGTGAGAGCGCTTGAGTGAAGCAGACTGTGGGCATTTTCAGAAAAATCAATAATAAAAATAGAAGTGGCTACCATTTAGAGGGTACTTACTATATTCCAAGCACTTCTGATGTATGAATGTATCTTAACTATAATCTTGCCCGGTAAATATTATTATTCCCTTTTTATACATTCATCTCATGGAGAGATGAAATCCTGAGAGCTATGAAGTGGTAGAATCTGAATACAGTTCTGTCGGGTCTCGAGTTCACGTACTTTCCTTTCTGCAGCACTGCCTCTTGAAGTTAAGAGTTCCAACCTGACAATCTTGCTGGCTTCCTAAATTGCATGGGTTCTCTACAACTGGTAACTGCTAAGTAAAGAATTATTAAAATTCTACACAGTTCACCCATGGACAGTATTTTATCTTTACAAAATATGCCCGTTGGTAGATGGCAAATACCTTTTAATCAGTACTATTCGTCAACCAGGTCAGATTTTTTTTTTTAGCTGAAAAACCGTAAGTGCCAACACACACCAAGATATAGCCCATCATATCCTTAGGAGTCCATTTAGAACTAATTTTTTTAAAAGTACAATGACAAAAAGAGAATCACAAGCACAGCTAAACTGACAGGGTCTCATGCAGAGACAATGGAAAGGACAAAGCAGAGACTGATAAATAATCCAAAACAAAGAATTGGTTCAAGACAAATCAATCCAAGGCAAAGAACTGGTTCAAGATAAATCAATTCAAGACAAAGAATTGATTCAAGATAATGAAAGCAACAATAGAGATACTTTAAACCATTTTAGAAAAGGAAAAAGCCTTACGTATATTGGAAAGATAAAACTCCAGCATGAAGAAACCCCTACCACACTTTTGCATCTGGGAAAAGTGTTGATCATTACTTCAGGGCAAATGGTGGAGGTTGTATTGTTTTAAAAAATGGCCAAAGACAAGGAAGTCTGCAGCGTGCCAACAACCAGTGCCCAGAGAAGGAACAGATGTAAACACAGAAAACTGTTCAAATTTGCCAGCAGAACCTATCAGCCCATCAGCCAGCAGTCAAAGTCAAGAAAATAACCAGAAATGCTTTCCTATAAACAAAGAGAAATGGGAAAGAGATGGGACACTAACAGACACATTTTGAAATTGCTGAAAAAGGAGAGGATGTGCTACACATTCACCCAGACCAAAGACACACATGTCAAAGATGCAGTGTGGTGAGTGTTGAAGAGGGGGGGGCGCCCCCTCTCTGAGGTATTTGAGGCTGGGACCAAACAGACCTGAGGGGATGGCATGTGAAATGAATAGGCATGGATGCCAGAATCGTTCACACACTTCGTCACAAACAATGAGGAAATTTTACAGAAATGCATCCCTGGGAATGGCTTATAAAACTTCAGTGTGTCTGTTTCTGGAGTAAGAATGCAGAATGTTCACAAACTAAAAAACAAAACACATTTTTGTTGGGAGATTTCATGTTGTAACATTGTAGGTTTCCATTTCCAAGTTCACTGCTCAAAAAGTGTCTTTTTTTCTGCTAAGGTATTTTGCTTTGTTTCTATCTACATAGATAGAATTGGAATCTGTGGGAACTGCCAGGATTCCTACAGAGCCCTGGTGAACTGAGAAAAAGATTAACAAGGTTTTGTACTCATCATTTAAAACTCAGAAGAAGAATTCTTTAATAAAGTTAAATGGCAGCATTAGAGAACACTTTAAAAAATGTTATAAAAATATAACTCTAATAAAACTGGGCCTCTCTGTGACCTATCTCAGCATGTGTCATACACAAAAGAAACAACCAGAAAGGTATTGAAAAGCAATTTAAAATGAAGTCTCGTGAAGAGGCAGCAAAGAGGTCTGCCATTCACAAGACATAAAAAAAAATCCCTAAAAATTCTCTTTCCCAGGAGTTCACATGGCAGAATTGATGCCCTAAGTAGTTTTCTCCACACATGTTCAAATCTTCTGTCCCTGAATTGAGCCAACGGTGGCTCTTCTCTCTCCAGTTCTCCCTCTCTCTCCCCTCCACTGTACCGTCTCTCACACATTTACATCCAGGAAAGACGGGCAATTACTCTTTGTAATGAAACGATATGTGCCTTCTAATGGAAATTAGTCTAGCCCTTTCACCTATGTCAGTTGTACACCTGTCTTTCATACCAGATTAGAACAGCAGAAAGCCAAGAACCAACATGACCTCTTCCTTTGGGGGAAGGATGTTATGAATATTCATTTATTAGTGATTTTTTTTTTGTCTCTGTTGTATAAAAAAGACTTAAAAGAACCAAATGTTTAGAGAGGTCTTTATACTTTTCCTCAGTACACTTTAAATTACCTATTTAATTAGCCTTCATTATTTACCCTGAATCTTTGAGTCAAACCTTTAGAAAACAGATATACTTGATCCCCATAGATTCAACTCTCTGGCTTTTCTCAGGACATAAAATTTTATGCACTTTCCAAAAGTGCTGTCTCATTGTGGGAACTTTAGATACAGTAAGAGATAATGGCAGACCCTTAATCAGAGTCCAGGTTATCTGGTTTTCAATTCAATGCCAGTTTTATGTAGAGTTAGCTGAGAAGAGGTGTTAGTGACATAATGTGTAAAGGGATGGATAATAAAATCAAGGACTCCTGAAAGGGGAGGTCTGAGTGGGAAAGGGAAGTGTGCCTTCCCAGACTTGCTTGCCTCACCTCCTTTTCTGGCCCTTCTCTCATCTGCTCTGTGCCTAGGAAGGCTTACTCCATAGGGTTCCTCTGGCCAATGGAAGTCATTGGTGGAAGGGTGGAGGATAGAAGGAAGAGAGAACCAGAATATGTCTCCTACTACCACTGATTTCATTCAGGCAACAAGGCATTTGGTGGCCAAATTTGGCCAGAACTGACAAGAGGCCACTTATTATCTTTACTTACCCAACTTTGGGTGAATATGTGCACATTTTGCTGAATTTGATTATGGAATGCTGACCCTGATCCTACTGGGGTTGTGACATAATCAATGATACGTGTATCATATTGCTTTTCTAAAATCTGAAAAATTGTGAATTCTGAAATTTATGTGCCCCAAGGAGTTTCAGAGAAGGGAGTGTAGACATGTAGTTTGCAAACTTTGAGTGATCTTTCACTCACAAAAAAATTAGACATGTACTTTGACATTACATTTGACTTTTCCTATTGTCTTGGCTTTTCAGAGGGAAAAATGCAGTAGCCTAAAGCAGATGCTAGACCACCTATGTAGGACACACTTGGAGGTTATGATACTATTTCTGCCAAGATTAGCCCATCATCCACTTCTATAGAAGATAAGACAAAGTTTGGGACTTCCCCGGTGGCGCAGTGGATAAGAATTCACCTGCCAATGCAGGGGACACGGGTTCGATCCCTGGTCCGGGAAGATCCCACATGCTGCGGAGGAACTAAGCCCGCGTGCCGCAACTACTGAGCCTGCGCTCTAGAGCCCACAAGCCACAACTACTGAGCCCACGTGCCACAACTACTGAAGCCCGCGCGCCTAGGGCCCATGCTCTGTAACAAGAGAAGCCACCGCAAGGAGAAGCCCGCATACCGCAACAAAGAGTAGTGTCCACCTGCTGCAACTAGAGACAGCCCGTGTGCAGCAACGAAAACCCAACACAGCCAAAAATAAATAGAATTAAATCTTAAAAAAAAAAATAAGATGAAGTTTTCATTTGGGGGCTAAATACATTGACAATAAGGTTTCTTTAAAGGGAGAGTTGTTTGTGTGCTGGACATCCTTCCCTCCCCACTCATGGAGGACATGAGGAGCACCTCCCCCTCACCTCAATCCAAGTGAAGGTGGCTTCAGGAGGAACCCTGAGAGAACCTGACATAGAAGATGTGAGGACTGAAGTCTGATTCATCCCCAGAAAGTGTCAATACACAAGGCTGTATGTAGAGTTTGTCCTGTTTGGTGGCAGAGGGAAGGGTCAGATTTTGAGTTGAGACAAGCCTATATATACTTCCACAATTTTGAAGGGCCAAAAAAATTGTGCTTGTGGTCCAAATGCCACCCTTTGGAAGGGTGTCCTTGAGAGGCACTCTGCAGGGAGGGGTGAGGAGACCTACTAAGGAAACAGACGGACTACTCGAAGCTTGAGGGCTGCCAGCAGGTGGGAGGAAGAGTCATAAAAATACCCAGGTATTTTTGGGGGTATCTTCGGATATCATTGCATCCAGACGTCTCCAGTGAAATTTTTCAGTCACATAAGACTGATCTTACACATTTTAAGTGACCCTACAAAATAGGAGATAAACATTCAGTATGTAGTAGGGTTATCAAAAGAGAAGACTGAATACATCTTTCTTTTGTACCACAAGTTTCCTAGCTTAAAGGAGTCCCAAACCAGGGAGAAATTTAAAATTGAATGAGGGTATACAATGATACCGCTCCGAATTAGGCATTTTAGCACTGGAAGTAAGAAGAGACTACTTGTTTCAAGGCAGGCACATGAATAAGCGACATCCTATAGGTCCTGCCTAGGCAGTGTTTGTGGAGGCTGCTTACAGCTCTGGGCTGAGGACTGAGCTGTGACCAGGCTGAGTGGGAAGATGGATGTGCCATGACCATGTGGACTCGGGACGGGAACAGGGTGTAGAGGTAAACATGCCATGTACCTGTCATCTGTAGGCTAGGAAAATGGTGCAGTAGGTTAGGGACTTGATATTCTCTCTCAAAATCATGAGAGCCCTTTGAGGGAGTCTGAAATAGGACCTAACACACAGTAGGCACTCAGTAAATTCTTGTTAAATGTGAATAATGTGAGCAGGGGAGAGAATCTACATCTTTCATGTTCTAAAGGATTCTTTGCACATCTGACTACAAGCTTCTGTTAAGAGGGAAACTGCCTTCAGTATCACTTGGATATAAGAATAATCATCACTACCAATAGTATGAAATGCCTAAAGATGAAGCAGGCCCTGGTCAGTGGAACCCATGTTCCCCTGGACCAGACTCTCCAGAGGGGTTATCATCAAAGAATGACTATTAACTCCCAGCTATGATTTACCTATAAGGCTGGCCCTGTGATTTACCAATGAGACTGGCCTAGTATTTCGACAGGGTCTCTAAGTCAAAGCAATCAAGGTCGGTTCTTACAGCAGAAGCAGAGGGGGTGGTTGAGGTACCCTAAGTCCTCCTCCTTTATGACCCCCACCAGCTTGCTTTTGGGGGCTTGGAAAACATCTCTCAAGACTCTTCTCGAACTTACACACTGACAGACCAGATCCCTTGCATTGCTAAAAATACCTAAAGGGACAAGTTCCCTCTCTCGAATCTATCCTGTACCCAGTCATCAGATTTATTTTCCTAAAATTTTCACTGTCTGCATTGCTTCCTGCTTAAAAAATATTCAGTAGCTGTTCATTGCTTAGCAAATAGAATCCAAATTCCTCAGTCAGTTATTAAGAGATCTCTACAAACAACTTTGGCTCCACCTACTTTTCCAGTCTGAACTACTCCACCGGTCCTGCCCAGGTAAGTCACACCATCCTCGCTGAGTGTTTCTTATGCCTCTTCTTTCTTCCCTTGGTGCATGATATTGCTGCTACCGGCAGTATGCTGCCTCCTTCTGCCTGTTTTTCTGCCCATCGTTTGAAGCCTGTCTCAAATACCACCTCCGTGGTGAAGCTTTTCATACCCAACCCACCGGCAACCACAAGTCAGAAGTTAGCTCTCCCTTGGGTGGTGTCATTTTTTTTATAGAACTTATTATATATTTTCTTGTATTTTAAGAGGAAAATGGCCAAAATCCCTACTAAACATGTGCTTCTTAGGGGCATAAACCATGTTTTATTTTTCTTTATACAGTTTATTGTACTTCGTACAACAGCATTTGTATATAGAGCAATAAATAAATAATTTAAGAATGTATTAATGTTTAAGGTGATAAAAAGTTTTTAGAATTAGATAGAGGTAGTCATTGCCCAATATTGTGAAAGCACTAAATGACATTTAATTGTTTCCTATTAAGTGTTTAGTTTTATGGTACTTGAATTTCACCTCAATAAAATTTTTTTAGGGCTTCCCTGGTGGTGCAGTCGTTGAGAATCTGCCTGCCAATGCAGGGGACACGGGTTCGAGCCCTGGTCCGGGAAGATCCCACATGCCGCAGAGCAACTAGGCCCGTGAGCCACAACTACTGAGCTTGTGCGTCTGGAGCCTGTGCTTCACGATGAGAGAGGCCGTGACAGTGAGAGGCCCGCGCACGGCAATGAAGAGTAGCCCCCACTCTTCGCAACTAGAGAAAGGCCTCACACAGAAACGAAGACCCAACACAGCCAAAAATAAATTAATTAATTAAAAAAATTAAAAAAAAATGAATTAATGACTGAACGAATTATTATACGTTTTTAGCATTTAGCTGCCAGACTGGAATCAGTTATCTTTGACTTCTTCCATTATGCAGAAGAGAGTAACATGAACATGTAATTGCATTTCCATATCAGCAGCATGCATGTGCTCTAAGACCACCTTCCCTTAATTTCTCTCTCTTCTAGTCAGATTATCTTTGCAGAATGGTGGTTTTGATGAGCACGGTGAACGGATGGCATTATTCTCCACATCCCACATCTCCACACTGATTGAATCAAGACTCACTGGCCTCCTGTCAGACTATCTGAGAATTTCACCATCTAACATAAAAACAGAAGAATAGGTTTGAAGGTATCTGCATTTCTCCTTAGTTTGAAAGAAAGTTAATCCAAGAATTCATAGGCCAGGTATTTTTTCTTACCTACCAGTGCAAATTACTATCAATTACAAATCCTCCTCGATAGCAATGCATCCCGAGAGTATGTTACCTTTTACCACAGAAGATGACATTTTAAAATGACACTTAAACAGAATATTTAATGTGGTTTGAACAAAGATATTGAGTGGCATCATTTCACCTACAATGACATTCCAGCCACCATGAATGATCCTCCTTCAAATGTTGATAGAATTGATAAACCCATGATTTCCACCTCTAGTCTCTCCCTTCTCTAATATACTCTGCATAACGTCACCAGATTTATCTTTCTCACACACTCCCCTAGCCAGAAACACTACTAGCTACTCATTACTTACCAGCAAAAGCCCTAACTCCTTAGGTCAACGGTTGTTAACCTCAGCTGCGCATTGGTATCACCTGGTAAATTTTCTAAATGTGCTGATGCCTGGATCTTCCGCATTAGAAGTGCTAGGCAGTCAGGCCCAGGTAGAGGTATGCTTTTAAGGCTCCTCAGGTGATTCTAATGTACAACCAGCTTTGAAAACCCCCATCTTGGATGATCTTTCATAAACTCTGTATAGAAAATGGCAGAGATGTGGGATATATGATGAGAAACGAATAAGAAGACATTGTACAACCAAAGGAGAGAACTGAGCCAACTGTGATGTCGCTCACAGACGCCCTGGTTATGAGGAAGAGAGAGTCTTTCCTCTCTGACAACACATAGAAAATGAGACCCACAACCGGCCCTTGGCAGTTACAGTCTTTTATATCTGTTTCTGGCAGAGGTGTCAGCAATGCAGCCTTATTGTGGGTTCCCAGGGTGTCTTCGAAGGCCACTGTTTCCATTCTGTGCCAAACCTGCCCCTTCCTAGGGGACTCAACCCCTCAGAGACATGATTGCAAGAGCCAGGCTTTACTAGCTGATCATCTTCCCCACTGCATAAAGATAATGAGGGTGACAGTGTTTTATCTACCACAGCTTCTCAGTAGGCTCTTTCCTTCCTGGGGCAGAATTTGGTCACATAGTCTACCTGCTAGGATTTCTGTCCCAAAATGAACTTGAGAGTCTTGAAGGACATGACTGATGCTGCTATGCATGGGCAGAGACATTTGGTGCCTCCTGACTTCTTTTAGGAGGGATTCATGTCTAGGTTTTGCTACAAGACCGAAGAGTGTGCTTTATCGAAGCACTTTATGACTGTGCTTTTGAAAATGTTTCCCTCTAGTTATCATTATGAAGTAATGTATTAGGTAATGTCTTGAAAAATGGCCAGAAGGCTAAAGTGTCAGCTTTACAGCTCACATACCTGAAAATAACAATGTTGGTTTATTATTTTTATACTACGATATCTTCAGAATGCCTCATAAACAGAAATTAATAGTGACAACTCTGTCTCTGTACTTAAACACAACCCTACCAATACATGATACTAAGAAAAGCCAAGGCCACTAACTGAGTACTTTCGAGAAGAATTTCTCTTCCTATTATCCCATCCAGGATACATTTCTGGCCTCTTTTGTCTCAGCCATCACAGCCAACTTCAGTTATCCAAGGTTTGCTAAAATCCACAGGTAATTCTTCATTCACATTTTTAAAAGAATTTTAAACTCTGCTCCCATCTTATTTCCTATCAGAATTTCCAAGAAGCATCAGAAATATGACTCACTATATCCAGCCCTAAAGACAAAAAGATGGCTTGAAATGTGAGAGTGCTAGCAAAGAAATGACCAGATCATTTTGAAACCACAAATGTATTCTTAATTCATTTCTTTTCTTTTCTTTCTTTTTATTTAAACTTTTATATAAGTGATCCAATGCTAATTGTTATTTTTTGGAATTTAAGAAGTTATTAACAAATGAAAAGACCATACAATGTCTGCACCATCTGGATTTTAAAAGCATTAACTTGGATTGGTCCTGCACAGAAATCATTGTAGCAAGCGTTACCTTCAAATACAAAGTTCAGTTACTTCTCCCAAATAACGCCTTTCAGATTTTTAAAATCAAACAATATTGGTCAATAAAATATAAATTAAGCATATATTTTGTACAAAGCAATATTCTGTGTTCAATATTCTAT
>NW_020174372.1:207335-261313 GCF_003031525.2 Neophocaena asiaeorientalis asiaeorientalis | reverse complement strand
ATATATATATATATATATATATATATAAAGTGTATGTATCTCTATAGTCCTAGATTCTAGGAGATTTACATCTAATTGAGGAGATAGATTTACTATCCTATGCAATTTCAATGGACCCTCAATAAAACGGCAAAATAAAATATAATGTTCTTATACTACACTAATCAAATGATTCATTTCCATGAATGTCCATCTGCTAGAGGTTAGGGACTAGGTTATTTATTTTTTTTCTATACCCAGTGCCTCATATAAGTAGCTAATTCACATGAGGTAATATATTTTTATTGAATCCATTCATAGAATATGTGCATATGTCATACACAACGTACATATATGTATACATACATGTGTGTGTGCAACAGTACATAAAGATACATTATTCAATTAACTGGTGGATATTCGTTTACGTAGAATTTGGTATGTGTGTAAGATTAGAAGGCAGTGAATGACAAATGTGGTATAACATTTCCATCTTGCCAATATTGAGAAAACAGGGTCTTACCCAGTTTATCCTGTGATGTTACGGTGCAAGTCACGAACTACAAAATATGTAAGAGGGACTTGGTTTGGTCTACATTTCAACTGAGTCCCTGGCATAATAATGTTCTTTATTACATTTTTCTGGACACACTTTTAAAGATTTTATCCATGAGGCAGATTTTGGCATTGCTGATTTTTTAGTGAGGTCCTGAAAAGACTGTAATGAAAAGAAAGGTAATTTCCATCCATACGTGTATCTCTGTTTTACACAGAAATGTAGAGTAAAACATGGAATATATATATTTTTTACTACCTGAATTATATATTGTGAGGTCCAAAGACTGAAAAAGAGGTTCCAATTTATTTTTTCCAGCATGCTTGGAGGCAAATGTCCTTTAAAATGTGCACATCATGAACATGGAATGTGCTCGAAAATCAGCTGAAAGTTTAAAAAATGAAAGCTTTGCAGCTGTACCTATGGGCTTAGGCTCAGCAGGAGAGGACAGGTCCCCTTCTGGCCATCTGCAAGTTCCGATGAGCCCCCTGGGGAGTCGCAGACAATACTACCCATCCTGACAAAGCCCCGCGTAGGCTTTGAGCCAAATGGATGCAGGTGTATGGTAATAATAAGGTCTTACATTTGCATAGCACACTATAATCTCCTTCTCACTACAGTCTTTTGAATTAGGCAGAAAAGATAATTGTCCCCAGGTTATAGACAAGGAAACCAAACTTTGGCAAGGTTTGGTGGTATGAGATGACAGAAAAAATATATTTATATTTGTCTCTGCCCCCATTCCTGGCACAGAGCTCCTAAAACCCTTGTAATTTCCAAAGTGATAAGAGCACAAGGAGCATCTTTTGTTCTAATATTTGGTCTCTGTCCCGGTTCCTGACTCCGAGCTCCTAAATCCCTTGGAATTTCCGGGGTGATAGAAGTGTCTTTTGTTGTAATGAGGTAACTCTGGGTAGGCTCCTGGATGGCTTCTGGATGGGGGCTAATTACAGAGCCGTAATTAGAAGCTTGGAATTTTCAGTCCCATCTCCCAGCCTCTGTGGGAGAGGGGCTGGAAATGGAGTTAATGATTGATCATGCCTACATGATGAGCCTCCTTAAAAATCCCTAAAGCCTGGGGCTTGGAGAGTTTTGGGGTTGGTTAACAAGCGGAGGTGTGGAAGAGTGGTATATCCAGAGAGGGCACGTAAGTTCTGTGATCCTTCCCATATACTTTGCCTTATGCATCTCTTCCATCTGGATGTTCAGCTGTATCCTTTATTATATCCTTTTATGATAAACTGGTAAACAGTAAGTAAACTCTTTTCCTGAGTTCTATGAGCTGCTTTAGCAATTTAAATGAACCCATGGAGGGGATTGTGGGAACCTTAGATTTATAGCCGACTGGTCAGAAGCACAGGTAACAACCTGGACTTGGGATTGGCATCTGAAGTGGGAGGATGGGGTGTAGTCTTGTGGGACTGAGCATTTAACATGTGGGATCTGATGCTATCTCCAGGTAGACAGTGTCCAAACTGAGTTAAATTGTGGGACACCCAGCTGGTGTCACAGGATTGCTTGGTGTGGGAAAAAGCCCACACACATCTGGTATCAAAGGTGTTGTGAGTATGGTAGGTGTGTCAGCGTAAAAGAGAAACACAGAAAGAGGACTAAGTTTTTCCTACTCAAGTGGCTTGCAAGGTCCCATAGTAGAAAAGGGTAAAATTGGAAATAGAACCTGTAGATTCTATCAAATCTCCTGTAGAGGTCTGAGAATATGTGTTTCCAGCCTTACTCTTTCCTGGCTAAGTGACCTTCTGCAAGTTTCTCAAGCTCTCTAAGTTTGAGCAGCCTTGTCAATAACACAGAATAAAAATCTCTCACATTGTTGCTCTGAGTGTAAAATAATGTGTGAAAACAGTTCTGTCAGCAGCAAAGTACTATTCAAAGTTCAAGTCATACTTACTCTTTTACTCCCCTGCAAATAGTAACTACAGATTTCCAGAAGCATTGTTTTTAAAAAACAGGTACACAGAATATTATCTGCAATTACAAAATCCCCAAAGCTCTAAACCCAAAAGTATTTCTAACTCATTTAGCAGTGAAGTCTTGCCTGAACGGACAGGTCCACTTATTACCTTGTTTTCCCTTATTTAGTGTGAATATCCATTATTTCACAGCAGAAATATCAATATAATTATCAATACAAGGTTATGAGTTGCTGCCTCATACCCCTAGGTGTTCTGCAATGATTGCTAACATAGTGTATTATCTCTCTAAAATCCATACACCCTACATCCCCTTGAGATTTTGGAGGAATCATGGGGTTTGTAGTATGGAGTGGAATGCTACTGACTCAGGAGACCACCCAATAACAGGATGCCGCAATTCGGGGTAATGATCGTGTGGGTGTCAGAGGCTGGGTGGTGCTGGGGTCACCACGGGTTGGGTCTCCTCCAGAGCAGACTTAGGACAATCTTGGCAGTGTCGCACTCATTCAGTCCCAAGCTACACCTTGATCCCTGGTCCTGAAATTAATATGGCTTTTTGAATGATTCTTATAGCAACACATCCAAGTGCTAGAACCAGAAGCCGTGGTGGAAAATGGATGAGCAAAGACATTGGTCAACAAAGATGTGAGTCAGAATACTTGACCTACTATTCACCAGCTCTGCATCTTTGACAAGTTTATTAAGGTTTTTAAATCTCAGCTTCTCACCCTTAAAATGGGAATGTTAATGTTTTTGAGGGCCACGGTAAGTTCTAAATGGCACAGCATATGCAGAAATGCTTTATGTGGTGACTAATTGATACTAAATGTCCAGTAAAGGGTAGATTTCATTCTCTTCTCCTTTGTTAGCATTTCCATGGTATTTCCATTATCAGAAATCTCTACCACAAGGCTATTTGTGCAGTTTTCCTTCAAATTGCCGATTGTTTTTGTTGTGGTCGTTAATTAAAATAGCTGAAGGTTGTTATTTTCTTTTCTTGAATCTCGGTCTGGATCTATGCCATTCTAAAGTCCAGAAAGTTGAATTTTTGGTTTAATTCCAATATTATTCTGCCAAGTTATTATTTTTTTTAGAAAACAAACTGTTTTAATAATGTTTGAGGTTTATAATGCACGTGTCTCACAGTTTGCAGGAAACAGAGCAAAACACCCCTAAGTGATAAAGCGTGTTTATTGTAGGTCAACTAATTACATTTCTCAATCCTGGAATATTTGAAATTCGATGGTTGGCTCTCGCCTGTACCTTGGCTGTGATTTCTTCTGAAGTTCTGAAGGCTGGAGCTCATGATAATAGCACATGAGCTTTGGCATGACTAATTCACTTATAATTTTATATAGGTCTTGACTCAAAAATTTCTCTCTGAAGTTTAATTACCACAAGTCATAAACGCATGAGGAGAGATTCCCCCTGGTGCTCGAATCTCCCACTATGCTGTGCTGGGCAGCTCTAGAGCCCACCAACAGGCCATCAGGGAACCTCACAGGGATGTGTGAATGTCGCTCTCAGCCCCATCTTCTCAAGTACATGAGCATGAGTTGCAAAAGGAAGGCTCGTGTGTTTATCAAGGTGCCTGTAGGTCAGTGGCCTGAAGGACAATTCAATAAATGGACAGTCATAATAAAATTTAAATAAGGATAAAATAAAATAAACCTCACTAATGTGAGTCCAAGAAACTCATTGTCAGGCAAAGTTAAGACTGCCATGTGAACAGGAAAATTTTTATTAAAAGATGTGGGAAACTACTATACGACCTCAGGATAGGGAAGGAGTCTTGACACAAAAATGCACAAACCATAAAGGAAGATATTGCCAAATTTTACGACATTAAAGTTTAAAATGTCTGTAGAACAAAAAGTGCCAATAAAGTTAGAAGACAAGCCACAGACTGGGATATGATATCTGCATACAACTGCCAAAAGATTAGTACCTAGATTAAATAAAGTAGTTCTATAGATAAATAAGAAAAATGAATAGCTTAGTAGAAAAATGAGGAAAGGATATGAATCACAGAAGAGGAAAACTTACTGGCCAATAAATATATGAAAAGACGTTCAATGTGACCAATAACTAGGGAAATGCAAATGTAAACAGATTTGGTGAAATTTTAAAAGTTCAACATATGCAGGGATGGATCTGGTGAAATGGAAAGTTGCATATGCTACTGAAGGGAAGTGTCAGTTGGTAGAGGCACTTTGGGGAAGAAATATTTGGCATTATCTCCTAAGGCTGAATATATGCCTCCTCCTTCACACAGCAATTCTATCCAAGAAAAGGGCTTCTTACAGATAGAACTAACATTGTTAATCAACTATACTCCAATATAAGATAAAAATATATATATTATTCAGCTTCAAAATATAAATTCAGTCAATGAATAGCTTCCTGCAGATGGCACCCAGTGTGCTCAGCATGGGTCACATGGGTGCTGAGGTATTGATCCTGGAGGCTTGCGGACAGGTGGGGAGGGAAGGGCCCGCAGTGGCCTGAAGCCCCGGGTTGGATTCCTCTGGACACTCTACAAGGTGCTTCCTCTGTTTCCATTAAGTATGCCAAACACATATTTTCATTTTCTAATCAAAGAAAAAAATGAAGCAACACTGTCCCGAAATATGTGGTTTCACTTTCACAAGGAGATATTCATTCATAGGGGTCATACACACGTGACTACAGCATCGTTTACGCTGTATCAAAAAACATGACTACAGCATTACAGATAATAACAAAGACTTGGAAACCACACAAATGTCCCATTCAAAACTTTCTAACCAGAAAAGCCTTCCTTCAAGAAACTTTCTAAAGTCGCATCTCCTCTCCTATTACCCTCTATCCCTTTACTTTCCTTTTTATTCACTTCATAGATATCTTTAAAAGTGGCATTCTATTATATATTTATTTGTTTCTTGTTTATCTCCACCACTAGATGTCAATTTCGCGAGGGTAGGAAACTGTGTCTATTTTATTCACTTCTATATCCATAGAACATAAAATAATGTGAAGGACAGGAGACGCTCAATTTTTTTTCAATACTGAATGAAAGTCCATTTTCCAGTTTAATTGTGTATATTTATAAAACAGAATACTAAACAACAATTAAAATGTATGAATTAGGGTTCTGTGTACCAACATAGAAATTTTCTTAAAAACATAATGTGCAAAAAAGCAGGTTGAAAATATATATAATGATACAATTTTTATAAAAAGTGAAAATATGCCTATGGATTACTAATGTATACTATGTATGTATAATAGTATAAAAGGATACACACCAAATTCAGGAATTACTGGAGTTACCACTGGGAACACAGCAGGGGAAAAGAGACAAGAAAGTGATACACGGGGCTTCAACTGTGTCTGTAATATTTTATTTCTTTTACAAAATAACAGAAGTATGGCAGATGTGTTAGTACTCAATGTATTTGCATAGTGGATATACAGGGTTTTTTTTTTTTTACATATCTTAGTATATTCTTGTATGTTTGAAAAATCCTATAATGTATACTTAATGTAAAAATACTATCACTTGATAAATAATTCACTTTGTGCTGTATAGGCAAACATTTGGAAGAAGTGGCAAACTGGAGTCCCTGGGATTTTTGATTCTTCTGCGGCATGGATCAGTCTTCTTCTCCATCACCTCATTTATTTTTCCTAAGACTTAGTTAAGAGGCCAACTGGAGAAGTTTACTGCCGATCAACGTGGGCTCTCCTTCTGCCACTGGAGTGGCTCAGAAAGTTTCTGCCTCCTGAAGATGTCTTATAGGGCTCTGTAATGCATGCTTTGTTCCACTTCCTGGCCCAGTCTCCACATCCTGGAAGTCCCACAGAGCTTCCTCCTCTGACTTCTGGGATTCACCAGGGCATGGCGGTAGCAGGGATTGTCACTGAAACTGGGCTGCAGCTGCTGTGATCCCGACACTGGGGAATGTGCACTCCAGCATCATGTCCCACTCTCTGATGCTAAACAGCCCTTTCTGTCTTTTAATAGATTCTTGGGGGAGGAGGAAGTGAAGGCTGAGGTTAGCTTGTTCGCTTGTGTGCCTGTCTCAGCCAGACTGGCATCTGGCACCAAGCCTGCCATTTAGTCAGATGGTATTGTTTTCTGTTTTACACACACACACACACACACACACAGAGCATGAGCTCAAGTCATTCAAGCCATATGTCTCTACGCCTGCAAGTTACATTGCACTGGCCCAAATTATATTTAACCACACTCTGAGGTATATGCTCAAAATGTATGTTCATTGGCATCTGTAAAACCATGTCAAATGAGGTTCAATGTTTTTCAAGATGGCAGTAGGACGGAGATAGTAGATGAAACTCCCTTCAAATGATGTCTACTATCTTTAGTGAAAAGAACTTGCAAATTATGGTGAGAGGATCCATTCAACCAATTCTCTCACAGACAGAGGATTCCGAACCTTTCTACCAGACCCTCAGTGGACCATTAATGCGACTAGAACTTTCCAAATCTCCCCTGCCCCAGACATCTAAAGATGGCTAGGGTGAGCATAAAACTCAGCCCTCTTCTTCCACCCTTATGTGGCTCTCTTCGGGTTAAAAACTTCGCAGAACCCTTTAAGACCTGCCCTCTCACTCTCTATAGTAACTCCAGAAATTTCAGAACTATCAGAGCAGAGACTGATAAACCATGGCCCCAAAGAACACAGCAACGTCCATTTCTTTACAGATTAACCATCACTGTTTTCCTACTACAATGGCAAGGTTTAGCAGTGCTGAAGCCATACGGCTGCAAAGCCTAAAATAGGCATTATCTGGTCCTTCATTGAAAAGTGTGCTGACCCCTTGGTAGTAAAATCCCGTGGTTAGGAGGACTGACTAGACTGCATGTCATGGCCAAGAAATAGCAGGTCAAAAAGATGCTTATATTCAATTTATACCAGGTTTATACCAGGTGAGCAGCAAAACCAGGCGCCAAATATGCACCTCATTTATTTATTTTTTAAATATTACAAAAATCAAAGAAGTACTCCTCCTTTGCACAGTCCCTTTGACTAGAAATTGTTCCCTGCTGCCCTATTATTATTTTCCTCAACATTAACAACGAAGTAGCACCGGACTTGAGCTTCTCTGTGACTCATTCTCTTTGCTCAAGCTGTGGTTGCTTCCCAGACTTGTCACACTTTCTATATATATATATATATATATATATATATATATATATATATATAAAGTGTATGTATCTCTATAGTCCTAGATTCTAGGAGATTTACATCTAATTGAGGAGATAGATTTACTATCCTATGCAATTTCAATGGACCCTCAATAAAATGGCAAAATAAAATATAATGTTCTTATACTACACTAATCAAATGATTCATTTCCATGAATGTCCATCTGCTAGAGGTTAGGGACTAGGTTATTTATTTTTTTTCTATACCCAGTGCCTCATATAAGTAGCTAATTCACATGAGGTAATATATTTTTATTGAATCCATTCATAGAATATGTGCATATGTCATACACAACGTACATATATGTATACATACATGTGTGTGTGCAACAGTACATAAAGATACATTATTCAATTAACTGGTGGATATTCGTTTACGTAGAATTTGGTATGTGTGTAAGATTAGAAGGCAGTGAATGACAAATGTGGTATAACATTTCCATCTTGCCAATATTGAGAAAACAGGGTCTTACCCAGTTTATCCTGTGATGTTACGGTGCAAGTCACGAACTACAAAATATGTAAGAGGGACTTGGTTTGGTCTACATTTCAACTGAGTCCCTGGCATAATAATGTTCTTTATTACATTTTTCTGGACACACTTTTAAAGATTTTATCCATGAGGCAGATTTTGGCATTGCTGATTTTTTAGTGAGGTCCTGAAAAGACTGTAATGAAAAGAAAGGTAATTTCCATCCATACGTGTATCTCTGTTTTACACAGAAATGTAGAGTAAAACATGGAATATATATATTTTTTACTACCTGAATTATATATTGTGAGGTCCAAAGACTGAAAAAGAGGTTCCAATTTATTTTTTCCAGCATGCTTGGAGGCAAATGTCCTTTAAAATGTGCACATCATGAACATGGAATGTGCTCGAAAATCAGCTGAAAGTTTAAAAAATGAAAGCTTTGCAGCTGTACCTATGGGCTTAGGCTCAGCAGGAGAGGACAGGTCCCCTTCTGGCCATCTGCAAGTTCCGATGAGCCCCCTGGGGAGTCGCAGACAATACTACCCATCCTGACAAAGCCCCGCGTAGGCTTTGAGCCAAATGGATGCAGGTGTATGGTAATAATAAGGTCTTACATTTGCATAGCACACTATAATCTCCTTCTCACTACAGTCTTTTGAATTAGGCAGAAAAGATAATTGTCCCCAGGTTATAGACAAGGAAACCAAACTTTGGCAAGGTTTGGTGGTATGAGATGACAGAAAAAATATATTTATATTTGTCTCTGCCCCCATTCCTGGCACAGAGCTCCTAAAACCCTTGTAATTTCCAAAGTGATAAGAGCACAAGGAGCATCTTTTGTTCTAATATTTGGTCTCTGTCCCGGTTCCTGACTCCGAGCTCCTAAATCCCTTGGAATTTCCGGGGTGATAGAAGTGTCTTTTGTTGTAATGAGGTAACTCTGGGTAGGCTCCTGGATGGCTTCTGGATGGGGGCTAATTACAGAGCCGTAATTAGAAGCTTGGAATTTTCAGTCCCATCTCCCAGCCTCTGTGGGAGAGGGGCTGGAAATGGAGTTAATGATTGATCATGCCTACATGATGAGCCTCCTTAAAAATCCCTAAAGCCTGGGGCTTGGAGAGTTTTGGGGTTGGTTAACAAGCGGAGGTGTGGAAGAGTGGTATATCCAGAGAGGGCACGTAAGTTCTGTGATCCTTCCCATATACTTTGCCTTATGCATCTCTTCCATCTGGATGTTCAGCTGTATCCTTTATTATATCCTTTTATGATAAACTGGTAAACAGTAAGTAAACTCTTTTCCTGAGTTCTATGAGCTGCTTTAGCAATTTAAATGAACCCATGGAGGGGATTGTGGGAACCTTAGATTTATAGCCGACTGGTCAGAAGCACAGGTAACAACCTGGACTTGGGATTGGCATCTGAAGTGGGAGGATGGGGTGTAGTCTTGTGGGACTGAGCATTTAACATGTGGGATCTGATGCTATCTCCAGGTAGACAGTGTCCAAACTGAGTTAAATTGTGGGACACCCAGCTGGTGTCACAGGATTGCTTGGTGTGGGAAAAAGCCCACACACATCTGGTATCAAAGGTGTTGTGAGTATGGTAGGTGTGTCAGCGTAAAAGAGAAACACAGAAAGAGGACTAAGTTTTTCCTACTCAAGTGGCTTGCAAGGTCCCATAGTAGAAAAGGGTAAAATTGGAAATAGAACCTGTAGATTCTATCAAATCTCCTGTAGAGGTCTGAGAATATGTGTTTCCAGCCTTACTCTTTCCTGGCTAAGTGACCTTCTGCAAGTTTCTCAAGCTCTCTAAGTTTGAGCAGCCTTGTCAATAACACAGAATAAAAATCTCTCACATTGTTGCTCTGAGTGTAAAATAATGTGTGAAAACAGTTCTGTCAGCAGCAAAGTACTATTCAAAGTTCAAGTCATACTTACTCTTTTACTCCCCTGCAAATAGTAACTACAGATTTCCAGAAGCATTGTTTTTAAAAAACAGGTACACAGAATATTATCTGCAATTACAAAATCCCCAAAGCTCTAAACCCAAAAGTATTTCTAACTCATTTAGCAGTGAAGTCTTGCCTGAACGGACAGGTCCACTTATTACCTTGTTTTCCCTTATTTAGTGTGAATATCCATTATTTCACAGCAGAAATATCAATATAATTATCAATACAAGGTTATGAGTTGCTGCCTCATACCCCTAGGTGTTCTGCAATGATTGCTAACATAGTGTATTATCTCTCTAAAATCCATACACCCTACATCCCCTTGAGATTTTGGAGGAATCATGGGGTTTGTAGTATGGAGTGGAATGCTACTGACTCAGGAGACCACCCAATAACAGGATGCCGCAATTCGGGGTAATGATCGTGTGGGTGTCAGAGGCTGGGTGGTGCTGGGGTCACCACGGGTTGGGTCTCCTCCAGAGCAGACTTAGGACAATCTTGGCAGTGTCGCACTCATTCAGTCCCAAGCTACACCTTGATCCCTGGTCCTGAAATTAATATGGCTTTTTGAATGATTCTTATAGCAACACATCCAAGTGCTAGAACCAGAAGCCGTGGTGGAAAATGGATGAGCAAAGACATTGGTCAACAAAGATGTGAGTCAGAATACTTGACCTACTATTCACCAGCTCTGCATCTTTGACAAGTTTATTAAGGTTTTTAAATCTCAGCTTCTCACCCTTAAAATGGGAATGTTAATGTTTTTGAGGGCCACGGTAAGTTCTAAATGGCACAGCATATGCAGAAATGCTTTATGTGGTGACTAATTGATACTAAATGTCCAGTAAAGGGTAGATTTCATTCTCTTCTCCTTTGTTAGCATTTCCATGGTATTTCCATTATCAGAAATCTCTACCACAAGGCTATTTGTGCAGTTTTCCTTCAAATTGCCGATTGTTTTTGTTGTGGTCGTTAATTAAAATAGCTGAAGGTTGTTATTTTTTTTTCTTGAATCTCGGTCTGGATCTATGCCATTCTAAAGTCCAGAAAGTTGAATTTTTGGTTTAATTCCAATATTATTCTGCCAAGTTATTATTTTTTTTAGAAAACAAACTGTTTTAATAATGTTTGAGGTTTATAATGCACGTGTCTCACAGTTTGCAGGAAACAGAGCAAAACACCCCTAAGTGATAAAGCGTGTTTATTGTAGGTCAACTAATTACATTTCTCAATCCTGGAATATTTGAAATTCGATGGTTGGCTCTCGCCTGTACCTTGGCTGTGATTTCTTCTGAAGTTCTGAAGGCTGGAGCTCATGATAATAGCACATGAGCTTTGGCATGACTAATTCACTTATAATTTTATATAGGTCTTGACTCAAAAATTTCTCTCTGAAGTTTAATTACCACAAGTCATAAACGCATGAGGAGAGATTCCCCCTGGTGCTCGAATCTCCCACTATGCTGTGCTGGGCAGCTCTAGAGCCCACCAACAGGCCATCAGGGAACCTCACAGGGATGTGTGAATGTCGCTCTCAGCCCCATCTTCTCAAGTACATGAGCATGAGTTGCAAAAGGAAGGCTCGTGTGTTTATCAAGGTGCCTGTAGGTCAGTGGCCTGAAGGACAATTCAATAAATGGACAGTCATAATAAAATTTAAATAAGGATAAAATAAAATAAACCTCACTAATGTGAGTCCAAGAAACTCATTGTCAGGCAAAGTTAAGACTGCCATGTGAACAGGAAAATTTTTATTAAAAGATGTGGGAAACTACTATACGACCTCAGGATAGGGAAGGAGTCTTGACACAAAAATGCACAAACCATAAAGGAAGATATTGCCAAATTTTACGACATTAAAGTTTAAAATGTCTGTAGAACAAAAAGTGCCAATAAAGTTAGAAGACAAGCCACAGACTGGGATATGATATCTGCATACAACTGCCAAAAGATTAGTACCTAGATTAAATAAAGTAGTTCTATAGATAAATAAGAAAAATGAATAGCTTAGTAGAAAAATGAGGAAAGGATATGAATCACAGAAGAGGAAAACTTACTGGCCAATAAATATATGAAAAGACGTTCAATGTGACCAATAACTAGGGAAATGCAAATGTAAACAGATTTGGTGAAATTTTAAAAGTTCAACATATGCAGGGATGGATCTGGTGAAATGGAAAGTTGCATATGCTACTGAAGGGAAGTGTCAGTTGGTAGAGGCACTTTGGGGAAGAAATATTTGGCATTATCTCCTAAGGCTGAATATATGCCTCCTCCTTCACACAGCAATTCTATCCAAGAAAAGGGCTTCTTACAGATAGAACTAACATTGTTAATCAACTATACTCCAATATAAGATAAAAATATATATATTATTCAGCTTCAAAATATAAATTCAGTCAATGAATAGCTTCCTGCAGATGGCACCCAGTGTGCTCAGCATGGGTCACATGGGTGCTGAGGTATTGATCCTGGAGGCTTGCGGACAGGTGGGGAGGGAAGGGCCCGCAGTGGCCTGAAGCCCCGGGTTGGATTCCTCTGGACACTCTACAAGGTGCTTCCTCTGTTTCCATTAAGTATGCCAAACACATATTTTCATTTTCTAATCAAAGAAAAAAATGAAGCAACACTGTCCCGAAATATGTGGTTTCACTTTCACAAGGAGATATTCATTCATAGGGGTCATACACACGTGACTACAGCATCGTTTACGCTGTATCAAAAAACATGACTACAGCATTACAGATAATAACAAAGACTTGGAAACCACACAAATGTCCCATTCAAAACTTTCTAACCAGAAAAGCCTTCCTTCAAGAAACTTTCTAAAGTCGCATCTCCTCTCCTATTACCCTCTATCCCTTTACTTTCCTTTTTATTCACTTCATAGATATCTTTAAAAGTGGCATTCTATTATATATTTATTTGTTTCTTGTTTATCTCCACCACTAGATGTCAATTTCGCGAGGGTAGGAAACTGTGTCTATTTTATTCACTTCTATATCCATAGAACATAAAATAATGTGAAGGACAGGAGACGCTCAATTTTTTTTCAATACTGAATGAATGTCCATTTTCCAGTTTAATTGTGTATATTTATAAAACAGAATACTAAACAACAATTAAAATGTATGAATTAGGGTTCTGTGTACCAACATAGAAATTTTCTTAAAAACATAATGTGCAAAAAAGCAGGTTGAAAATATATATAATGATACAATTTTTATAAAAAGTGAAAATATGCCTATGGATTACTAATGTATACTATGTATGTATAATAGTATAAAAGGATACACACCAAATTCAGGAATTACTGGAGTTACCACTGGGAACACAGCAGGGGAAAAGAGACAAGAAAGTGATACACGGGGCTTCAACTGTGTCTGTAATATTTTATTTCTTTTACAAAATAACAGAAGTATGGCAGATGTGTTAGTACTCAATGTATTTGCATAGTGGATATACAGGGTTTTTTTTTTTTTACATATCTTAGTATATTCTTGTATGTTTGAAAAATCCTATAATGTATACTTAATGTAAAAATACTATCACTTGATAAATAATTCACTTTGTGCTGTATAGGCAAACATTTGGAAGAAGTGGCAAACTGGAGTCCCTGGGATTTTTGATTCTTCTGCGGCATGGATCAGTCTTCTTCTCCATCACCTCATTTATTTTTCCTAAGACTTAGTTAAGAGGCCAACTGGAGAAGTTTACTGCCGATCAACGTGGGCTCTCCTTCTGCCACTGGAGTGGCTCAGAAAGTTTCTGCCTCCTGAAGATGTCTTATAGGGCTCTGTAATGCATGCTTTGTTCCACTTCCTGGCCCAGTCTCCACATCCTGGAAGTCCCACAGAGCTTCCTCCTCTGACTTCTGGGATTCACCAGGGCATGGCGGTAGCAGGGATTGTCACTGAAACTGGGCTGCAGCTGCTGTGATCCCGACACTGGGGAATGTGCACTCCAGCATCATGTCCCACTCTCTGATGCTAAACAGCCCTTTCTGTCTTTTAATAGATTCTTGGGGGAGGAGGAAGTGAAGGCTGAGGTTAGCTTGTTCGCTTGTGTGCCTGTCTCAGCCAGACTGGCATCTGGCACCAAGCCTGCCATTTAGTCAGATGGTATTGTTTTCTGTTTTACACACACACACACACACACACACAGAGCATGAGCTCAAGTCATTCAAGCCATATGTCTCTACGCCTGCAAGTTACATTGCACTGGCCCAAATTATATTTAACCACACTCTGAGGTATATGCTCAAAATGTATGTTCATTGGCATCTGTAAAACCATGTCAAATGAGGTTCAATGTTTTTCAAGATGGCAGTAGGACGGAGATAGTAGATGAAACTCCCTTCAAATGATGTCTACTATCTTTAGTGAAAAGAACTTGCAAATTATGGTGAGAGGATCCATTCAACCAATTCTCTCACACACAGAGGATTCCGAACCTTTCTACCAGACCCTCAGTGGACCATTAATGCGACTAGAACTTTCCAAATCTCCCCTGCCCCAGACATCTAAAGATGGCTAGGGTGAGCATAAAACTCAGCCCTCTTCTTCCACCCTTATGTGGCTCTCTTCGGGTTAAAAACTTCGCAGAACCCTTTAAGACCTGCCCTCTCACTCTCTATAGTAACTCCAGAAATTTCAGAACTATCAGAGCAGAGACTGATAAACCATGGCCCCAAAGAACACAGCAACGTCCATTTCTTTACAGATTAACCATCACTGTTTTCCTACTACAATGGCAAGGTTTAGCAGTGCTGAAGCCATACGGCTGCAAAGCCTAAAATAGGCATTATCTGGTCCTTCATTGAAAAGTGTGCTGACCCCTTGGTAGTAAAATCCCGTGGTTAGGAGGACTGACTAGACTGCATGTCATGGCCAAGAAATAGCAGGTCAAAAAGATGCTTATATTCAATTTATACCAGGTTTATACCAGGTGAGCAGCAAAACCAGGCGCCAAATATGCACCTCATTTATTTATTTTTTAAATATTACAAAAATCAAAGAAGTACTCCTCCTTTGCACAGTCCCTTTGACTAGAAATTGTTCCCTGCTGCCCTATTATTATTTTCCTCAACATTAACAACGAAGTAGCACCGGACTTGAGCTTCTCTGTGACTCATTCTCTTTGCTCAAGCTGTGGTTGCTTCCCAGACTTGTCACACCACACCTGATGGCTGGGGGCCAAGATGACCATGACACTGGCATAGCCCAGAGTGCCTGGGCAGGCTGAGGACACACGGCTAGTTAAATGCCCTTTCATGGGCAACATGAACAAGCTTCCCCAAACTCTGGGTCATCTATTCGTCACCAGTTTGTGATTACTACTGTCCCTTCTGTCTTAGAAGAAAACGCAGGCTGATACTGGCTGGACATAGAAGGCGAATAATACACGTTTTGTGTGTTTATGCAAGTCTATGAGTTCCAAAACTACCTGAATGATCCAAGCTACAGGAAAATGACTATTTCAAACAGCTCCCATCCATGACTTACTGTAGTTAATGACGTTGGTTTATAGACAGATTGCAACTACCGATATTAAATGCATAATAATGTATTTGGCAAAGTTACTAACCCAAGAAGAATCTGCTCTGGGTCATCTGCTTTGTGGTGAATGGACTGAGAGCAGGAGACTGAAGTCACGTGACTCAGGGCAAGTCACTCAACCTCTTTGAGTTTCAGTTTGACTCTGGAAATGAGGAATTTGGACCGAATAACAAGAAAATCCTCTTCCTAGTCTACTCAGCACTTTAACAAATGTTCTCCTGTGTTGTTGTTTTATGATTTTAGACAAGTCACGTATCTCCGCCATCCTTAAATGCCATTCAAAATGATGGAACCAACTTGGCAGCCCTGCAATAGTGTAGAAATATTGCAGGTCGAAGTGCAATTCTTGTTTTCCATCTTGTTCTTCTTATAACAAAGGTATTGCTCAAGCACTAGAGTATTTTAAGGGTATTTTCTTTGTTTTTTTTTTTTTATTACTAAGCTATGCCCACTACTTGCCTTGTCCTCTTGGTACAGTTCTTCTAGGTACCTGGCCTCGGTTAGTTGCTGCCGTTGGCCTAAGAGTACAGCAAAGCTAAGAAATCCTGGCAGACATTGTAAAAATATCTGCAGACTCAGTGTCCCAGGCCTAGCTGAACTAAAGCTTGATTCTGAGAATCACAAAATGGCCAGGAAGATGCTGCAGCCTGCATGAGTTGTAGGTGCTTTCCTCCCCTCCACTCAGTCAAACGTGTAGGAAGCATTTGACCCTCCTTAGCTCCTCTCTTTCCCAGGCAGCTGTGTTAATCCTGGTGGAGACATTGTGGTGAAAACCTCAGACTCTGGTCTTTGTCTTCAGGATTCCTGGGAAGAAGAAATCTACTGAGTCTCTAACTGTATGGACACAGGAATGTGGTTTATGGATTCCAGTGTGTATTTTTGGGGTGAGGCTTGTGGTGTATGAATTTGTTCCATGTTGGAGTGGTGGATGGAATGTGGAGGGGTTAGGACAGACTCTGCTGAGGTCCTTCCAAGTTGCCAAATGTTCCTCTAAAGCCCAAGTGTACAGCCAGACTTGGATCTCCTGTCCCCATATTCTCAGCTAGCTGTATTTGTATCTCTGTGGGAGTGTACCTGAGCAGTTGGTACTGAAGGGTCGGCATAAAAATCCTCTGGGACAGTGATTAAAGGAAGACATAAAATCTCCCTGCCCAGCAGCTAAGAGTTTGATGTGGAAAGAAAACAAATTAATTTCTTACTCGGTTTCTTGCCCAGTAACATTCTGCTAGTCAATCAGTCATCTAATCCCAAACACTTAGGGACTTTAATGTGATTCTGATGTTTTAGAAATTAAGTACAAGAGTCAAACATCAGAAGGCTTTGTAAGATGCTAAGCCCTAGATAAAAATAAGAATTAAATTGGAAAAACATTAACTGTCATATCACTTCTTGATGGGTTAATTTGTTTTATATGCCTTGAAAGAGAAAAATGTTGCACTCCAGTTAGAAAACAAAGTGAGCTACAGTGCACGTGTGTCTTACCAACCATCAACGTTGAGGATATTTTTGAGATCTTTAAAAAGATGAACTTAAGTAGCACAGAAAGATTCTTCAGACCACAACACTTAAGCAGACACCCTTGGATTGGTTTGATTGACTTTCATTAGGGATAATTAGGTTTCCTAATTGGTTGGGACCCAAGCAGCATTCATCTGTTTCAACCAAAGAAGCTCCCTTTTATTCTTCTTGCCCTCTGATATTGTGATTCCATTTGAAGAAAAGTTCCCACTGCTAAAAGAACTAGAAAAGCATTGGACTCATTTATTTCTGAGGATCCTATGGCCTCTCTAGCTGATATGATGGAATGAAAAAGGAAATGAATCAGGGAGAGACTACTGTGACAGACACTATTGGTTTTTTACCTAGATCCTACTCCCCTCTTCACCTCACTCTCATCTTTCCATGCTGGCAGATCTCTGACTTTGTTCTGATATCTGGAGCAGCCATGGGTTCAGGGATAGAAACCATCTCTAGCCCAAAGGTGAATCTCTATTAGTCTATGCTAATCAGGGTAGTCTCAAGCTCTGGCCAGTCACTGCCTTAAGCATGGACACGTGCTCTAAATTTGGGCTATGTAGAACTAGAATCTGTTGGGAGTGTCTGCAAAAGACTCCTTGCTAGAGAAAAGAGGTGCACAGAAAAGTTTGTTTCCTATGCTAGAACTCTGCATTAGGGACAGCTATATAATTTGTGGGGCCCACTGAAAACTTAAAATGTGAAGACCCTTGTTCCTTTCTTCAACTGTCTCTCTCTCCACCTGTCATGGTGGGTTTTATTTGCTATTTAGGCTTGGGGACCCTCACAGGCACCTGGTGACTCGCCCTGCAACTCAGCATGCAGAGCATACATTACCCCGACCCTCCCCACACCTACCTCTAGGCCCCTGCTGGAGGCAAAGGGTGGCAGTAGTTGCTGGGTAGAGGTCAGGGAGCAGGTAGTCTAGAACCCATCCAGCCCAGGCGGTGAGGCAGGACCATGCATGAGTTAAGGCTCCAAGCCCTTGGTGCATACTCCTTCGTCCTACTGAACTTCACTTACAAAACGCAAATTCAAAGTAAAATCATGAAGAATTTCAAGACGGAGACGACAGAGCATTAGCCCCCTCACATGGGATTCTTCTGAACCTACGCCCCATGCAGGTGTATTGACTGCATGCACGTGAAGCTGGTCTTCATGTCTGCAGGTACCACCTGAATCTGCCTCAGCCATCTTGAGACCACAGGGAAACATGGCCAAGTTAGAGAAGAAAGACAAAAGCACCTGGGTCCTTGACATTATTAAGCTTCTAAATTAACCAACCTTGGAGACTACAAGGTTGGTTATAGTCAATAACCAAGTTGGTTATACTCAATAACTCTTGTTATAGGAGATAATAAACCCCTAGTTTTATAGGCCACTTTTACTTGGGCCTTTCACTAGTCACAGTTGACAGTATTCTATCTGATAGGAAAGATCACATGTTGAAGAAAAAGTCTACAAAGGGACTGGAAAGAGGAGGTTAAGCTAGAGGAGTTTTGTTCTGACATTAAATCTAGAGCCACTCCCCTAAAGAACACTGTTCATGCTTTTCCCCAACCACTCTGCAGGGTATGAGAGAGCTGGTGTGTTCTTTGGAACCTGAGCACAGACAATGATGACCTCAACTACACTCCACCCCCTCACATTTCTCCACTTTTAGAAGGCTTAACAAGTTCAAGTAGGGCAGATATTGGCAAACTATGACACAGTGAATAAATACAACACCCACGTTGATTTTTAGGTACACAAGAATTGAGATGATGGAACGAGGTCACTGTGAGCTGCAGGGATAGTCTGAGGCAAAATTATAAAACAAATGAAGTTTGCATGGGGCTCACCTACTTGCCATAGACTTTTCCATCCTTCAGAGTCCCTCTCTTGGGTAAATATCTTGGGTTCTAGGTCATTCCTGCTTAAGGTGCTAACTAGTAAATTTAAGGTACAATTTTGCATAAAGGTTTGATTGTCTAGCCCTTAAAGTTCCTAGAAACTTTGAGATTTTATGATTCTTCACTAACTGTTCTGTGTCCCTCCCACATAGAGATCCTGGGACAGTAGACCTTTGGAAACCTTGAGAAGTTCCAAATCCATAAAACTCTTCCTCGAATTACGGGGTTAAAAGAATAAATAACATCTTCTGAGAAAAATAGCTTCAAGGAAAAGGTAGTATGAGAGGAGGGCCTTGAAGGATGTAGGTTTTATAATTTATCTGGAGGGAAAGCCATTCCACCTAGGAGACCAGCTGGCATGCAGATATTTCCCTCTGCCTCAGAAAGTGGGATATAACACTTAGAAGCTTCTCACCCTCATCCTCAGGAATGGTTAGGTACTAACCATGCTTCTCAGACATTTCTGGAGACAATAGCAGGGGTCTATAAATTTTGTATCACTTTTCTACTCTTACAGGTTATACTGGGTAGAATAGCATTTGCCCCCAAATATATGTCTTCCTAGAACTCAGAATGTGACCTTATTTAGAACTAAGTATAAGAAGTTAAGATGAGGTCATTCTGGATTCAGGTAGGCCCTAAATCCAGTAACTGACGTCCTTACGAGAAGGTCTATGAAGACACACAGGGAAGATGGCCACGTGAAGACAGAGGCGGAGATTGGAGTGAGGCTGCCCAAACCAAGGAGCTCCAGGACCCACCAGAACCTCGAAGAGGCAAGGAAGGAGTCTTCCCTAGAGGATTCAGAGGGTGTATGGCCTTGCCAACACCTTGATTTTGGACTTCTAGCCTCCAGAACCACAAGAGAATACATTTCTATTGTGTTGACCCACCCGGTTTGTGGAAATTTATTATGGCAGCCCTAGGAAACCAATATACAGGCCCCCTCATGGGGGCCACCGACATGTATGGAATGATAAGGTTTGAGAGCTGACCACTGATTGGGCTGTCAATTTCAGAAGAGGAAATGGAGGAGATACTCCCTCAACAGAATGTCTGGTCAGCACTGTGCATGGGGGCAGGGCTTACCTTTCCATCTAGAATGTGCCCGTGAGGTGAGTGGTATTAAATTGGATGTCTCAAAGGTCAGCATTCCTGGCTGTTGCACACCTACGCATAGGCCTCTGGAGCTCTCTCACTCCTACCTTTTTATCACAGCCCTCTGCCAAACAAAATTGGATGACAAGGTCTTCCTGTTTGAACCAGTGGGTTTTCTCAGGGACATCAGACAAGAAGGCTGAAAGTTCCCTCCATACTAGATTAGCAGCACATGGGTGAACCAAGCTAATACATTATTCAGAGGGGGAAAATGTGGGCTTTGACTGAACTTTTAAGGAATCAGCAGCTATTCCTGAGGAGAGTGACCTATTGTTCTACTTCACAGAACACAAAGAGCAAGCAGCATTCCTTACGGCATAGCTAATGGAGTGCACACAGACACTGTGATGAACTGACCGGAGGACATCTTTTACCAGCTCTGAAGTCCTGTGCAAAGTGCCCTGTTGCTGATCACAGGAAGGATGTTCACACTTTTTCTATTTCTGTAAGGTTACAACTCAGTGATACTCAGGTCAGGAGTTTCTGGGTAAAATGGTGCTGTCTGTGAAGCATCTACTTGTCAACAGCACCAAGGTCCCCTTAGAAGGGTCACCAGACAGATTAGGTTGACATTTATGCCATTGCCTGGCAGATCCCTCCCTGAAAAAGGGGAAGCCTTTCTTGCATGGTGGAGGAAGAAGAGAAATCGTTATGAAATTCATTTTTTAAAAAAGTTCCACACCATGTGCTTCTTTGAAACTAGAAAAGCATCTTCTAAAAACAGGAGAAGGAAATTCTGACCCAAAGGAGCAAGGGAGGGTTAACAGCACCTTTAGTCCAGAGCATTTGCAAGGGTTCTGAATTGATTCCTGGTGAATCAATTTTAGTCAGTTACTAAATTTTAAATATTCTGGAAAGAACAGAGAACAAACACTGAAACTGCAAATATTTATTTGAACACTATGTTACCACTGTGGATTTCAATAACACTACATAAAAGTATTATCTTGTTCACATTTTCCTTGGCAAAAGTGTCTCAATCGGTGGATTAACTTGATCTGCCATTATTAAGTTGGTTTGCTTTTCAAAAGTAGGAAACTGTTCTATTAAAAAAGAATACACTGATAGTACAAATTTGATTTTTAAAATTCCGTTTCCTTGTAGTAAGTGTTTCTGGTGTTTCAAATTAAATAGTTCAGTTCAACTCATGTAATAATTACAGAAAGACAATAAAATTAGTTATTAACTTATCTAACAATATCTATAATGCTCAAGCTTGTTATGTAAAGTATATTTCAGGAATTAGGCAATATTTGGAGAAACTACATGAATCATTCCAGGTCACCAGATGTGCTTAATAAAACAACTTTTAGTATTTTTTTAGGCATAAAACTTATTTATAATTCAATAGTTCATCCCACATTACAATCCTTCATTTATTCAATAGCTACTGTTGATCTCCTACCATGTTCCAGGTACTGTGTTGATAACTAGGGATAGAGACAAGACTGGAACAGATGCAGTCACTCACATGAATATTTGAATTAAGAAATATGTTCCCCACGTTAGCAAAGGATCTCTCAGACTTCCCCTTTGATGACATATTTGAACTCCTAATGCTGAAAGATAAATTATTATTATCCTAAATCAAGAACCAGTCATTAGAATTTTATATACAGTTTAAGAACATAATTTGTTTGATTTCTTAAGTGTTATTATAACTTTTGGTTAACTACTTTGGATAATCACAAAGTAATGAGCAAGTATGTAGTCTCCCTATTGTGTGGACTCATATCTATACTCTACCACTCAGTAGCTTTTGATGAATAACTAAACAGCCCTGTACCTCAGTATTCTCATCTGTAAAATGGAAATGATAATGGTCTGTACCTCAGAGAGTTCTGGTAATGATTAAACAATTTAATAGACATAGAGTGCTTGGAATAGTTCCTGGAACATGGTAAATTCAAAGAAACATGTGTATTTGATTCCCTACAGTTGACTTAATGACGTGGCTTCAACAATACAGTAAGTCCCCTACATACGAACAAGTTCTGTTCCGAGAGCACATTCATAAGTCCAATTTGTTCGTAAGTCCAACAAAGTTAGCCTAGGTACCCAACTAACACAATGGGCTATATAGTACTGTAACAGGTTTATAATACTTTTCACACAAATAATACATAGAAAACAAACACAAAAAATAAAGAAAACATTTTTAATCTTACAATACAGTACCTTGAAAAGTACAGTAGTCCAGTACAACAGCTGGCGTACAGGGCTGGCATCGGGTGAACAGGCAAGAAGAGTTACTGACTGGAGGAGGGAGAGGAGGTGGGAGATGGTAGAGCTGAAGAATCGTCAGCGATAGGACACGGAGGGCAAGCTGCAATTTCACTCACGCCTGACGCTGACGGCACAGGTTCTGGTTCCTTGCTGTATTCAGTTCTATCTACTCTCTTGAAAAAACGATCCAGTGATGTCTGGGTAGAAGCTCTTTTTTTTCTCGTCATAGATGACACAGTAGCACTGCACTGCATGCTGAATGGCTGCTGCAACCTCCGTGGCTCATTCTACGTTCAGGTCCTGTGTCTCAAAACTAACAGTGCCTCCTCAAATAAAGAAAACCCCCTTGCCATTTCCTGCATCATGAATCTCTTCGGTTCTTCAGTTACTTCTTCTTCCTCTTGTCTCTTGCCCTCCAACTCCATCAGGTCTTCGTTAGTAAGCTCCTCATGGTGCACAGCAAGAATCAGATGTGCTTAATAAAACAACTTTTAGTATTTTTTTAGGCATAAAACTTATTTATAATTCAATAGTTCATCCCACATTACAATCCTTCATTTATTCAATAGCTACTGTTGATCTCCTACCATGTTCCAGGTACTGTGTTGATAACTAGGGATAGAGACAAGACTGGAACAGATGCAGTCACTCACATGAATATTTGAATTAAGAAATATGTTCCCCACGTTAGCAAAGGATCTCTCAGACTTCCCCTTTGATGACATATTTGAACTCCTAATGCTGAAAGATAAATTATTATTATCCTAAATCAAGAACCAGTCATTAGAATTTTATATACAGTTTAAGAACATAATTTGTTTGATTTCTTAAGTGTTATTATAACTTTTGGTTAACTACTTTGGATAATCACAAAGTAATGAGCAAGTATGTAGTCTCCCTATTGTGTGGACTCATATCTATACTCTACCACTCAGTAGCTTTTGATGAATAACTAAACAGCCCTGTACCTCAGTATTCTCATCTGTAAAATGGAAATGATAATGGTCTGTACCTCAGAGAGTTCTGGTAATGATTAAACAATTTAATAGACATAGAGTGCTTGGAATAGTTCCTGGAACATGGTAAATTCAAAGAAACATGTGTATTTGATTCCCTACAGTTGACTTAATGACGTGGCTTCAACAATACAGTAAGTCCCCTACATACGAACAAGTTCTGTTCCGAGAGCACATTCATAAGTCCAATTTGTTCGTAAGTCCAACAAAGTTAGCCTAGGTACCCAACTAACACAATGGGCTATATAGTACTGTAACAGGTTTATAATACTTTTCACACAAATAATACATAGAAAACAAACACAAAAAATAAAGAAAACATTTTTAATCTTACAATACAGTACCTTGAAAAGTACAGTAGTCCAGTACAACAGCTGGCGTACAGGGCTGGCATCGGGTGAACAGGCAAGAAGAGTTACTGACTGGAGGAGGGAGAGGAGGTGGGAGATGGTAGAGCTGAAGAATCGTCAGCGATAGGACACGGAGGGCAAGCTGCAATTTCACTCACGCCTGACGCTGACGGCACAGGTTCTGGTTCCTTGCTGTATTCAGTTCTATCTACTCTCTTGAAAAAACGATCCAGTGATGTCTGGGTAGAAGCTCTTTTTTTTCTCGTCATAGATGACACAGTAGCACTGCACTGCATGCTGAATGGCTGCTGCAACCTCCGTGGCTCATTCTACGTTCAGGTCCTGTGTCTCAAAACTAACAGTGCCTCCTCAAATAAAGAAAACCCCCTTGCCATTTCCTGCATCATGAATCTCTTCGGTTCTTCAGTTACTTCTTCTTCCTCTTGTCTCTTGCCCTCCAACTCCATCAGGTCTTCGTTAGTAAGCTCCTCATGGTGCACAGCAAGAATTTCAATGAAGTCGTCCTCTTGCAGATCTAGCTCCAGCTTCTCGCTGAGGGTCACTAAGCTGCTGAAGATCTCTTTGGACTCCTCATCCACCTTCTCAAATCCATGAAAACTGTAAACAAACTGTGGGCAAAGGTTCTTCCAAACCCCATTCATGGTGATGGCCGTAACCTCACCCACGTTCGCCTCTTTGAAAGTTCCCAACTTGAAGGTTCGTACGTAGGGGACTCACTATACTAATACAAGGGTGAGCAAACAAGCAGGTTGTGGGTGAGGAGTACTGGCCTCAGCTTCAGGAGAAGAGAGGTTGAATCCTAGCACTGCTTCAGAAGGGTTCAGTCAGTAAACAGTACTTATTTGAATTGGGAAAATGTAGTACCAGGATCCCCTTTCAATCATCCATTCTTGTCGCAAGAACTCAGCCTGCTTTCCACTATTCGTGTGACAAATAAGGGAATTGGACTACACGTTCTCTAGCACCCTGACCACCTCTAAAATTCTGTGAAACTGTGATTCCAATGGAACCACAATTCAGGCACGGGAAATATTTTGTTAATGAACCATTTGGTTAGAAATGTATTTCTTTTCAAGTGGTATTTGTAGACATTGTTGAAGGACATTGTTGTAGACATTGTTGCTCTTCCCACTGAGAATTTCTTCTATAAATTAAAACAAGGTAGTAGAAGATTCAGGCTGATGAAATGAATTTTGACATGTAATTGATCATTCCAAATAAACTTTTTCTTTTGAATCCAGGGGCTTAGAACTGTTCTGAATGAAGAACTGAGAAGCTATTTTGATAAAGAGTGCCAGATGTGTATGCACTTCTTTGAATTCTTCAAAGTGCTTTTGTATCTATTATTTCATTTTCTCTACCTTGACTGTAACTTTTTCAGAAAAATTCTGCACAAGGAAACCTGATATCTCAGGTTTTCCATCAATTATATCATTGATCCCTGAGCAGCAGATCACTTAGATCTTTGGATCAACTTACTTATGTGAATGCCTTTCTCTTGTGGGCATTCATTTTCTTTTAAATTACTTGGGAGAAGTTAGTTTTCAAATAGTCAAGTTGCAGTTATAAAAGGAAATATGAATTACACACCCAAGCACAGTCTTGAGACTTAGCAGCCTTCATAAGCAGCAGTTTTGTTTCCATACATAGATTTTTAATCACTGGCACATCCTACTCAAAAACTATACATTGGGGACTATATAATTATTTGAAATATTACCATGGTATTTATATGTATATAAGCAAACAGATTGGGCTAAAAAGAAATATACTGTGGGAAGACAAAAATGTTGAGCTATCCTACATTGTCTTGAGATTTTCTTATGAAAACTCCTTAAATTATTGTGACATATTTAGGACACATCTAAAATTTGAAAAATTTAGGGAAGTTTCAATTTAGTAGCTTGGGTCTGTCTTGACTGAATATCATTGTGCCTGCAAAATCTAACAAGTAAATTGTCAGGTATCCATCACAATAATGAAGGGAAATATTTAACAAAAAGCATGGTCAATGCAGTCTTCTACCTCACAAACTATTTTTTTTCAAATAAGCAGAGATAAAATTAAATCCAACCACTTTGCCAGCAGATGTATATGGAACATCTGTTACATTCTTTACCTATGCAGTACCTCCTCGATTAAGATATGACATCTGTCTGTGGCGGTTTGTTTTTAATATGGTAGGAGAGGTCACGCATTAACACATGAAACAATCCCTACAACTTCATTACTATCACCCGAGCCCAAGACACCATCAACTCATACCTAGATTTCTAGATGACCTTTTGCTCCTCCTTTTGCCCTCCTACAATCCTCGTTCCACACAGAAGTCAGTAATCATCCATTGCACTTAAGATAAAATCTATACTCTTTAGCTTAGTGGAGGAGAGAGAGGAGAGGAGGAGGACGATGAGGAGAAAGAAGAGAAATCATCATGTTATTTTTCCTAGCTTCATTGCTTTCAAATTTCTACCCAGTCTTTCCCTGCCTATTTCTCTTACCTCAACTCCTATCACTTCTTACCTTGTCCAGGGTACAGACTAAGAATTAAGCCCCATAAGAGTATGTGTCCTCACTTGTCTTGCTCTTTGTACCTGTGTTGTCCACAATAACGTAAAGCATGTAGGAGGCATATAATAAATATTTGTGGACACTAATGAATGACTAGAAGAGTATTATATCCTTTCTATATTGTGATATGTTAAATTTGCAAACTGTGTGCAGGCAATGAAGAACAGGATAAGGCTATATGCATAACAAATTCAAAAAGAAAATAACCTTTTTAAGTGAGGTGGACAGTAGGCATGAGGTAGACCTCACAGAAGGTTAAGACTAGAGATGGGCTTAGAATAATAATTTGAATTTCAATAGGTGACCATGATGGATAAAGTATAGCATTCTTGGTCAGTAAAAGATCAAGAGTAAGCCAGGAGTGTGAGCAGGTAGTGGATAGGGCTGAAGAAGGACGATAAGGGGGCCAAAGTGATAGTTCCAGGCATTCAGACTAAGGAAGAGGAGAGACCAAATTGTGGTTAAGAACGGCCAATCAAACGACCTGAACAGATTAGCAGAGAAGATCAGAACTGATGAAGGAGGAAAAAAGAGGGGATTAAATGTTTTTGAGGAGATAGCCATCAGGACAAAAGGGGTATTTTAGGAAGATCCCTCTTGTAGCACATGAACGGTGAAGTAAAGGAGGTAAATAACTCTAGGTAAGAAAACCTGGTGGCCAATTTGGGAGTAAGGTAATAAAGTACGGGCCATATAAGATAATAGGGGAGAAAAAGACAAACCAACAAGGAAAGAAAGAACTGATGGTGAGCATTTGTGTGAGTGAGAAGGGAGAAAGGCAGTCAAAGCTAAGAAGACACCATGGGAGCTAGAAAATGTCTTTTCTTCTATCCACCAGGAAACTGGAGAAATGAGAAGCCATATTGCTTAATGGTCGGTCACCATTTTACCCCCAAACATAAGGGCTTCCTGTGTGACTTGGTTTCCTACATCCTTCTCTGTATTTGGACAAAGTTAAAGTATGTCTCTCTAGAACCCTGTTATTAGAATATGGCTCTTTCAAAGTCTTGCAGTGAGTTATCCATCTATATTTATAGATTTTCTTATTATCAATCAACATATAAAGTGTTTCAGCAGGAATTCATAGGCTGTGTGTGATGAGCATCCATTAAGGTATCTTCCAAGTACCTCTCCTCTGCCTGCTCCATTCACAGAAGAGGAACTGGCTGGTAATACCTGGATTGGACACCAAAGTGGACATATAACTCAAACTGGTGCAATCAGAATTGTGCCTTGAGACTTTTAACCAACAGACAATAAGGAGGAAGGAACTGACACATGTCCATTCTGGAATTCTAGAGGAAAAACCTGTGAATTTGGAATAGCTTTGTCTCCATCTTTTCTGATGCTTCATTGTTCAAATTTTCTCTGATGTCTTAGAATCTCTCCAGCACATTTCTTTTGCATTTTCTTACCTTTTTAAAAAATCATCTTCTGGTTTTCTATTGCATACAACTCAGAGAAACTTAATCAATATTTAGAGTAAAATACTTTCAGAACTGGTATCAAATGTAGATGCAGATGTTTCTAGTGGAAATGGTAAATGAGAGCAAGACAAATGTAACTTGGGAGTTTGGAAAGAAAGCTTGCACACTAATAAGACCCTTCATAAAATTCATCTAAGAGAGACAAGAAACACTTGACTCATGAACACAGAATTAGGTTTCTGTTTGTCTTTCTCCTCCCAGATGAGTGATATTTTTGGTAGGAGATATTTTTTTTTTTAAACATTTCTCCATCTTATCATCTCCTTCCTCAAAAGGAAACATAAACTTGGAGAGTGTAGAACAGATCAGCAGCAGTCCTATTTAAAAATGTGGAAGGGTGGCAAGCCATTAAAGGAAGCTGAGAAACTGGGGAGAACAAGATGGCATAGGGCCTTACAGGCGAGGTTATATTACCAGAAATAATATGTGAGTTGAGAACAGAACAGTTTAACCAAGGGTATTGCTGGGTTCCCCTGGTAATTGGGAACACAAATGCTTTGCAAGGTTACAACACCCACTCTCCTACAGGTTGAAAGCATATGAAAAGAGCACAGTCTATTTTTGAAAGTGGCATCCGATAAGGTTTCTACACACCCAGAAGAGTATTTCAGTTCATTAACTAAAATACATTTGTGTTGTGGTTGATTGGTTTTGTGTTCTATTTTACTTCAGAATATTCTGATATGCTCATAGAAGGAGGCTAAAGAAGCTTTTTAAAAAATAAGAATCAATAAGAGGGGGGCTAGGAGTATTCATTCATTTGTTCATGTATTCAAAAATATTTATTATGCTGCCAGGTATTGTGCTAGAAAGGGATTTTACAGGTTGTTTGTTTTAAGGATGCAGTTCCTGCTTGCATGAATCTTGGAGAGGTAAACAGTAAACAAAGAACCATATAAAATATGATTATAAATTGTGACAAGTAAACTGAAGGAAAAGCACACGGTATGTGCTTTTTATGATATGAGATACTGATAGAGATTTAATTTAATTAGTAAAGATGATTAGGGAAATCCTCTCTGAGGAAGACTTATTTGAATCTGGAAGACCAATGGTGCCTTAAGCCAAGAAAAGGGGAGGAGTGGGGTGGGTTGGGAGGCAGAGAAAGGGCATTCCAGAGAAAGTGGAAAGCATGTGCAAAGGTCTCATGGAAGGAAAGCACTTAGTGCCTTTGAACAAATGAAAGAGTTCAGGGTAGTTGGCCCATAATGAGGCAGGGATGGCATGCCATTAGAAGGGGCTGGAAAATTGAGGAGGACAGGACAACATAGGTCCTTACAGGCTAGGCTAGGGATTTGGGGTTTCATCCTAAATGCAACAGGAAGCCACTGAAGGGGGTGGTGGTGATATGAATATCATTTAAATGTTGTAAAGACTACTCAGACTACTGTGTTGAGAATGGGTGGTTCAGCTGGTCACCAGTAGAAGCAGGGAGGCCAGGTTGAAGGTCAGGGCAGTAAATCCAGGGGAAAGTTAAGAAGTATCAATGGAGCACAGGAATTGCAAAATGATACCTGAGTTTTGGGGTTAATCTACTTTAGATCTGCTGGAGTCGCCTACTTCTTGACTTGAGAAGCTACATACTTAAAAAGGGCAAAGGATAGTCATACGGCATTCCTTCAGTCAGTATTTCATCTGAGGTGGTTTTGTTTGAATATTTTATTTTGTTTTAATTTTTAAAAAGTTTTCTATAAAAAGTTTAAAAATACAAATGTGCATAGAAAAAGAAAAAAAAAAACTACATCATTTAGATGTATACCCACACATACACAGGTATTTATCTAAAATGTGAAATCACATTTTATGGACTGTTTTGTCACTTGTGTTTTACATTTAGCAACATGTCATAAACACGTTCCCTTGTCAAAATCTGCAGATCTTCATTCTTCTAATGGCTTATTGGCTTTCTTACTGTATGAATGAACCATAATTCATTTTTAATTGATAAGCATTTAGATTGTTTCCAATTTTTCATTATTACAAATAGTGCTGCAGGGAACATCTTTATGCATTTCTGCATACATTTAAACAAACTTTTAGGAAAGTTTCTATAAAATTCACTACTAGGAATAGAATTGCTAAGTCAAAGGATTTATACATTATATAAATTTATAACTACTAGTGCCCTCCAAACTGTTTGTTTTGATTTATATTCCTGTTGATTTTACTATACCTTCAAAAACACTATGGACTTTTACCTCATAAAGTAAAAATGATAACTCATTGTTGATTTAGTTTACATTTCTCTGACCATAGAATGGTGGAACATTTTTCTATATGTTGATAAACTACTTCCGTTTCTTTATCTGAACTTTTTATTATATCCTACTGCCCCTAATTGTATTTTTTGTCTTTTTTATTATTTTGGGGGAGCTATTCATATATTTAGGGTATTAGCCCTTTGACTATGATATTCAATGCACATATTTTTTGATGCTCTTTTGTCTTTTCATGGGCTTTTGTCTCTTATGGGCTATTTTTGTAGTACAGAAGTTTCCATTTCATATTTAGGGAGTCAAATTTTGTTCCCTTTGTACATCTTTTGACTTTGAGATTTCATGACAAAATCTCCCCTACCTAACAATTATTAAATACTCCAAAACAAGGAAAAACACGCATAGTGTGTTGACTGTCCTAAAAGCAGTTGGCTTAGTACTTCTGCAAAAGAATTTCAAGCATGAGAACACTGAGTCTGGTCATTCCAGTTCTCCATAATTCTTAATTATCATGAACATGGAACTAGTTCTCTCTCACTGATATAATTTTCTATTTATAGACACCTTTTCACTGAATTCTATCAAAGACCTAACCACAAAGTTCAAGTTATTGTTACTTGAAAGTCTTAAGAGAACCTACTCTTGATTAATGAGAAAAAATGCTTCTGCTTAGATGGGATGTTATATATTTTGGACTGTAGAAATGCCTGATGACACAGACTAAAGTCCCTCATACAATCTAGTGATAAATGTCACTTGTGACTTTTGTCTCCAGTCTCCAATTTCTAAACTAGCTCATATCAGGATCTCCCTCCATATATTTAGACTAGAGACAACTGAACACATACTATTAAATCTGTGACAAACAAGGAAGTAACTTAATTTGATGTTAATCCAAAATAAACAGAAATAATTTCCACTACTGTTCTCTTGATGTGCCAAAGTGAATGCACTAAAAGTATCAGGCCTTTTGCTATAATTGCACTGTAGGAGTTCTTCAAAACACGATCCCCCTTGTTCCAGATTTCATGCTCCTCAATGCAAAATGCTTCTAGGCAACTTACTGTATCTTTTACCACTGCCTTCCCTGTGATGATTCAGTGCAAAGAGTGGCAAATATATTTAAAAGATTATAGGAGCCTATTTGATAAATGTAATCAGGTCCTAAGTATGTTTTTTTTTTTTTTTTGCGGTACGCGGGCCTCTCACTGTTGTGGCCTCTCCCGTTGCGGATCACAGGCTCCGGACGCGCAGGCTCAGCGGCCATGGCTCACGGGCCCAGTCGCTCCGCGGCATGTGGGATCTTCCCGGACCAGGGCACGAACCCGTGTCCCCTGCATCGGCAGGCGGACTCTCAACCACTGCGCCACCGGGGAAACCCAAGTCCTAAGTATTTTTGAAAGCAAACAATGCTATCCACTTGACTCATTAAAAGATATATACATATATACATGTATATATTAATATATATATATATGTATTTTTTAAGATAGTGTGATTAGGTAGAAACTTGCAAACTCTCTTGAGGCCACAGGAAAAAGCGTTTCTATGATTCTACTAGCAAGCAAGCAAGAAAGATAAAAGTGCTGACCTCTTCCTCTTTGATGATTCTATTCTATTTGCTTCCCCAACTGTGTCACAGAAAATTTCTAGAGCAATATTCCTAGGACACACACACAGCCTCCTAGTGAAATAAGTTTGAAAAATACGGGAATAAAACTAAAAACAGAGAGACATATTACCGAAACAATTTTCAGGACCCTTAAGATGCTGATGTCCTTTGTTAATTTCTAAGACTCTAAGCAGGGATATTGTTTTTTCCTTTGTGAAAACAGAACTCATTTTTCAAAGAATACAAGCAATACCTTCAAACATTGCATGGATTTTATGAATAATTTGGACATGCTGACCTAGGGCATCTGTTTGCCTTAAATACACTGATTTCATATCTCTCCTGTAAGACTATGAAAAAATTAGCTTTTCCATCATGTCTTTTGAGATTCTTCCCAGGTCCGCCACGCTACCTACTATCTGCTCCATGTCACCCTTTAATTTCTCCTCCTTTATCCTTCTCTTTATATGAAAATACTAGGATTTATGCCTTCACTGTACCAATCCAGTTGTGTATGCACATATTTTGTTGCCCATTTTATTGTATTTACTAGTGGTTTTTATTTTGTTTCTTACTAAATTATTAATATCTCTAGGTTAATAAAACACGTTCTCGGTTTTTGGTGTAATCATTCACCATCCTCCAGCACTGGGACACACACACAGTCTAGAATAGTTCTCTGCCCAGAGTTGATTCTAGAAAATGTAGCTGCCCTGCCTGCCCTTATTTGAGAGCGACGACGTGCAGTTGCTGTAGGGGATGAGTGAGGATGAGTCTGCATGTGTCTGTTGATGGTGACTGCCTTCAAGGGCAGCACCTAGAGCAGAACAGAATCAATGTTCAGCAGAGTCATTTATTTGGCAGCTGAAATGAACCTGCAGGAATCTTGCTGTCACAGACACATTCATTCTTGGATGCTGCAACTGTAAATTCACCCACCCACCTGCACATCTCAAGGGAAATAATTCCCTCAGCTTTGGAATACATCCCTCTCACAGTAGGTCAGATAACAAGCCTTAAAGGGACACAGTGATGAGTAATGAGAGACTGAGAGAACAGAATCCAAATGATATTTACAGGAGCCTTTAGTGGGCAGCGTGTAATTACAGGGTTCAGGCTCATGTGTTGCTCTTGATTATTCATTTTTCGCCACTTCCTATCTATCTCCTTCCTTTGTCTCATCATCACCAGACAAGAAATTCCCTTTTGAGTAACTACATAATGGGATGCTTTGGTTCATCAAATATTCTGATTCCTGGGTCCTGTCACAATAGTTGAATAGTTCTTTTTTTTTTTAATCAAACAATCAATATGATCTTTTATTTCTGTTTTCTTTCTTTCTTTTCTTTTTTTTTTTTGGCCATGCCACGCGGCATGTGGGATCTTAGTTCCCTGACCAGGGATGGAACCTGCGCTCCCTGCATTGGAAGCAAGGAGTCTTAACCACTGGACTGCCACAGAAGTCCCCTGAATAGTTCATTTTGATTCACAAGTATTCTGAATTCTACTGTAAATAGGTACGTAGGTATTTGGAAATAGGTACCTGGGTGAATCACAAAGATATTCAAGGTCTTGCAATGACAGGAGCATCTTTAGGAAAACCAACTCCCCATTCAAAGTATTATACATACAGAAAACAAGCTGAAACTGTTCTGACCATACCACCTACCAGAGAAATTGTTAATTTGGAAGAAAAATCTTAGTTCCATTTGTTTACTTTGTCTGTGTCACTCACACCAAAGTGAACTACGAATGAACCTTTTTTCTATGCAATTTAGTTGATGTTTCTTTTGTTTGATAATCACGTAAAATGGGAATTTATTTTCAATTAAGTGGTTTTTATATGATGATAATAAGCCTATCGTTGCTCTTTAATTTTCAACTGAAGTGTTCTCATCACAGGAGGCCCTTGTTCAGAATGAGCAATTGTTGTTCCTTCCTGGGATTCTCTCGGTTTTCATCGGAAATGTGTTCCTCCAAACACTGACCCAGCTCAACCCCACTTAGTCTCTCAGGGAAGATGAGCTCATATCCTGGTGGTGTGGTACTCTGCCCTGTACAGGGCCGAAAATCTGACCATTGCTTGTGTATAAAATGAAGCTCAGAATTTTAGATTGTGTACAATCTAGCTAACAGAGGAGGGTACTGTCCGTGCGGGGAACACTACATGACTCATATTTTCTTTGAAAAATTGAAGTCATATTTCTTTGATGTGTCAACAGTGAGGACTTAGAGCCAATTGCAGAGTCTTTGTACAAAACTGGAAGGAGAGAGGGAGAGAGAGAGAGTAGGAGAGCAAGTGAGAGTCTTCTCCGAGATCAAGCAGGGAGAACAACACTCCCAGAAAATATCCTACTCCGAGTGCACAGCCCTCAGAATGTAATAATATAACCTAATGATGTGAGAGAAGAAATGGTGAGAGGAAAATGTAAACAGAAATAATTATTCTTGGATTGCTAGGAAAATACATGAGCCGAGGGCACTGACAGCATCTGAATGTTTGTGTGATGCAAGAAAACAAGGATACACATTGAGTGAGAGAAGAGGCAGGTAGAGGAAGATATTGTTCCTGGACTATTTGGTGCCATGACTTGAGTGCTGTATTGAGGTTCTCTTGTCTTCCCTCTCCTTCCTCTGTCATCATTTTTCTGTGATCCCATCAGCATCACTTCAAAGATGCAAATCTCAATTTATCCCTATGCCAAACATATATCACCCCTGCCAAAAGAAGAGGTGAGAAAATGAGCTCTATGTTCAAAATAGTTCCTCTAACTCCGTTAAAAATAGACAATCCAATTCTAGGGTCCTTGAGGGGAAGTGGGTCATAGGTGGCAGGTGGCTGTCCTTCCAAGGATGTGAGAAGTTAGGGGAGGATGTTAGAAGAAGGAAGGAAGGTGATTCACCCTCTTTCTCTTTAGGAGAGTAGTTCTATAAATTATCTTTGTCTCCCTGATTGCCACAGTTTAGGGTTCCATCAATGTCACCTGGTAATTCCTTTAGGAGCTGAATTACAGCACTTTATTCCCCTAATGATCTCATTTTCCCACCAGGCTTCTGGAGGCTTCAGTGGACATGTTACTGAATAGTCTGGGTCTCCTTGTCAGTGATTTTACAGTCAAGCCAAGGCTGGGACAGAATCTCTGAGGGGCTCAAGGGAAACCAGCTCCATGCACTCCTGCATCGATGAGCACTCGCTGAGAAGAAAGAGGAACTCACTGTTCCCTCTGGGACCACAGAGAATTCCCAGCATTTCATGAAGAACTACAAGATGTTCCAAGGCAGCTGCTGCCCCACTTCTAGACAATGCATACTTTCTCTAACAAGGCTCTCCCAGCTCTCAAAAACTGGCACAGCATGGGCAATCAGAATCTCACCAGAGAGACAGAACTGGGAAAATGGATCAGGCTGAATGCAGAAGTTGCAACTAGGGTGGTGAACTTGAAGGCACTATATATAACACTAGTTTCTCTGAGTTGAATCAAATGCAATTTTCCTGCTGAGGCCTCAGTTATTTTTAAAAAATGGTGCTGGGAATGACTGATGCCCCAGCACATCAATAGCATAGAGCTGTTCTTACTGAAATCTGAAAATACTCTTATTAAATGGAGTTAGAAAGAATACCTGGCAAGGCTCCCTCCACTGCTTTCCAGGAAGTGTTACAAAATGGCGGGGCTGGGAGCCATCCCAAATTATAGAACATCATGCTGACAGCTCTAGCATCATTGCTTGCAAAGACATCACTGAATGTGACAGGTTGGAAATCTAGGTGGTATAATGAGGCGCACACGCAGTAGTTCCAAGGGTGCTAGCAGCTATTTCATGGCTCTTTCCCCCTAAGGCAAGGAAGCTTCCCAAATTCATCTGTCTACTTTCATGTATTTTCTCTTTCTTCATTGTTCTTCTCCCTATATCTAATGCACTGACATTCAGTGGGTTGTGCCAGATTTCAAATGTATACATCCCTCCAGGAAATAAAAGATAGACTTCTCGACCATTTGAATTAAAAGTGAACATCTTACTAGAGGATATATGATCAAAATAGTTGTTTTCTAAAGATAGTCTCATGTAAGATTTATGGCTTGCTTTATTTAGGAATTATGTTTTATTTGAAATCATCAACGTTGTATCAACACTTTACAATTATTTTAATTAAAATAACAAATCATCAAAGTTCATATAAGACAAGTATATATGATATTTGTTATTTTAGAAATGGGTGATATAAAATAAGACTGAAGCTGTGAATAATAAGGCTGGTGTGGACTGAACTGGGATTATATAACTGAAGATGTCCCAGTTTTCTGCAGAGGCTGATCTCAATTACACACAGGATGAAATATCAGAGTTTGCAATTTCCCCGATTCACAGTTAAGAACAATGTTATAGCTTAAATGTGGAAAAATTATATTCACATATATGCAAAGGGAAATAGATAAGCCATGAAGCTCATCTTTTCATTTTGTAGATAATCTCTCAAACATATTTAGCTACACAGTTTTGTTGTTCAATAGACTAGTTTTACTTGTAAGATGATAATACATGAAAATATTTTCTTTTCCAAGTAAAGCCTTTAGTTATGTAAACAACCACCATGGATCAACCACACAGCCTTTTTCTCTTTGTGCAATAGTAATAGCTGGTAGTTGAAAGAGATCTCTGATCCATCTGGCATTTTAGATGCTCCTATATTTTGTGGGGAGAAAAGCAGGACTTAGTACAATGGGCAAGAAATTTTGAGTTAGTGGATCTGAGTGGATGATCCATTTCCTGCCCTCTTCAGTTTCTCCAACTATAAAATGGGAATCTTAATCCCTTTCTCATAGGCTGTGAGATTCTTTCTGAGAGACCCTCCTTGCTTTATTCACTTTCCTCCTCTTCTTCTTCCTTCTCCCCCTTGCTTGATTTCTCACTTGCTCCTTCATTCACCTTGAGACCAATATCTCTGAGGGCAGCAAGGGGTTCATTATGGGAAACAGTCACTACCTCCTGGCTCAGGAAAGGGGAGTTCCAGTGAGTGTGTGGGGGTAGGCAGAATAGGAGAACAAACACAGAAGGAGTTGTTCCTAAAGAAATCATTCTGCTGCTATGTCCCCAGATCCTTGACACCTAACCCAGCCTAACCCCATGATGAGTCTCTTCGCTTCATTCACCTGAGGTTCTGATGGAACCTGGTTTTACTACCTTAGGCATTCTCTGTGCTATGTCTTCCTGAGGATTACCTAGAAAACGTCAAAGGCAAAGAATGATGTTTTATAGGAATATTGTACTTTCTCGTATCCTCACGTAGGAGAGAAAGAGAGAGAGGAAGCAAGCTCTCTGGTGTCTCTTCTAATAAGGGCACTAATCCCATCATGAGGGCTCCACCCTCATGACTCAATTACTACCCAAAGGCCCCATCTCCAAATACCATCGCATTGGCACAGTGGGGATTAGAGTTTCAACACACGAATCTGGGGGTGGGGGACACAAACATTCAGCTCACAGCGGAAGGCTACTGTGCAATAAATATGTGAATGGGCTTTATAAGCTCTGAGGTACTAAATATATTAACTGAAAGTGTTGAAATCATAAGGAATGAATAAAGTCAGACACATAATACTAATAATAAAAGGAGCTAACCTTCGTGAAGTGCTCACTTCATGCAAGTCATTATATACAGTATAATATAATTAATACAATTTAGTCTTCAGATGTGCCCATAACACCACTGTTATTATCATTACTAATAGAAAAAACTCCAAAAGTAGATTGATCATAACTAGATTACGTTCTTTGGAAAGGACACTAAAGTAAATACATTTCTAACATGTTTGACCAAGGAGAAACACAAAACAAAACAGAGGAAACACAAAAACATTAGGAGTGAAAAGATGGTAAAATCACAGAACGTCAGAGATAATAAGAAAGTTGAACTGATTGTTGTTCATTCGTACCTACTCCATTAAAGAAAATACACCTGAACACATTACAGCTAGATACAAATTACCAAATTCAAGTAGCAGAGAAAGGAGAAAAGAAATGTAAGATGGAATAGGCCCCATTGCTAACAGTTGTTATCTCTGGCCAGGGGAGTAGGAGTGACTGAGGGGGTCCAAGGAGATCTAGCACATTTTGCTGTGTGATCATTAGCACTAGTTTACTCTTGTATAAGTCTTCTGATTGGGGGCATATATTCAGACACCAGTTTTAATCTTTAAAACACATATAAAGAGTTTGTGCAGCACTTTCATATAAAATTTGAGTTTTAATCTTTTTCTAGGACAGCTATTCAAACTCTGAAAAACACCATAAATGAAAGGAGGAATACAAAAATAACTGCAACACAGCTCACAACATCTGAAAACAAAATTAAATCCTCTTTACTTATATGTCCCAGGAAAACTTTTACTTTGTTTCAGTCATCTGAATTGAGTTATGTGTGTCTAAAATTAGTTCATACGTAAAAGCATTCTTTAGTGAACAGATAAATTCCTCAAGATCTGCCTGCAGCTCTGAAAAAAAAAATCTCTCTGTCCTGGGAATAATTATTTAGTGTTTATATATTCTTTTTGTCACATTTTAAAAATGTACTCTACGATGACTTTATAAGATAAAAAACAGTTAACTGCATATTTACAAGGTGCTTCAAGAGAGGACCTGAATTCCCTTCCCTGCTCTACCCTTCTCCCTCACAATCACCCTAGACTTCTAGTAGCTGTTTTTTGTGTAGTCCTTTTTTACATGTTTTCCATCAGCATCTGTTGGCTGTTACAAGCACAAATGAGTAAATTTGCTTTGAGTAGGGTTTTGGGGCTTGTTTGGGTGGGGAAGATGTTCTCTCAGTCAGAGTTCAAGTAATCCTCTTTGGAAGAGAGCTTTTTCACCTTCATAATCTATGATAACCCAGACAATTAGCCTGTGTGAACTAAATAGCATCAGTGTTCACTGGGGGTGCAAAGGATAATCAAAACGTCAACAGTTGAGTAATGCGAGAAAATATCTATTAAATACTTAAACAATGTGCTAAACACTTTATATGTATTTTCTTACTTGGCCCTCATAGTAACCTACTAGAAAGGATTTATTCTACTTCTTTTTTTAATGGATGAGCCAACTGAGGGACAGAAAACTTAAACAACTTACTCAAGGTCACATAGCTCAAGCTCAAGTTGGAATCTGAACCATCCAGGCAGTCAAACTCCAAAATCTCTATTTAAAATTCTCTAATGGTCACTATACATCAGAATAACTTTATTTCAAATACATAATAAAGGGATAATTCTTCCCATCCTATATTGCTGTATGTGCATGTCTCAGTGTTCTGGAATAATAACATTGCAAAATTACCACAAGTTCAAATTAGCTTTGAAGACAATGAATGATGTAGAACATTCAGGAAAACCCAGTACCAGGTGCTATCAACTGAGGTTCATGAGTCATGACAGTCAACACAATACCGTATGCGAGGCATTAGCTTACTGGAATGTACATATCAGCTTCCTGGCACGCAGCCATCTTATATGTTTTCCATTTTTCTCACCTTGTTGCAGATGGGCTTGTTTTATTAAGGGAGATGCCTGAGTGTGTAATCAATAACACGAAAATAGAGCCTGGCAGCTGTCTAGATTACAGACGTTCTTATGTGGCCCATGCATGTGCCCACAGACACACAGAATCCAATGGCAACTGTACATACTGCTTAGGAGAAATCTGCCAATTAATAGTATCACCTCTAAAGTGCCTGTGAGTTGGGGGCCAATTTAAATTTAGTTGCATCAGGTTAGAATGCTGATGGAATGACTCATGTAAAAAAAAATCAGCCAGGGTCCAATACCTTTCAAGTGCATTTATTAATAGTGCTTATTTTAATACTGACTCTTCTGGTAGAAGTACTGCTTTAAGAAGACAAGTAAAAAACACAACACAAATGCAAGTGGAATGGAATCAGCATGAAAATAAGCCTTATGTTTTAAATATTTTGGAAAATGTATTGAAGAAGATGAACTTTAAGTTATGACTGAAGTTCAGCAAGTCAAGTTTTTGCCTTTCAGAGAATGTAGAAAAATGCATGGACAACATTTCATCTTTTATATGTATGAATGTACTTTTGAGATGTGTGTGGGTATATTGTGTGTGGTTGTGTATGAAAAATGCTCTATGAGAGGAGAGGAATAAACCTCCTGTAGACCAACTCAGGGAAGTTATGGCAGAAATATTACAAAACTACAGGTAATCTGATCAGTAATTCTCTGAAATAAGTGAGAATACATTTCACACTAATATACAAACACTGCAATGTAGATCTTATTTATAAATTTCACTTGCACACAATCCAAAGGCAACTTGTTGAAGTTAAAAAAATAACTGAACTATGAATTGGTTTGACCTCTAAGCAGAGTCTATGGCATCGTGATGAAAATGGCAGTGCTACTAAAGTGAAATTTTGCATTTGAGGATGACATGGCTGTTATCTGAATGCCTGCGGACATCTGAGAAGACTTTCCACACTACAAGCACATTTGGCTCAAATTCCAAACTATACCTATTAAACTGTATACCCTTCAGACTGAGTCACCATTCTCTCCTTGTACCTCCTTGCTGATCTCACCCAACACTGAACTCTGCAATTCCGTGAGGTCTTACCCAGACCCTTTGGGAAAGCTCAAGACTATTACTATTTCCAATGCCAAGAAACTCCCCAAAGGAGGGCAGCCGCATACTCCTACCGGCCCCCGGCCTCTACTATCAGCTTCCTCCAATCCATCTTCCATGCTTGCTGCCCAACTGATAGTTCCAATATAAAAGATCTAACTGTGAAACCTTGGCTTAAAGCCCTTAAAATGCTTCCCTGGTATCTACAGAGTAAACTGTAAACTCCTTTGCTTAGCATACAAAGAACTTCAAGATCTGGCCACTGCTGAAATGTCCAGTCTCCTCTGTCATTTCCTGCCTTGCTCTTTGCAAGCCAGAAATATTGAACTACTTATAGTTCTCTAGTGGACCAGGCTCTGGTCTGGTGCCCCGCCTTTACACATGCTCTCCCTGAAAGAGTCCTCCCTGCCTGTGCACCTGACAAATCCATTCATTCTTCAAGCCTCAGTTCAAATGCTACCTCTTCTGAGGAGGCTTCCTTGACTCCCCAAGAAGCTGGCTGTGCCATTTCTCTCGTGATCTCATTCAGGTTTGTGCACATATCTTTAAAGGAGTCATCCTATTGTTTGATGGCACATCTCTTGCCTGTATTTAAATTACATGAGGGCAGGGACCACATCTTTCCATTTTTCATCCCCAGCATCCTGGATAGAGCCTGGCATAAAGTGAAGGTCAATGCATGTTGTTGAATGAAGGAATGAATGAATGAGACATAGATGTTCTCCTCAAGTGAACAGTTCAGCAAGTAGAAATTGTTCAGACTCTTCAGGACTCTAAGGATACAAAAGGCAACGTTTCCAGTGGTCTGTTTGGGCCAGTACTCTTGTGGTTTGCTCAGCAACCTAATTAACCTTGAAAGAGCATTTTACAAATGGCTGGCAGACCCATTTTAACTTCTTAGCAGTCATATCTTTGCAGTGGAGGTTTTGAGGGATATTATCCACTCAGTCTGTCCAGAGTCATCTGATCGTCACCTGCAGCTGACCACAAAATCAACTCATAAATACGCATTCTCTGTGTGATCAGAAGCAGCATAGCTGAGTGTGGTTAAGGGTACACACTGAGGGACCTTAGACTGAATCCTGACTCTGTTACATACTCTTTATGCCTCTGGATGAATCTGTAAATTAGGAACACTGATAGTACCAGCCTCAGAGGGTTGTTGTGAAGATTAAGGCAAGTGTGTACATGTAATAATTGCTTAGAATATTTGTCACATAAAAAGCTCTAAATAAGTGTAGTTACTATTATTATCTTTTTTAAAAAACCTACCCTATTCCTCCTTACCTTCACACAAATTGGACAAGAGCAGCCCTGCTCTGCATTGTCATGGAGCCCTGAAACAAGTCCAACCTCCCCTCACACTGAAAGTAACAAAGATCAGCCAGAGACGCACAAAGTCACATGCAACAATTGCTCAGAATCCTGTGTCTTGTTCTCAAGAAGCTGCTCCTCTGAGCTGAGCTCTGTCTGGCCTCAAACTCGCGGTTCTTCAACCAGAGCTGGATCTAGCCACTGGCCCTTGGGGTTGTGTTTTTATTGTGTCTTCTTAAAAATCTAATTAACAATTGCTCACAGACTCTGCTGTGGCTTGCCCTCTGGCTCTCCAGGCCTGTGTTACCTCAAGTAGAATTCTTAACAGTGGTTCCTCAGAACTCAGCCAAGACAGTCTACCATTACCAACAACCCACTCCCACACCCTCCCCCCTCCCCGCCACCCCGCCCAGTCCACCAAAAATGGGAAGGAGTTAAGGGAAAGGGGAGAATTCTGACCATGCAGGTAGCAAATGACTCACAAAGAACAGTGAAGAATGGCTTGCAGAGCCTCCTGCAGATTCCCTAGTCTAACTGTAATCACAACTAACCTTAGAGTTGACATTTACTTGTCAGAAAAAATCAAAACAAAATAAAAAAACCTTCCAAGAAGCCCTAGGGATGGACTGGTATTTTTAAAGAGTGGATACACAATTAGATAAAAAATGGCTTGTTTCCTTGGGTTACAACCCCTGGGTTAGATTTTCTAGGATTTTCCTCACTATGAGAGTGGTAAAAAGCTTGACCACATGGGCTTAGGAGAAAGTTCCAAGATGGCAAAAAGCTCTAAGGTGATACCAACTCTGCTGTAGCCAAGGTCTACAGCCAGAGGATCAAAAGGAGTTCCCATAACTTAGTCCGGCTCACCAAGGGTCAAAGCTCAATAATGAGAGTGTACATTGCATTGATCCATGTCCTCTCTGAGAACCTTCCTCATGAACCTGCAGCAGTGGTAGGTCTCATGAAGAATTTGAGGGTTTTGAATCTCAGTTAACACAATTTTCAGACATTGCTATTGTTCGAAAGTTTGGCGTTTCATCCATTTGGTCCATGGACAGTTTGCTCAGGGAGCCATCTCATTTCCTGAGATGATAAAACCTCATGATTGGAAACTACCTAAAGGTACACTACTGGATGTAGTGAATGGACTACTGGTCCATTCACTCTGTTGGCAGCAGCTGCTAAATTCTAGCAACACAAGTCAAGGCCGCATTACTTAACATTGTTCTTAAAGATTTTCACAGAGGCTCTCCCTGGCCTGACGTGTCAATGGGGAGGTGTTCAGTTAGCATTGTGTGGGGCTGTATAAAATATATCTAAGAAGGAAGACCCAGTGTAAGTTACAAATCTATAAATCCAATTATGACCAAGGCTGTGTGTGCCAATTTCACAATTAATACTTAATTTTAGAATTTTGTGTCTGAGTCTCTAAAACCATTTTCCTGCTTAAAATATTTTCTTTTGTCAATGCCTTGAAAAAATGGCCTAAGCATGTTTCATTCTGAGTTTATTCTTAACTTTCTAATATTTTGCCAAGGGACCAGCCTTTTGGACACTGAATGAGAGTTTTGTCCGTAATTCATACCATACCATTCTATTATACTTAGGTCCAAATAATTTTTAAGCATTAGGATCCCTCCCGGCTCAATCTAAAATTCACCCATAAAATCTAGATGCCTAGAAAAATTGAGAAGTAAGAATTATAACCTAGCAACACTATACATCTTGATTGTCGCATACTATCATACCTCACACAAATTGGCCCAATATGTAACACCCATTCCAAAATGTCTCATGTAAATGTGATAAGGACAGGCGGTAACCTAATTAGAATTTAGAAACGAACTGGCTGGATATTAGATTTTACTTCATAATGGACAAGGGAAATACAAAAGAAAGATTTAGCTAAACGTTAACTAAAAATGATAAGGCTTCAGAGGATGGCAATCATCCAATGTTCTCACTCAGTCCAAGGTTAAATTAGAAGTAGACAGTTAATAACTGCTTTGGTTTCTTCAGGGAATATTTTCTCCAATAGGATTCTTGGCTGAAGTGACATTCCTAATGTTTTTTCCTAAGGTCACTCTCATTGCTAACTTTATAAAAACAAATTTGTTAAAACCAAGTCTTTGAACTCTGAAAATTAATACGGTTTTATAAAAAAGATGACTGCTTACATAGATTCTCCACAGGGAGCTTCCTCCTAGAACTGTTATTTACATGGAACAAGTTAAGACTTCACATATAATGAAACTATTTTACCATTAAATAAAGCTATATTATTAATAACCAAGGTACCAGAACTGTCCATTCATAAAAGGCACATTCCTTTACACATTCTCTTTACACAAAATCAAAGTACAAAAAGTCAGGGATGAATTACCTGTCACCTCAGTTGGAATTAGAACTATTTTAATTTTTTTAATTGTGATAGTGCCAAGACTTAAAGCCCCTGCCATAAGAGACAGACCATGATGAAACTGAAGACAAAATATTTGGGGAAATCTGGCCTGGCCAAGATTATGTAATGGCAACTAAATATCTATGAGGGCTTGATTTAAAATGAGGCTAAACACAGAAATCCTGAGTACTGAATGGACCTCTTTACCTGTTTGTCCTAAATATAACTCATATGAACATATCCCAAATGGAATCCATTATTTTTCCTCCATCATATTTTGTATAACTCTGCTCTTCTTTTGGCTCAGTTATAAAGGTGTTACCAACTAAAATATACATGGGAATTCAGCATACAATAAATGTACACTTCCAGTCAGTAAGAAAATGTGTGTTATTAAGTGAATGGTGTCAGAAAATAATAAACCATTTGGAGAAAAAAGAAAACAAAATTGGATATCAATATTTAACACACTCCTTAAATTACTAAAGGCTAAAAAGGATTAAAAAGGAAACACGGGATATTTCTATTACCATATAATGGAAATGGTATTTATACAAAAGACATGCAACTCAAACTGTATTAAATTTTTAGTGGTCAATAGAATGACACTGAAAAATTATATCCAGCACATTTGAAATAAATTATTTTTCATCTTTAAGTCTTTAATAAATGTCTTGACCTATAATCCCTCAAGAAAAGAAATAGGCAAATAATACTTACCTGGCAGGGGAGATACCATGATCACGAAGGCGGTTTTCTCAGGGCAAGGCTTATCCATTGCACTCCGGATGTGCTGACCCCTGCGATTTCCCAAAATGGGGGAAACTCGACTGCATAATTTGTGGTAGTGGGGGACTGCGTTCGCGCCCTCCCCTGATTAAAAAAAAAATAGGCAAATAGTATGAACAAAGAGGTTACACACAGACACACACATACCTATAAATAGATAATAAATATATAAAACATGCTCAAACACCTTTGTAATTACATAAGTGCAAATTTTAAGAGAATACTACTTTTTACTTAATAGTCTTACTTAAATCGGTCTGGTTATGGAGTTTTGAGAAATCAGGGCCACCATATTTCACGTGTTGCACAACTCCAGGAGCAACTGTTTCTGTAGGATTGTGTGTTGCACATTTTAGAAGCCATGCAGAAAACAGGTCATCACAAGCACTCACTGTTAATGACACTGTAAATGAATACAGATTCATGTTTTACATACTCTAACTTTAGAACTAGCATTTCATCTCTGGGAAAGTATCTCACTCACAGCCACTGAGAACAGCCTTGCAGGCTAACACACGGCCCAACTTCAGGCATTTCCATTCCCATAGATTATGGTGTGAATGACACCCCCAAAGGAGTTAGGTAAATAAGTGGGCCCTGACTTGGATAGCTTCTCACACATGTGTGCAAAGACATATATGCAAGGATGTTCATAGAATAACCAGAAAACTGGAGGAAAAATGTCATCCAGTAAGGAATTACATTACTCTTGGTACATACACAGAATAGTTTAAGAGGCAGCCATTAGAAGAATGAAGAATCACTCTATAGATGATGATTTGGGAAGATCCCTAAGGTATGTTTTTAATTTAAAAAGCATGAAGTAAGTCAGAAAGAAAAAGACAAATACCGTATGCTAACACATATATATGGAATTTAAGGAAAAAAAATGTCATGAAGAACCTAGGGATAAGACAGGAATAGAGGCGCAGACCTACTGGAGAATGGACTTAAGGATATGGGGAGGGGGAAGGGTGAGTTTTGACAGGGCGAGAGAGAGTCATGGACATGTACACACTAACAAACGTAGTAAGGTAGATGGCTGGGGGGAAGCAGCCGCAGGGCACAGGGATATTAGCTCGGGGCTTTGGGACGGCCTGGAGGGGTGGGATGGGGAGAGTGGGAGGGAGGGAGACGCAAGAGGGAAGACACATGGGAGCATATGTATGTGTATGGCTGATTCACTTTGTTGTGGAGCAGAAGCTGACACACCATTGTAAAGCAATTGTACCCCAATAAAGATGTTAAAAAAATAAAAAAAATAAAAAGCAAAATTCAGAGCACTGCAAATACATGCTCTGATTTGTATTTTTTGGGTGTGTGTGTGTGTGTGTGTGTGTGTGTGTGTGATACTAATTGTATCACCATGGCAACAGTCTGCCTAATTCTGCCTCTGCCTCTTCATTTTCTTACACTAGCCCTCAACTTTCAAATCTTCATATGTCCCTGGTATAAACAGGCACGAGCCTCATCATGAAATAATAACCATGCTTTACTTTCTCTCCTATTCTACTGATATATGTGTAGAGTATCTTTCAGATTTAAAATCAAAACCTCTCCTCTAAACAAGAGCTAACTGATCAGGTGGATTGAATCTACCTCTGGTGGTACAATCTTACAAAAAATGCTTTTCCCCTGAAGGGTAATGATTTTGCAGGCTGTGGTAGGAGGTATGCCCTCCTCCCTCAAGATATATCCACTTCCTAATCCCTAACCTGTGACTATTACTTTATATTAAAAAAAAGGGCAAAAGATATGATTAAGGATATTGAAAGGTGAACCTTATCCTGGATTATAGCCAGGTGGGCCCTAAATACCATCACAATGTCCTTATAAGGGAGAACAGCATCCTACAGTTGTATAGAAAGCAGAATTTGTAAACAAAAATCTTGGACATCTAAACAAAATGTTGAAGCTGTGACCTAGTTTCTTCTTGCTGCTCATGATTAAATGAGAGAGGAAAGAGATAAAGAACTGTTAAACAAAAAGAAACCAGAACTTGATGACTTGAGAAATTCTCAGCCTATCCAAATTGCAAATGATGCCAAAATTAGGAGATTCACTGTTAGGAAAGCATGCCCTGGAGAGAAGTCTAAAGATACAGTTGGACAACCTCTAGCTAAAGAGATTAGGTGTGTGACTCATGGATCTACTCAATCATCCCAAGGAAGCCAGGAATTAAGATGGGATTATCCAAGAAAGGTCTGTGGAGGGCCCTCTTATTTAATGATGTGAATACCTATAACACACAGGAGACACACAAAGTTTTTAAGAATGTTATCTCAGGAGAAACACTGTCAGTTTGGACAGAAAGAGAGATAAAACAACATGAAAAAAGTCTGTTGGACTCCCTAAATTCTGCAAACAGGAAACATGCTTATAAATCTACTCAGCTACAAAAGTGTGCTAGCCTTCAAGGAAAAGGAAGAATGACTTTGAAGGGTGGAGACATGGATGCAAAGGGGTACAGAGCTGAGTGACAGAGGATTATTCCTAGGACTAGAAACCTGATATTTGTCTTGCAGGATCTGGAACTTGCTTACAACTGGTAACCCTTTATTCCTTCCACTTTCATTCTTTTGGAATGAGCATGTCTATAACTGTTATAGTATACCTGTCCTCAAATTGAATTTTGGAAGTAGATAGCTTGTTTTCTGGTCTCACACATAGATAGATGGAGATAAATTTTGCCCCAGGAGGAATCATGCCCGACTGTCACCTATACTTGATTTAGATTATTTACAGGATGAGATCTGGGGCTTTTGAGCTAATGTTCTTTAGATGAAATTTTGGACTTGAGTGGTTACTAAAATGAGTTAAGACTTTTGAAGTTGTTGGAATGGGCTGGCTGTATTTTGTATGTGGGACAGAGATGAAACTTTGGCAGCCAGAAAGAAAATTGTGGCAAACTGAAAAAATGACACCCCAAAGATACATGCACTTTCTGATCCTTGAATATATATTACCTTATATGGCAAAAAAGTGAATATTATATTTTATGGCAAAAATATGATGACGTTAAGGGTCTCGAGACAGAGATTATCTTGGATTATCCAGGTGTGCCCTAATTACAAGTGGTGTCCTTATAAGAGAGTTGGAGAGATATCAGTCACAGACACACAGGAGAGGAGGCAATATGATCACAGAGGCAGAGACTGGAGTGATGTAGCTACAAGTAAAAGAATGACAACAATCACCAGAATCTGGAAGAGACAAATAAGGGATTCTCACCTTGAACCTCAATAGGAAATGTGCTCCTGCTGATATCTTAATTTTTGGACTTCTGGCCTCCAGAACTATGAGAGAAATAAATTCTCATTGTTTTAAGCCATCCAGTTTGTAGACATTTCTTACAGCAGCCCCAGGAAACTAACATAGAGTAAATACCAAAGAGTGTGGATTTAATTAATTTTATTATTAGAAGGTAGAAAGCACTTAAGAAGAAGAAACCATATTTAAAACACTGTTCTTCACTCTAACAAACTATCCTTCCTGATATTCTGGCAAGTAGAAACTGATAAAAAGTTTACAACCTGTTAGTGGTCATGGCAAGGGAAATAATTGCCTACAGACTACAATGATTGAATATCAAATTTTTCCTTTCCTTTTGCTCCCAGGCAATGATATCAAGGGAAGATTTGCAGAAACACCTTTACTAAGTTAAAATTTATTACCATGTTCCTGGATTTTAGAAAGAACAAAGACAGGGTTTAGCTGTAGACAAAATACTTTTATGATTTCCAGTCATTTGACCTTGGCAAAGGCACTTTCCTTTTATGAATCTCCATTTCCTCATATTAAAATGGGGATGGTGAATTAATCTCATGGGGTGGTTGTAAGGTTTATATTATAACAAAAGTGACACATAACAGGCACTCAAAAATATCATTAGTCCTATCATAAAGTGCATAAGAACCTTATAATTCATCTCTTTTTGCTTTGACCTCTAGGAGGCTCAGAAAAAAATTTAATGTTTATTATAGTAACTCATTAACCTGAATGATTAGTATATGGTGGTTTATTTTTCTATCAATATTTTTAATTTTCTGTTAATTTTAACAACTTTATTGTATATTTTATTATCATAAGCTGCTATCTGGAAACAGATTTGATAGCTATAATTAATAAATGATAAATTATGATCTGTTCATACTGTCTATAAAGATGCCTGTTTATATTTCCTAACCTGTGCTTATTTGCTTTGGTGGCTAAGTGGGGGACTCAGAGCATTTAGCAGAGAGAAATGTTTGCTCTCTTCAAACAATTATCCAGGGGAATTACTCCCACCTTGGGAAAGGACATCTTCCTTTAGTATGAACATGTTTAGAAATGTAGCAAGGCCATGGCTACTCTCTATGCACGGAAGAAAAACCTTTGCCAGGAAACACTAAAGAGCTGCTTGTGGGCATGTAATGCTTAGAATAAGTATCAGAAATATGTGTGAGAGAGAAATAAAGTTTGTATTCTAAATATCAGTAAGCCGAGTAAAATTTGACATTTAAATCTCAAAAATTAATTTCCAAAATATGCAAACAGCTCATACAACTCAATGACAAAAAATCAAACAAGCCAATAAAAAAATGAGCAGAAGACCTAAATAGACATTTCTCCAAAGAAGGCATATAGATGGCCAACAGGCACATGAAAAGATGTTCAACATCACTAATTATTAGAGAAATGAAAATCAAAACTACAATGAGGTACCACCTCACACAGGTCAGAATGGTCATCATTAGAAAGTCTACAAATAACAAATGCTGGAGAGGGTGTGGACAAAAGGGAACCCTCCTAACACTATTGGTGGGAATGTAAATTGGTGCAGCCACTATGGAAAACAGTATGGAGGTTCCTTAAAAAACTAAGAATGGAGTTGCTATATGATCCAGCAATCCCACTGCTGGGCATATATCCAGACAAAACTATAATTCAAAAAGATACATGCACCCCAATGTTCATAGCAGCACTATTTACAATAGCCAAGATGTGGAAGCAACCTAAGTGTCCATTGACAGATGAATGGATAAAGAAGGTATGGTATGTATACACAATGGAATATTACTCAGCCATTAAAAAGAATGAAATAATGCCATTTGCAGCAACATGGATGGACCTAGACATTATCATACGAAGTGAAGTAAGTCAGAAAGAGAAGGATGAATACCATATGATATTACTTATATGTGGAATCTCAAATATGGCACAAAATGAACCTATTTACAAAAGAGAAACAGACTCACAGATATAGAAAACAAATTTATGATTACCAAAGGGGATAGGGGGTGGGGGAGGGATATATTAGGAGTTTGGGTTTAGCAGATACAAGTTACTATATATAAAACACATAAACAACAAAGTCCTACTGTATATCACAGGGAACTAGATTCAATATCCTATAATAAACCCCAATGGAAAAGAATATGAAAAAGAATACACATAAACTGAATCACTTTGCTGTACACCAGAAACTAACACAACATTGTAAATCAACTATACTTCAATATTTTAAAATCTCCAAAATTACAGGATATATTTCCACTGCACACATTCCACGTAAGACTAACCCTCCCCAGCCTTCAGGCCTCCCCTGGGAGGAGTGAAAGGGAGGGACAAAGAATTCTTCCACAGGCTTCTATAAAGACTATGCCTCCTCCCAACCACTTGTCCTTCCCAGACTCCCACCATCTGGATAATTCTTTTTATGCCCTCCATTCCTGTAATGTTAGACACTTGAGAATATCTAGGATTCCCAAGTCACCCTTCAACCCCTAGAATCAAATCCACATATGGCTCTGTACACTCTCCAATTTTCTAACCCTTGACACCCTTCCCATGCCTTCTGGAACTTTAGTATCAGTCATCAATAAATCACTCAAATTCTTCTGAAGATGCTCTTCAGAAGGTTCACCTTTTTGCTCTAATGGAAATCTGACACCCATTGAAGACTCTCTCTTTGGTCCCTCTAAAGTGACAGCTGTTTCCTTTCCCACCCCCTTCTACCATGGGCCCTGGAAACGGGCTGAGTCATCTTTGCTCCTCATGCTGCTTCCAGACCACTCTCTTTCCAATCTTTCTTTAGAACCCCAGCTTTTTATGTAGTGTCATCAAACTATACCACCCACCACTTCACAGTTTATACCCCTCGTTCTGGATGACTTTAACTACTGGATTGCTATCACACTCTTCAAATACTACCCACATTTTGGTGCTTTGAATACCCACATTCCAAGACTCTGGACTCTCAGATCATTTACCCCTCATCTGTAATGTCCTGGAAGTTATACCTTGTCCTCCACACTTCAGCCAGTCATTCCCATGCTCACACCTACACTTTGTCATAATCAAGAACTAACTACAACCCTCCATCAACTCAGTTTCAAGCTCCCCAAATTCTTACTGCATCTACCTAAATTCCTTCTACCTTGCTATAATGCCCTGACTCCAGTAATTCTTCAGCCCCGCTAGAACCTCCAGTCCACTGATTCTAACTCCTTTTCATAGGACCTCACCACTTCTGCTTGATACGTATCTCCTTTTGGCTTCAAGACTGCATGTTCTGACTTGAGAGAACTGACTTGAATTTCTTCTCTGCCTTCTTTGCTCATTCTTCATTTCCCCAATCTCTTATTATTGGAATCTCAGAACTCAATCTTGTATCCTTAATTTTCTCCAGACTTTAGTGCCTTTAATACCATATATGCATTGAAGGCTCCCCCAAATTTTTACCTACCTTGTACAGTACAATCCAGGCAGCTCCTCTGAACCCCAGACTCATGTATCTAATGTCTACTTAGCATCTCCACTTGGATGACAGTCTTGTGGAACTCATGCCCACAACTAAACTCTTGATCTTCATGTACCATCTCCTTTCCATTGTCTTCCCCATCTCAATTAATGACAACTCTTATCGTTCCAGTTACTTAGGCCAATAACCTTGAAGTCATCCTTCACTCTTTTCTTTTTCTATCTAAATTTAATCTGGATGGCTCTGCCTTCAAAATCCAAAATCTGACATTTTCTTATCATTCCCAGCACTATCATCCTGGTTCAAGGTGATCATATTTTGTTTTGATGATTACAATTGACCCCTAACTGCTCTCCCTCTTTTGTGTGTGTGTGTGTATGTGTGTGTGTGTTTTGGCCACACCGAGTGGTATGTGGGATGCTTCCCTGACCAGGGATCGAACCCTGGCCTCTGCAGTGAAAGCACCAAATCCTAAACATTAGGCCACCAGGGAACTCCCACTGCTCTCCCTCTTTACTCTATTCTCAGCATAGGGAAAGAAAATATATTTTTTAAATAGAAATTATGTTTATTCATTATATTTTCAAACCCCTCTTGTATCTTATTCCTGCCCCCTGGTACTCCTTATCCCTCTTTCTCTGCTTTATTTTTCTCCATATCATTTATCACCATTCACTATACATATTATATATTTTACTTATGCATTCTGTATATTGTCTGTCTCTCTCCAGTAGAGTGTAAGCTCCACAAATGCAGAGATTCTGTCTGTTTTGGTCACAGCGCTAGACACATAGTAGGTGATGCTCATTCAACCTCTTTTGAATGAATGAATCATATCATGATGGCTGTCTATATTAGTTAGCTCAAACTGCCATAACAAAATATCACAGAATGTGTTACTTAAACAACAGAATTTTATTTTCTCACAGTTCTGGAGACTGGAAGTCCAAGATTATGGTGCCAGGGTTGGTTTCTGGTGAGGTCTTTCTTCCTGGCTTGTAGACAACTGCCTTCTCACTGTGTTCTTACATGGCTTTTCCTCTGTGATTCCATGGAAAGGGAGAGATCTCTGCTGTCTCTTCCTCTTCTGATAAGGATATCAATCCTATCAGATTAGGGCCTCACATTTATGACTTTATTTAAACTTAATTACTTCCCTAAAGGACTGCAGCATGAATTTGAAGGGCACCCAATTTAATCCCTAACACTGTCCAAGAGGAGAAGCTAGTGCTTGGAGAAACTTTAAGTTCTAAAAGGAGGTGCCTTGCAGTGTCAACCCTGTCAATAACTGACACCCATATGCAGCTTCTCAGTTAATATGCCACCAAGTTTCTATTCCTACTTACAGATCTCCTCCACCACCTGGACCAACCTTCATCCTTCATCCCTTCCAGTACTCAGTACTTTCATTGGCTTGTTTGCATTAGTGTTATCTATACACAGGGAAGAATATCTATAGGTATAAACTGATTAGTACTAAACTCTAAGTCTTAAGTGTTGTTCACTGCTGTATTCCCAACCTCACCTAGTGGCAGGCATGTAGTCAGTCCTCATTAAGGATTTATGAAATGAATGATCTTGTAGAGCAGAACCAGGTCCTTTACCCTTGTGCTTCTCAACTTGGGGCAGGCAGCACACTGGTGTTTGCCCCATGTGCTTGTGCTTGCAAGAAGACATGGGATAAGCATGTGCACCTCTTTAAAGCACAAATTTGACTTGATTATAAGTCATTTAAAACATGTCATGGGGGGAGGGATAAATCAGGAGCTTAGGATGAACACACACACATTACTATATATAAGATAGATAACCAACAAGGACCTAGTGTATAGCACAGGGAACTCTACTCAATATTCTGTAATAACCTATATGAGGAAAGAATCTAAAAAAGAATGAATATATGTATAACTGAATCACTTTGCTGTACACCTGAAACTAACACAACATTGTAAATCAACTATACTCCAGTAAAATTAAAAAAAAAAAACATGTCGTAATGTTAAAGCCAACTTTGGTCTATTGCAGAAAAAGAAAGCAAAGTTCACGTAAATGTTGAGGCTAAGATGGTTTCCTCAGGCACCACTCTCTCACCTTCCCCAAGGATCTATTTAACTCTGGGTTTTCCCACTAAATACTAAGTGCTACCAGTTACCAGAGAGAAAATGCAGAAGACACTTAAACCTATTCACAGATTCATACAGAGAAATGTAAGTCCAAGTTCAAGGATGACTATTATGAGCTCATATGGAGATTGTTTCCATTGCTTTCTCTTAAAAGCACAAAAAAGAGAATTAGACCATATATAGGAACCATACAAATGCAGCCTTAAAGAGACAACAGGGCTTCCCTGGTGGCACAGTGGTTGAGAGTCC
>NW_020174372.1:120030-207255 GCF_003031525.2 Neophocaena asiaeorientalis asiaeorientalis | reverse complement strand
AAAAAAAAAAAAAAAAGAAAAAATGCCATTGGTAATTTGATAGGGATTGCATTGCATCTGTAGATTGCTGTAGGTAGTATAGCCATTTTCACAACGTTGATTCTTCCAACAACATGGTACACCTTCATATTTTCTATCTCTTCCTGGTTCAGTCTTGTAAGGTTATACCTTTCTAAGAATTTGTCCATTTCTTTCAGCTTGTGTATTTTATTGGCATAGAGTTGCTTGTAGCAGTGTCTTACGATGCTTTGTATTTCTGAGGTGTCTGTTGTAACTTCTCCTTTTCATTTCTAATTTTACTGATTTGATTTGGGTTTTGTTTGTTCTTCTTTCTCTAGTTCCTCTAGGTGTAACGTTAGATTGTTGATTTGAGATTTTTCTTGTTTCTTGAGGTAGGCTTGTATTGCTCTAAGGCTTCCCTCTTAGAACTGCTTTTGCTGCATCCCATAGGCTTGGATTGTCATGTTTTCATTGTCATTTGTCTCTAGGTATTTTTGATTTCCTCTTTGATTTTTTCAGTGATCTCTTGGTTATTTAGTAACATATTTTTTAGCCTCCATGTGTCTGTGTTTTTTGTTTGATTGTTTTTTTCCCTGTAATTGATTTCTAATCTCATTCCATAGCAGTGGATTCCACCATTCTGTCTTCCAGGTCACTTATCCGTTCTTTTGCCTCAGTTATTCTGCTATTGTTTCCTTCTAGTGTATTTTTCATTTCAGTTATTGTATTGTTCATCTGTGTTTGTCCTTTAATTCTTCTAGGTGTTTGTTTTTTAATTATTCTAGGTCTCTGTTAAACATTTCTTGCCTCTTCTTGATCTTTGCCTCCATTTTTTTCTCAAGGCCCTGCATCATATTCACTGTCATTATTCTGAATTCTTTTTCTGGAAGGTTTCCTGTCTCCATTTCATTTAGTTGTTTTTCTGGGGTTTTATCTTGTTCCTTCATCTGGCACATAGCCCTTTGCCTTTTCATCTTGTCTATCTTTCTGTGAATGTGGTTTTTGTTCCACAGGCTGCAGGATTGTAGTTCTTCTTTGAAATACCACTTTATACCTCTTGGTTTTTGTTAAGTAATTTTTTTTTTAAGTATTGACAATGTTATAGCAAAACAACTCTCTTACAATGCTAGTATGAGTGTTAATAGGTATAACTCATTGGAAAGAATTTGGCAAAATCTAGTGATGTGGGAAAGATATAAATCCTATGAGCCAGCTGCAATTGCCCTCATAGGTTTAAGGGGTGCATTAAAAATAAGGTCAATATATTCAATGCAGAAATATTTTTACTAGTAAAAAATTTTAAAATATTATATTCTTCAGATGTATATTTACAAAAAATGCCACACAGCAGCCAAAATGAATGAGCTGGAACTCTGAATATTAACATGGTTGAATCTCAAAAGTTGAACAAAAAAAAGCAAGGTATAGAACAATGTGTAAGTATAATGCCATTTATATAAATTTGAAGTATAAGAAGAAATATAATTGATCAGTGAATCTCTCTAATAAAATGTCATCCTTTAAAAGTAATGAACATTAAATATAGAATAAGGATTAACTTAGGGTTGGGGGTAGGGAAGAACATGTGATAGAGCAAGGGTGCAGAGGTAATTAACTTTTCTTTAAATGGATTATTTTGTAAGCAGAGGGTTGGGTATATTGGAGTTCATCAGATTATTGTTAGTAATTTTTTTGTGTACATAATATAAAATGAATCATAAAAATCTGTTAAATCCAGTGTTTGATTACACTTGTGTTCGAAGTAGTTTAATAAAGCCAAGTAAAAATGTCACATCAGTTTCCATATTTCCATTAAGATGACAATTCTGTCACCGTATATGACTTGATACCAGTTAATGTTTTGCTTTTTCTTTTCCTATAGATGAATGCCTGAGTGGAGATTAATCCAAATGTCAAAAATAAAATAAAATGAAATCAAATAAAAGGAATAATTGAGAAGAACTAAGTCCTTTGTAGGGTGAGCATCCTTTGGCAAATCTCCCTATGCTAATTTAGACATGCAAACAAATAAACACATACCCATCTTGACCACGGGTATGTGTTTACTTGTTTCTCTGTAGAATGCGAAACCTTCTCTGGTTCAGGGCTGAGTCAGTGTTTTAGTAGTGGCTCCATATCGTCTTCTTTTACCTTCAGCATATTTCTTTTATGCTCTGTGCTTGTAAAGATCACACACAACTATTGCATTTACTAAGTATCGTTATAATTGTTTAATAGCTTTCTATCCTAAATAAAAGTCAATCTGTGCCCCTGTTGCTTGTTCCTCACTTGTATTTCTATCTTTGTGCAGATACAAAGGCACAAAGACAAAAGTTATCCAGCACATGAGAGTTGCAAATTCAGATGTCACAGAGGCTAGGAAAATAATTTAAATAAATGATGCTGGCCAGAGGTAAAGGAAAAAAATATCCTTTCTTTTAGGCACAGATACTAGTGAGGTCCAGGCTATTTTCGGGAAGTAAAAATACAGGTTCTATATTACCAGATCCTCCAATTGTTCAAAAGATACAAAAAAATCTAGGTCTGTATGTTAAATCTCTTGAATTTTAAACGTTGGCAACTAATTTAACATATAATTTTAACCCTGTTTGGGCTAAACCAAACAGATCTGCAGCCATGATTAGCCCCTGGGCTGCCAGTTGGAGACTTCTGCTCCATACACTATGGAAACTGCTGATGAAGAGAAAGCAACTTATCCTTGGGATGTAAAACAACAGCAAAAAAAAAAAAAACCCTTCAACAACCAAAATAGTTTGTTTTCCTAAAACAGTAGGGAGAACTCAACAGTTCCTTAGAAGTACACATGTATTTACAGACGCCATTTGGAAGACAGCTCCAGGAAGCCACCAGATCCTCTGCTTCAGAACTGTGTCTTGGGCTTGATCCTTGTCACCCTCTGGAAGTGTAAGCAACTTTTGGCAAGAAAGAGCTCTTTGTAGGAACGAGCTCTCTGAAGGAGGTCCTTTTTGTCTTGTCACTTGAGCAAAGCTATATTGTAACTAACCTTAAACCAGGCACCCCCATGCTCTACTCATCTCCAGCCCAAAGCACACCTTTCAAATCTTTTGATCACACAATACCTTGCCTAATCTGTTGGTTCTTTCCATAGATTGTCAATTTTAAAAAGTGCACAATGTGAGAGTTGAGAGTTAAGTTTTATTTGGGGCAAAATGAGGACTATAGCCTGGGAGACAGCATCAGAGAGCTCTGAGAAACTGCTCCAAAGAGCTAAGGGGGAAAGTCAGTATACATGTGATTTTGATGTACACGCAATCAAGCACATTTTTTTTGCAGAAGGTTTCTGCTAGTCTCATGAAGGTTACTGCTAGTCACAAGGAGCAGACATCACCATGAAGGATTTTTGTGCTTTTCTAGATATGAGGAGATACAAAAATTGGGCTCATAAAATCGGCTCCTGAACATAACTGTCTGAAGACGTGTTCTGCCAGTTTTTCCCAGAGCACAAAGTGCCTCATTTCTACTCTCCACCCTGTATTCCTTTCAGAGGGTGTTGAAAGTCAGCAGTTGCAGCAGCACATGATTTAATCCTTGTAGAGGCAGATGGAAAGTGCCAATGGCAAGTGCCAATTTGTAGTTGACAGATCAAAGAAGTAGAAATGAAGAATAAGTAATTAACAGATGACCAGATCTCTTCCCTAGCTTCCCCTTCAGTAATCTCACAAACAAACTATGGAACAAGATAGCATCTGAAGAAAGATCGCGAGGCGTTGACAAGCCTGCATGCAGTGGGAGATGGTGATGAGTCTGATCCCCTATCTCCATGATTAACTGAAATTACTTCCCCTTTAAAACTTTCCCTTTAAAAACTTTTGTGGCTGAGCAGCATCTTCAGAGTTGGTTTTTGGGACACAGGTCTGCCTTCTCCCAGATTGCCAGTTTTTCTGATTAAAGCAACTTTTCTTTCTACCAACACTTGCCTCTTAAGTATTGGCTTTTGAGCAGCAAACAGCCAAACCCGAGTATGGTAACAGAAGTGTTTAATCAGAGGTGGGATGACCCCTAGACCAGAGGGCCAGAGAGGTGATTCTAGGTAAGTGGCTGCCCTTCCACCTTTGTCATTAAATGACTGTCTGCTTTTTCATTATTGTTTTCATTTTTTGTTTTAAATACTCGGGCATTTAGAAATATTTGTCACAATCCTTAAAACAACTCCTTTAGAAACAATTTAAATGTCTAAAAGTAGGCAAGTAGTCAAGTAAATTGTTACAAACATCAAGTGAAGTATGAGGCTAGTATTAAATCCATCATTATAAAATCTATATTCAAGGTGGAAAGTATGAAGAGTGTTAAAAGAAGTAGATTATTTATATTATGATTACAACTGGGTACACTGTATAAAACATCAGCTCATTGCTATCATAACTGTTTTAAGGTACTGGGATTAATGGTCACTTTTTTTCCCTTCTTTTAAATTTTCCATTAGTTATATTATTTACATAATTTAAATTATCTTCAAACCAATGTTTAAAATTAAACGCCCCTTTTCAGAATTATGTAAACAAAAGGATTATCACCCTCCCCCCACCCCAGAAACCTAGGGGTGTTACAGTAAATCTCTCTCCAGGTAGAAGATAGAAGAGCCTCCAATTATCTGTTTTCTGTATTCTCCCATCAGGATTCACCAGAAATTTATCAAGGAAGCCTTCATGATTGAAAAGTTTCCTAGAAGATATTCCATAATGCTATGGTTTCAGATCTCTGTTTTTCCACAAACTTTCTCTGGAGTCTTATAATCCACATTTGCATCAAATACCACATGGTTCATGTGGTGGGGGAGGGGAAACTGGCTTGCTTTAATATTTTTGTGAGTTTCCTTGCTTACTGTTTCTAAGTGAAAGAAGCAAAATTGGTGGTCCAATGGACATAAGAGTCAAAGGAAGCTCAAAAAAGTAAGCTCCTAACTCTTTGCTTCACTTGCTTCAAGCATTAAAATTCACCCTTTTCATCAACAAAGGAAGGATTCTCTAAAACAAATGCCAAATGACATGCCAATCTTCTGTTATTCACAACATTAGTTTGAAGAAAAATTCATTTGTATAGGGATGGCAAGGTTAGATGCATAAATTGTTTTGAAATATATGTTTTCGCACGTGGTATTTGAATTAACTGGATAAAATCTAGGATGTATTCTGAGCACTGTTTCCAGATTAAGTTACTATTCATGGCAAATAATTGGGGATGGGGGTGGAGGGGAGCTAATTCTTATTGAGTATCTGCTGTGTCCTAAGATCTTTACATACATTATTTCCTTTAATATGTAAAACAGTCCCACTTGGTAGGATCATTACCTTAATTTTGCAAAGGAGAAATAAGATCAGGGAAGTGAAATAACTTACCCAAGACAAACAGCAAATATATGGTATAAACAGGATTTAATCCCAGGTGTATCTGATTTAAAAACCCATACATGTTTCATTCTCTTAGGCTTTCTTGACTACAGTCTATTGAAAACCTGTTCTAAATTAAGAAAGTAAGTCCTTTGTTCAGAGCTACATGTATCATGTCAATATTTTGGAAAGTATAACATGCTGAGTTGTTTTTCCTTAAGTGCTGTGATCTGGTGAATAGCCAATAAAAACTGGATGCCTACCTCATCCACTGCTTTAAGCAAATGAATATTCTCAAAGTGCTCTGGCTGCAGGGGAGGAAAAACTTCCTTCTATCCTTGTAGGTTATGTGCCTGGGCCTAAGAATTAAACTGACATAAAACAGATTAACAGAAAAGAGGCATACCCATTTATTTAATATATTTATATGTATACAAGAGAACTCAGAAGGAAAATGAAAAACTGAAGAAATCATTATGCCCAAAAGCTTATATATCTTTTTACACAAGTGATGATAAACTGTGGAGATGTGACAAGACAAAGGGACTTGGACTAGGGGCAGTAAACTGTGGGACAGTGACTAGGAAATGTATGAAGGCACTGATAGAAGATAAGGATTATTTTAGTAGGTTTGTCTGTACAGGTCCATTTCAGTGTCAACTCCCAGTCTTTGGTGATAAAAATGTTCTTTCTTTCTGGTACAGGGAGGACATTTTTCTCACAGAAAATTTTACGGCCAATGTGCTTTTAGGTAGAAAGGTGGAGGTCAGAAATTTTATAACCAACCTGCTTTTAGATAAAAAGGGGGAGGTCTGAAAGCCCTTCCTGCAACTATTGTTTCTTAGGTGTGTTCAGCTCAAAATAATCAATATGTTAAAGTGGCATATTTTGGGGTGGCACGCCCTGATCCACTCCACTGGCTTTTTTGTTTTGCTTTTTTGAAGTTGTGCTAGCAGGACATGATGGTTCAACCATTTGTGTTTGATTGCAAACCAAGTAAGACGATGTTCAATTCAGGGTTTCAGAAGAGTATTTTAAAAGCCATGCAAATAAAGGAAGCTAATCTCTTAGCTTTGCCTGGTGTTTTTCTTTTCCTTTTTCTTAGTTTTTGTTTTTTTACAAGAAGTTAATATGGTAATACCCCTGGCAGAATATACAAAATCCCGACAGCTGGAATCTAGGCTCAAAATCATTATGAAATACAGATGTGGTCATGTTTCCCAAAGCCTGGTTCTGGTTGAAATGCTCTACTCCCCTCCAGAGAGGTCTCAGGAAAATGCATATTTGGTCAAACAAAAAATTCCCTCAAGTTATCTTAAGTGGTTATACATTATAGCAGCTTTTTAAAAATCTGAAAAACTGCTGGATCAGTATTGAAATGATATCTATATAGTTATAGATATAATGCAGATAGAGGTAGAGACAAAGATACTGATGCAGATGTAGAGTTAGAGATACAGATATCACACTCACCCACACATACACACACACACAATCACACACATGAATGGGTCCAATAATCTGAAACTCATCTGTTGCTTTCAAAGACAACAGTACTGGCATGTCTAAACTAGTCAAGTCATGCACCTGCTTTAAGATGATAAAGGATGATTCTATAAGGGTCTATAAAAATGACCTCTGGATCATGTATGGGATGAAATAATCCTAGCATAAGGATCCTAGAACCTCAGTGAGATAATGAGTTCATCAAATGTTACCCATATGCCAATAGCTTTGTTGACAAATATAGTGATAAAAGGGTACAGGGAAGTATTTAACAATTATTTTTCATCCAACCCTTCAGAAATCAATCTTTGGGATTTCCTGGTGGTGCAGTGCAGGGGACACGGGTTTGAGCCCTCGTCCAGGAAGATCCCACATGCCACGGAGCAACTAAGCCCGTGTGCCACAACTACTGAGCCTGCACTCTAGAGCCCGTGAGCCACAACTACTGAGCCCACATCCACAACTACTGAAGCCCGCGTGCCTAGAGCCTGTGCTCCACAACAAGAGAAGCCACTGCAATGAGAAGCCCACGCACTGCAACGAAGAGTAGCCCCTGCTCGCCGCAACTAGAGAAAGGCCCTGTGCAGCAACAAAGACCTAACACAGCCAAAAATAAAATAAATAAATTAAATAAACAAATAAATTTATTTTAAAAAAAAGAAATCAATCTTCATGTTCCCACAATTGGCAGACTGCAAATGCTGGTCATTCCCAGCACCTTGCTAGATAAACATATAATAGTAGGCATTTAACTCTGAAAAAATTTTATATAAATAGCTATGGAAGCTGGTCACCAGTTAAGAAGAACCAAAGATGATTTGTTGACCATATGACTTCATCCAGCATAGGATGAAAACAGACTTCACCCAGCCCTAGCATCTTGTAGATGCATTGTATCATTGTCAATTTTTCTCATTATGTAGATTAACAGATTGCCAGTGTTAAACATTTTCCAAATTATATGAAGACTTGAGAGCTCTGTGATCATCCTTTATGGTCCTCAGAATCCTGTCTGTAGCCTTGGGATTGGGCTCCTGAGAGATCACCAAGAGGTACATACAGTTCAGATTATCACACCATGAACCATAGCAAATCATGGTTCAAGCAATATTTCTGGTAATCATTTACAAAATTCTATATGAATAATTTTCACTGTTTAGTTGTTCTGGAGTTGAGACTCCTAAATAAATGATATCCTATTTGAAAAGTCATTGGATATCTGATATTCCCAAGAGCCAGGAAATCACAAGCATTTGAATCTTGGCTCCAACTGAATCCAGTTCTTTGGGATTTGTAGCCCTCTAAGCATGCCTTAAAGTCTACATAAAGGCTTATTCTTTACTGGTTATTTCAACCTGCATGGACTTTGTAATCATCCTAATCCCACAGCAATTACTATTAGTGCCATTTATTTATATAACTTAATCATGGGCTGCTTTCTATTAACACTTTACATGTGTGATTTAAGTTCTCCTGAGATTTCAAATTCCTGAGTTGAGGTCAGCTCCTATGACATATTTTTTTTGTACCAGTTTGTCACCAAACACAATCCTAATTTCACAATATGTGCTTAGTAAATAACTATTAAAATTAATCTTTTGGGATGGGCAAAAAAATAAATGCTAAATCCTCACTTCTCTTCACTTGGAATAACAGAAAAAATGTGTAGGGGGATGTTGAGAGGAACCTTTCCTATTGCCTTGAAATTATCTCTAGAGTAGGGATTAATAATTTTTTTCTATAAATGGCCAGCTAGTTATTATTTTAGGCTTTATCATTTATATTTTATTTTTTTACAACACTTTAAAAATTGTTCACAGCTCACAAGCCATACAAAAACCACAAACCATATTTGTATCATGGGCCATAGATTGTCCATTGTGCTCTATAGCACACAGACAAAAAACGACATGTGTTCAGTACTCTCAGTCAAAAGAGCCACCAACAATAAGGGCCAGACTAATTTCTTCAGGGCTCAACTAAAGGGAGCAAACTCTACACAATTACTTATCTAACTCACTAGCTATTGTCTGTCTAGCTATCTATTTATCTATCTTTCTATCTATCATCTATCAATCATCTGCCCATCTATTTATCTACTGTCTATAAACCAACCACCTACCTATATAGTAGTTATCTATCATTAATCATCTATAATAGAGCAAAACTCAGTTATCTATCATTTATCATTTATTTATCTATCATCTATCTATCTAAAGACTCAGGTACAGAGAGTGGAGGGGGAGTCCTCAGCATCTTTGGCCTTGGCCTCAAGGGGAATGCTGTATTAGCCTCCAGATACTATTTTACACTTTCTCTAAAGCGTGAGAGGTGCCTGGGCATGGAGACTAAGAGAGAATCTCTCATAGAGACTGTAAGATGCCTTCAAAAAGGGATGCTGCATCTTATTTTACATTTAGGTGTCTGCTTATGTGAACTTGCTGATCTACCCTGAGCCTATATGAACAGGAGAGGAGAATTAGGAAAAAAAAAAAAAAAAAAAAGGATAAAATTCTCATGGGTAGGGTTTGAGCCAGCATGTTGACACTCCACCTGTGATGTAGGAATAGGAATTTGTAAAGTATACTTCTGGGGGCAGGAAATGAAGTAGAAAAACAGACAGCATTAAAGCCAGCTTTCCCATGGAGAGCTATGCAGTTGGAAGCCTTGCAATGACCTCCAAGGGACTCACCCTTGTGCCCACGAGAGCCAGCATGACTCGGCTGGTGCCACAGCCCTAACCCTGGTCAGGGCTAGTTGGAGAAGAGGTGGCTACCAGTAGAATGAGGACCACAACAGGAGTTAGGTAAGTCTGGAAATGCTCACTATTTTCTCTCACTCTCCTCCCCAACAGCATCAACACACAGAAAGATCTACATTTTATAGAAAAGTGTGGAAGATGTATTTGAGAAGCATCCACTGGCACACATACTCCCTAAGCAGTAACTAGCCCAGCTGAATGTCTGTCCTAGAGCTAGGGGAAGAGATGCATTTTAAATCAAGCTTGAGATTCATTTTTCAACTAGACTGAGCATTGATAACTGTCCAAGATGTTATTAAGGGAAAAGAAAAGGGATTTGACAGAGCACAGTTGAAAGCAGTGATTGGAAAAAAAAATGTTTCTTGTCTGTACCCCACTGAGTAGAACCATACACATTTTCTTTCTTTTTCTTCCTTCTTGCTTTCTTTCCTTCCTTCCTTTCTTTTTTTTTTTTCTTTATATATATATATATATATAAAATGTATTTATTCAGCCTTAAAAAGGAAGGAAATCCTGCAGTATGCAACAACACTGATTCCACTGATATGAGGTATCTAAAATAAACAAACACATAGAAACAGACAAAGGCAACAAAAGCAAAAAACAAAATAAGTAGAATTATATCAAACTAAAAAGCTTCTGCATAGCAAAGGAAAACATCAATAATATGAAAAGGCAGCCTATGAAATGGAAGAAGATATTTGCAAACCACATATCTGATAAGGTTAATATCCAAAACATACAAGGAACTCAAAGAACTCAATAGCAAAAACCCCAAGTATCGGGATTTAGAAATGGGCAAAAGGGGGACCTTCAAGATGGAGGAGGAATAAAACGTGGAGATCCCCTTTTTTTTTTTTTCTTCTTATTTTCTGATAGATGTGTCCATAAACATTCAGCTTCAAGTTTTTTCATGAAATTTATTTGTCCCTGCTAGGACCTGAAGTCTGTTAGAGGAACCCGGAGATAGACTGTCTCACATTGGCTCCCCAGAAGCAAACCTGAGAGTATGATTCCAGTTTAAGTGATTTATTAACAAAGTGCTTCCAGGGGAAGCCAGTCTGGGAGCGGGAAAAGGAGTGGGGAAAGCAGGATAGGAAAGAGGAGGAAGCCAAGCAAGGAAGTGATCTCAGGCAAAGTCCCCCAGAGGCTACCTTCATCCTGATCCTGCAGAAAACTACGGACTGTGAATTCTGCCTCTAATAGTCTTCACCCAAGTCAAAGGGGCTGTCATACTCCCACATCTGGGAGTCACTGGTTAAGTCCACCCTTAGGGAATATAAATAACCAGAACTTCTGGCTCTCAGTCATCCAGGAGCCAATGGGAATTCCTACAGTGGGGAAAAGGAAATTGTGAAAATGAGTTCCAAGAAGATCTGGATAGAGAATCAGCATTATCTGCTACAACATTCACAGAATGTTAGAGTAGAATTGTTCTTGGAGGATGCAAGACCAGGGCACACCTTGATTAGTTGTAAGTTATGCCACACATGCACGCACACATGCGCACACATGATGTTATCAGTAATGACGTACAACAGTTTATTGATTTTTTCCAAATAATTTGCTTAGAATGCAATGTTATCCCCATAATAATGTCACTCTTACTAGCAATCCCATGTTCTTCTTCCTTTATTGGGAGAGAAAGAATTGGAGGTATGACCGGGACTCAAGATGGCAAGTACCTCAGGAATACCTTATTTCTGCTGCAATTCACCCTAAGATACAACTACTATGGTTCTGATGATAGTTGTGACAATTAGAAATGATTTAGAGCTTATGGGTTGTGGTTTTATAATTATTTTGGATTAAAAAAAATTTATCTGTGAATAAATTTCAGTTTATTTCTAAGGCATATAGGAAGGTGTACTTCTTGCTAGAAAAAATATGCCAAAATCAGTACTACAGAAGAACCCAGCCAACAGCCTGGTATAGATGTAAGGCAGTGTACACTAATGATTAGACGTGTGCAGTTACATTGTCTAAGGTCAAATCCTAGTTTTGTTAGCAAAAAATCATTTTTCATTGGATAACGATTAATTTTTTACACCTAAATACCCTCAGGAGTAGGAATTAAAGAATTAAAGAGGAATAAGATTCGAACTTGCTTTATCAGGCTGTTGGAAATTAAAGGAGATCATGTGTGTAGAGTGCTTAGACTCGGTGATAGCATAGAGTAGGTGCTCCATAAATGTTCACTTTTATTAAGAACATGGTTTCAGGAGTTGGAAAGACCTCTGCCTAATTCTCTTTGTCCTTGGACAGGTGAGTTCTTCTCCTTAAAATGCAGATAATAGTAGGATGACTGAATTTCTGTGGGGATTAAATGCAATAGTTCATGAAGTACCTAGCAAACCGGAAGTGCATAATAGCTGTCATTTCCCTGTCCTTTCATTAGATACACAAATACTCTCCATACATGAAGGAGAAGTGGTTGTACAACCTCAGCGTGAATGCTTTCAGACTCACCTTTTCATTCAATCTCTTTTGCATAAGTACAAATGGAAGCCTAGTTTAAGCTTATGACTTTGAGAAGATGACAGCAAAGACCATTCCATCTCTACAAATTTCTAGTGTTAGAATGTACTCCCTTAAATTAAATTGAAACTTCCACTCATCTAATTTCAACCCTCTTTGCTCCTGGAGCAATATGAACTTGAATTGTACTTCGGTTAATTCAGTTGGCCGACAGAACTAAAAACTTTCCCTTAAATTAAAGCCATACTACTAGAGACTAAATGCTCATGGGTTCAGCAACACATTAGGTGGAATATTTCCTGTGCCTTGACTGTAGCAAGGCTTCGATGCAAAGGAAGGCAAAGTATTCACAGAGAAGTCCAAACTGTTAGGTTCCCTTCAAAACCAGTCTCTTGAGTCTGCTCTATAGCTTCTGGCTGGTTGATCCCAGACCTCATTTGTTGGTGCTCAAAACAGTGTCTGGATTTCATTAACTGGGTTGACTTGAGGTTGTGGTTGGACAATCACATAGTTCTTTTTAAAAAATTGTTTAACTTGTGAGGAAGGTTGTTGCTTAGAGTATGAAGCATGAAGTAGGTCATGTTTTTTTTTACTCTCAATTGCATTAAGGGCTTAAAACAAAACATTACACAGGGAGCAAGTTCAGGGTCTCTATTTGGATTGTACTGGCAGCTCTATGAAAAGAAGATGCCCTGTGTGTTAATGGCTTTGAGCAATGGTGTGACAGAAAGGGAGAGTGAAGGTATGCTCTCTGGTTCATCCCTGTCATCCAGAAGACCCATGCTCAATGCAGCATTATTCATAATAATCAATATGTGGAAATAAGCTAATGTCCATCAAGAGTGAAAGGTTTCCACACACTAGGAAGCCCCTTCACTGGTGGAGATTGGGGGTGGGCAGGGGGGGAGCTTCGGAGCCACAGAGGAGAGCGCAGCAACAGGGGTGCGGAGGGCAAAGTGGAGAGATCCCCACACAGAGGATTGGTGCTGACCAGCACTCACCAGCCCAAGAGGCTTGTCTGCTCACCCGCTGGGGCAGGCGGGGGCTGGGAGCTGAGGCTTAGGCTTTGAAGGTCAGATCCCAGGGAGAGGACTGGGGTTGGCCGCATGAACAAAGCCTGAAGGGGGTTAGTGTGCCACAGCTAACTGGGAGGGAGTCCAGGAAAAAGTCTGGACCTGCTTAAGAGGCAAGAGACCATTGTTTCCAGGTGTGTGAGGGGATTTAGAGCACCGCCTAAACGAGCTCCAGAGACGGGTGCAAGCCGCAGCTATCAGCGCAGACGCTAGAGATGGGCATGAATCGCTAAGGCTGTTGCTCCAGCCACCAAGAAACCTGTGTGCAAGCACAGGTCACTATACATACCTTCCCTCTCGGGAGGCTGTGCAGCCTGCCACTGCCAGGGCCCCGTGATCCAGGGACAACTTCCCCGGGAGAACACACGGTGCACCTCAGGCTGCTGCAATGTCATGCCAGCCTCTGCCACCGCATTCCGTACCCCTCCCTTCCCCTGGCTTGAGTGAGCCAGAGCCCCCTAATCAGCTGCTACTTTAACCCCATCCTGTCTGGGCGGGGAACAGATGCACTCAGGCAACCTACACGCAGAGGCAGGGCCAAATCCAAAGCTGAACCCCAGGAGCTGTGCAAAGAAAGAAGAGAAAGGGAAATTTCTCTGTGCAGCCTCAGAAGCAGCAGAATCAATCTCCACAACCAACTTGATGTACCCTGCATCTGTGGAATACCTGAATAGACACCAAATCATTGCAAAATTGAGGCAGTGGATTTTGGGAGCAACTGTAGACTTGGGGTTTGCTTTCTGCATCTAATTTGTTTCTGGTTTTATGTTTATCTTAGTTTAGTATTTACAGCTTATTAACATTGTTAGATTTGTTTATTGATTTGATTGCTCTCTTCTTTTTTACGTATATATATATATTTTTCCTTTTACATATATCTATATATTATTTTCCTTTTTCCTTTTTGTGAGTGAGTATGTGTATGCTTCTTTGTGTGATTTTGTCTGTATAGGTTTGCTTTTACAATTTGTCGTAGGGTTCCATCTGTCCTTTTTTTCTTTTTTTAGTATAGCTTTTAGCACTTGGTATCATTGCTGGATTTGTTTATTGGTTTGGTTGTTCTCTTCTTTCTTTTTTTATTACTTTTTAATTTTATTATTTTAATATTTTTTATTTATTTATTTATTTTTTCTTTCTTTTTTTTTCTCCCTCTTCTTCTGACCCGTGTGGCTGACAGAGTCTTGGTGCTATGGCTGGGTGTCAGGCCTGAGCCTCTGAGATGGGAGAGCCAAGTTCAGGACATTGGTCAACCAGAGACAACCTGGCCCCACATAATATAAATCAGCAAGAGCTCTCCCAGAGATCTCCATCTCAACGCTAAGACCCAGCTCTACTCAATGACCAGAAAGCTCCAGTGCTGGAGACACCATGCCAAACAACAAGCAAGACAGAAATACAACCACACCCATTAGCAGAGAGGCTGCCTAAAATCATAATAAGTTCACAGGCACCACAAAACACACCACCGGATATGGTCCTGCCCACCAGAAAGACAAGATCCAGCCTCATCCACCAGAACACTGGCACCAGTCCCCTCTACCAGGAAGTGTACACAACCCACTGAACCAACCTCATCCACTGGAGACAGCCACCAAAAACAACGGGAACCTGAAGCCTGGAAAAGGAGACCCCAAACACAGAAAGTTAAGCAAGTTGAGAAGACAGAGAAATACACAGCAGATGAAGGAGCAAGGTAAAAACCCACCAGACCTAACAAATGAAGAGGAAATCGGCACTCTACCTGAAAAAGAATTCAGAGTAATCATAATAAAGACAACCCAAAATCTTGTAAATAGAATGGAGAAAATACAAGAAATATTTAACAAGGACCTAGAAGAACTAAAGAGCAAACAAACAATGATGAACAACACAATAAATGATATTAAAAATTCTCTAGAAGGGATCAATAGCAGAATAACTGAGGCAGAAGAACGGATAAGTGACCTGGAAGATAAAATAATGGAAATAACTACCACAGAGCAGAATAAAGAAAAAAGGATGAAAAGAATTGAGGACAGTTTCAGAGACCTCGGAGACAACATTAAATGCACCAACATTAGATTTATAGGGGTCCCAGAAGAAGAGGAGAAAAAGAAAGGGGCTGAGAAAATATTTGAAGAGATTATAGTTGAAAACTTCCCTAACATGGGAAAAGAAATAGTCAATCAAGACCAGGAAGAGCAGAGAGTCCTATACAGGATAAATCCAAGGAGAAACATGCCAAGACACATATTAATCAAACTATCAAAGATTAAATACAAAGAAAAAATATTAAAAGCAGCAAGGGAAATATACGAACAACATACAAGGGAATCCCCATAAGGTTAATAGCTGATCTTTCAGCAAGCCAGAAGGGAGTGGCAGGACATATTGAAAGTGAAGAAAGGGAAAAAAGTACAACCAAGATTAGTCTACCCAGGAAGGATGTGATTCAGATTCAACGAGAAATTAAAACCTTTACAGATAAGCAAAAGTTAAGAGAATTCAGCATCACCAAACTAGGTTTACAACAAATGCTAAAGGAACTTCTCTAGGCAAGAAACACAAGAGAAGGAAAAAACCTACAATAACAAACCCAAAACAATTAAGAAAATGGTAATAGGAACATACATATCAATCATTACCTTAAATGTAAATGGATCAAATACTCCAAGAAAAGACACAGACTGGCTGAATGGATACAAAACCAAGATCCATATATATGTTGTCTACAAGAGACCCACTTCAGACCTAGCAACACATACAGACTGAAAGTGAGGGGATGGAAAAAGATATTCCACACAAATGGAAATCAAAAGAAAGCTGGAGTAGCCATTCTCATAACAGACAAAATAGACTTTAAAATAAGGACTACAGAGACAAAGAAGAACACTACATAATGCTCAAGGGATCAAACCAAGAAGAAGATATAACAATTGTAAATATTTATGCACCCAACATAGGAGCACCTCAATACATAAGGCAAATACTAACAGCCATAAAAGGGGAAATCGACAGTAACACATTCATAGTAGGGGACTTTAACACCGTACATTCACCAATGCACAGATCATCCAAAATGAAAATAAATAAGGAAACACAAGCTTTAAACGATACATTAAACAAGATGGACTTAATTGGTATTTATAGGACATTCCATCCAGAAACAACAGAATACACATTTTTCTCAAGTGCTCATGGAACATTCTCCAGGATAGATCATATCTTGGGTCACAAATCAAGCCTCAGTAAATTTAAGAAAATTGAAATCATATCAAGTACCTTTTCTGACTGCAAAGCTATGAGACTAAATTTCAATTACAGGAAGAAAAACTGTAAAAAATACAAACAAATGGAGGCTAAACAATACACGACTAAATAATCAAGACATCACTGAAGAAATCAAAGAGGAAATTAAAAAATACCTAGAAACAAATAACAATGAAAACACAACGAACCCAAATCTATGGGATGCAGCAAAAGCAGTTCTAAGAGGGAAGTTTATAGCAATACAATCCTACCCCAAGAAACAAGTAAAATCCCCAATAAACAACCTAACCTTACACCTAAAGCAATTAGAGAAAGAAGAATAAAACAACTCCAAAGATAGCAGAAGGAAAGAAATCATAAAGATCAGATCAGAAATAAATGAAAAAGAAATGAAGAAAATGATAGCAAAGATAAATAAAACTAAAAACCAGTTCTTTGAGAAGATAAAGCATTAGCCAGACTCATGAAGAATAAAAAAGGAGAAGAGTCAAATCAATAGAAATAGAAATGAAAAAGAAGTAACTGACACCACATAAATACAAAGGATCATGAGAGATTACTACAAGCAACAATTTGCCAATAAAATGGACAACCTGGAAGAAACGGACAAATTCTTAGAAAAGCACAACCTTCCGAGGCTGAACCAGGAAGAAATAGAAAATATAAACTGACCAATCACAGGCACTGAAAATTAAACTGTAATTAGAAATCTTCCAGCAAATTAAAGCCCAGGACCAGATGGCTTCACAGGCAAATTCTACCAAATATTTGGAGAAGAGCTAACACCTATCCTCAAACTCTTCCAAAATATAGCAGAGGGAGGAATACTCCCAAACTCAATCTACGAGACCACCATCACCCTGATACCAAAACCAGACAAAGATGTCACAAAAAAAGTAAACTACAGGCCATTATCACTGATGAGCATAGATGCAAAAATCCTCAACAAAATACTAGCACACAGAATCCAGCAACACATTAAAAGGCTCATACACCATGATCAAGCGGGGTTTATCCCAGGAATACAAGGATTCTTCAAGATACGCAATCAATGTGATAAACCATATTAACAAAACGAAGGAGAAAAATCATACGATCATCTCAATAGACTCAGAAAAAGCTTTCAACAAAATTCAACACCCATTTATGATAAAAATCCTCCAGAAAATAGGCATAGAGGGAACCTACCTCAACATAATAAAGGCCATATATGACAAAACCACAGCCAACATCGTTCTCAATGCTGAAAACCTGAAACCGTTTCCACTAAGATCAGGAACAAGACAAGGTTGCCCACTCTCACCACTATTATTCAACATAGTTTTGGAAGAGTCATGTACCACAATGTTCATTGCAGCACTATTTACAATACCCAGGACATGGAAGCAACCTAAATGTCCATCAATAGATGAATGGATAAAGAAGATGTGGCACGTATATACAGTGGAATATTACTCAGCCATAAAAAGAAAGGAAATTGAGTTATTTGTAGTGAGGTGGATGGACCTCGAGTCTGTCATGAAGAGTGAAGTAAGTCAGAAAAAGAAGAACAAATCCCGTATGCTAACACATATACATGGAATCTAAAAAAAAAAAAAGAAGTGGTTATGAAGAACCTAGGGGCAGGACAGGAATAATGATGCAGATGTAGAGAATGGACTTGAGGACACAGGGAAGGGTAAGGATAAGATGGGATGAAGTGAGAGAGTGGCATGGACTAATATATACTACCAAATAAAATAGCTAGTGGGAAGCAGCCGCATAGCACAAGGAGATCAGCTCAGTGCTTTGTGACCACCTAGAGGGGGGGGATAGGGAGGGAGGGAGGGAGACACAAGAGGGAGGAGATATGGGGATATATGTATATGTATAGCTGATTCACTTTGTTATAAAGGAGAAAGTAACACACCATTGTAAAGCAATTATAATCCAATAGAGATGTTAAATAAATAAATAAATAAATAAATAAATAATAAAACTTTCAGCTACTCAAAAAAAAAAAAGGGCAAAAGACCTGAACAGACATTTTTCCAAAGTAGATACAGAAATGGTCAACATGTACATGAAAATGTGCTCAATATCATTAATTATCAGGGAAAATACAAATCAAAACCACAATGAGACTGTTGGGATGGCTATTATCAAAAAAAATAAGCAACAATATGTGTCAATGAAGGTAACAATAAATGGAAACCCTTGTGCCCTGTTGGCGGGAATGTAAACTGGAGCGGCCACTGTGGAAAACAGTATGAGGTTCTTCAAAGAATTAAAAGTAGAGCTATTATATGCTCCAGCAATCCCACTCCTGGGTATATACCCAAAGGAAACAAACCATGATCTCAAAAAGATACCTGCACTCCCATGTTCACAGCAGCATTATTCACAATAGTGAAGGTATGGAAACAACCTAAGTGTCCACTGAAGGATAAATGAATAAAGAAAATGTGGCATATATAGACAATGGGATATTTATCGTTCAGCCTTAAAAAAGAAAATCCTGCCCTTTGCAACAACATGGATAAACCTAAAGGGCATTATGCTTAGTGAAATAAGCCAGATCAAGGAACACAAACACTGCATGGTATCACTTATATGTGGAATCTTAAAAAAAATTGAACTCATAGAAACAGAGTAGAGAAGTGGTTGCCAGGGGATGCAGGGTAGATGAAATAGGGAGAGGCTGGTAAAACGGTACTAACTTTTAGCTATAATATGAATAAGGACTGAGGATCTAATGTATAACATGGTGACTATACTTGATAACTGAAATTTGCTGAGAGTAGAACTTAAACGTTCCCACCAAAAAAATAAAAGGTAAATATAAAAAGGTATATTTGTGAGGTGATGGATGTGTTAATTAACTTGATGGGGGGGCAATCCTTTCACAATCTATATGCATAAATTCATCACGTTTTATACTTTAGATCTAACAATTTTATTTGTCAATTACATTTCAATAAAGCTGAAAAAAAATAAGAATAGTGGGAGGGATGGTTTTCAAAGAGAGCTAATATTTGCTAACTATCCGTTATGAAAGTTATGAATCAAGTGCTGTCCATTTACAGACTATGAGTCCTGGCCTCTGTCGATAAAGGTTATCAGGCTAAATGTGGGATACCGTGTTTGACCCAGAATGGTAAGTGGCATAAGGATAAGGCAGTAAAAAACAGCACTCAGCCTTTAAACGAGCATCCCCTACTGTACACCTGCCCAGCATCTGGACCTGTGCTGGGGTTTGGGGAAAGGCCAGGACCTCGTTCTCCAAGGGACACATTTTCAGGCCAGATCACTACAGCACAACAGATAAACAGGACACAGTCAGTGAAGGTTCACATAACCTATTCTGAGCTCAGTGGACAGCATCCAGTCAGCTTTTGTCCTGTGAGACAATGTACCACCTGGAACTTGAAGATGGCATAAGAAGTAAAGTGGTGATGAGAGATAAGGCACTCTTGGCCTGCAGAAAGAAAAGGCACAGAAATGATAATCAGCTGCTTGCAAAGGTCCCTAGGGGGCTTCCTGGTGTCCAGGGTAGAATGTGGGAAAGGGGCCAGGGCAGGGAAGTTGGACAAATGACTCTAAGAGCTGCTGATGAGCGGATGGTCCTAGAGGACTTGGAGAGGCTTTAAGGAAACTGTCCCAGTCAGGAATCTTCTAGCAGCAAGTGGCCTTAAACCTGGCCCCAACTGAGTCCACTGGCTCCCATAACTGAAAATGTCATGAAAGAAAGAATTAGAGCAAAGAATAAATTAAAAGTTTAATACTCTCCCCTCACCCCCCTGAAAAAAAAAAAAACCCACATAGAACCAGAAAGAAGAAGGGTGGTAGCCAGGGGCTAATGGGAGGCAGAGGCTGGGAATTGCTAATCAATGGGTGTAAAGTTCCAGTTACGCAAGATAAGTCCTAGGGGCGTGCTGTACAACACTGTGCCAACAGTTAACAATACTGTATTGTTCACTCAAAAATTGGTTATGAGGGTAGATTTCATGTTAAATGTTCTTACTTCAATTTTAAAAAACAATAGAGAAAACAAATCTCTATGGAAACCTCAATGAGGAGTTTCAGAGGAGAGCCCAGGGAAGGCCACCAGCAGAGAACTTTGTTCTACACCCGTATTTCCTTCTTCTCTCAGACAAATGGAGTAATCTTTCTTCCATCCACCCTCTCAACTCCTGGTTGTCACACAACAACATCTAAAGCTGTATCGTATGTCAAAGACAGTCACCTATATTGATTTTCTTCCTTTCCCCCAGCATTGCCCAATATCTCCATTTTTTATCTCTATGATAAGAACCAGGAGAAGGTGAATGAGGTGATATCTTAAAATTCCAAGGTTGCTTTGTCCAAACAAACAAACCAAAAAAAAACCCTAAGTAGAAACTTCTAATTCTACCCTAGAGCAAAGTGTCTTGGTGCAGCCCCCAAATTGCTTCATCAAGCATACAGCAGCCTCAAAATTATTTCTTGCTTCCATCATCAAAATGCAATCTTAGTCTGAACAGGAACAAATAAATCTTTCTGTCTCCAGGATAATTTCCGTAATTGTGTTCCCACAGCCATTTGTCTTTGTTTTCTCCTCATAAGCTCCTTGCCAACTGCTGTTTTAAGGCAAGTTGGGGTAACATAGACTATTAGGTATTAGAAAGGGTCCTAGAGATATTCTCATTCACAAAGGAGGAATCTTAAGACCAAGGAAGGATAAAGATTTACCGTAACGTAGTTACACAATTATTAGCAGCATAACTGCTTTGAGACACCAACGTCTCAGAATGTCCTCCACCTAGGCACACCACTTGTTTTGGCTGACTCTGGCTTAACTGGCCCTTTGCTTGCTGACGCAGCCTTCTACAGCACTTCATGATAATCCTTGATGAACACTCTGGGTACAGAGCTTCTAAGTCCCTATTGTGTTCGCGGGCAGCTAGCTTTCTCCTTTGCATCCTCATTTGTATCATAACTGATATGCCCAGAAATATCATCACGCCTTTTCTTCTAGGAACCACATAGCTGTTCTACTGAGAAGCACCTTGGGCAACCCCCGTCTCTTTTCCTGCTTTTCTCCTGTTCTTCCGCCTTCCTAGAAGCTGCTCCCACACTCTCTATCCCTTGATTTCTGCCTTTCTCAAAACGGGTTGCAGACTCCAGCACAGTGTTTCAGCAACCTGCACATCATCACTGACTTTGAACCCAGGCAAATAAATCCTTTTCAATGTAAGAAAACAAAGAGGACAAACATGAGGAAGTATTACATTCCAGAACCAGACCGTACAAAATTCTCCCAAGTCTTATTTCCAATTAAGTTGAAGTCAGTTAGTTTCTAGTTCCTCTCCTTCATCCTGAGATTGGAGTTTCCTAAAAGCCATGATGATTTTTCCCACTCTCTACATTATGAACAGGCATCTGTACTCCTTTTCCAGAAGCCTCCTGTCCCAATAGATAACATCAAAGAAGAAATTGGGGCAGAAAAACAAGGTGCTCTTATTAACATTCATTTCAATAACCTCGGTGGGTACAGATGCTATGCCTTTAGATATTTTTTATTCTCCTCACTAAAGGAAACTGCTAGTCTTTTCTTTCTACAGTAGCACTTTTATGAAATATTCTGACTTTAAAATGGAGGAAATGCAGCATATTACAATTCCTCTTGGAAATTCAAAGGATATATAAGTATAATCTACACTCTGAGCAGTTCTGCCACAAAAAAACTTGTTTAACTTTGTTTAAACCATTATTTACCAGTGGAATCGCTGGAATCTAGAATGTGTATGCATGTTAACATCCTAAACCATACATTCTTTGAACCATTTTTCTGGTGTAAAGGCAGCACTGACTCACTGTAAATGTTCCTTTATTACAACTCCACATGCCTTACCTGCTCCTTCAGAAAGTAATTTAACAACTTGAAAAGTTTAGTTATAACTAAAGTGTATAGTTATAATTAAAGTGAATAGTTAAAGTGTTATTTGATCCATATTCTCTACATACCAGGAGTTATGCTAAGTATTGTTATTTTCGTTAAAGAGACAAAAGTTAGATTAAACAATGTATTGGTTGGGGAGCTTTTGACTGTAAATAAGAGAAATCTCTATTCACAGTGGCCTAAGTAATTAAGGAATTTTTACTGTCCAATAGAGCAGGAAATCTTGAGGCAGAATGACTCTAGGGCTGATTAATTCATCGCTCAGTGACATCAACAACCTGAAATCTTTCTATCTTTCTGTTCTCTCATCTTCAGCATTCTCATTTTGTCAAAGACCAGCCAACCTCAAGATGCCATGCAGATATGACAACATATGGCAAAAAAAGAGAAAAGGAGTAAGTCTTTCCCTGGCTTCTTTTCAAAAGTGGAGTTTTTTTCTAGAAACTCCTATTATGAAAAAAAAATCAGACTCCCCACAATCAGCTATTACTATAAGCTGATAGTTGGAGAAACAAAGTTAAAATCTCAACAAAATAATTGATCCTTAACATCTTACTGGACAAACTGTACCTCCTTCACATTTATAATCACATTACTCAAACACTATTTTTAAAGTTTTCTTAATTATCACTACAAGTTCTGCCCTCATCTCTTCCGCAATGAATTTCGGCTTTCACCTTCCTGAGGACCACAAAGCCCTTTCTGCACATTGGCCACAAGGTAATTCTTAGAGGAGGTCTTAGCTTATACCAGCGTATAAAAGTAAGTCTATAATTTTGATATCTTAAAGTATGGCTTCTTGGACATCCAGTTACTGGCTGGTTTAACACTTCCTTTCCTCCTTCCCACAATGAATTCTTAATAAACAATAAGGTCTAATTCTAAATTCTTAGTTTGTGGTCTAATGTTCCACAACATTGGCTGACTGCATACCAGGGCGATCCAATCATTGTCAAGGGGAATGACCTCATAGATGGGCTTAATATTGCCCAAAGAGCTGGGAATAAAGTCAGCTCTCCTTGCCTTTTCTGAGTAAATGGTGGAACACAAGCAGAACTGGGATGATATCAGAAAGAAATGAGGGGTGGCTGCTTGGAAGGCATCTAATAATACTTGCTATAAGTATCTTATTACTGAGTATTAAGTACTTAAAGTGGGTTGGCTCCTTGAAGATGCAAGGCCATACCCTCTCACCTATACTTCTGAGCACCACCCTGAATTCATTCTGAGTACTTGGGTATCAGAGTCGCCATCTTAATCCTGTAGGGCCCAAGTAGCAAGATAAACTCCAAGAAAAGCTGCTGACCGTTACAATTGGAATACTACTGAAAATTACTAGTGCATACTTATATGGTCATATATTCCTTCAAGGTTTAAATAACATCAGCCTTAATTGTGCACGTATCAAATACAGTGTAGCTATAAATAAGAGTTACTTTAGGGAAGAATATTCCAACCTAAGTTATGTGTAGTTTAAAATATGTATTTAAAAAAGAAGAAAAAAGTGACCCAGACACAGGCCATTTTTTCCCCAGTTCAATCCAACTGGCTTGAAATTTACTGGCATGATTCACAAATCTAAAACATTTGAGTCTTAAAAACATGAAAGCCCAGATGGTTTTACTGGCTCAGACATCTTTCTATGATTGTATTTTGTCAGACCAGTCACCTAAGAGCATGACTAACACTGATTTGAGTTCGTCCCTTCCAAATGTTTCTAAAATGATTGAATCAAAGAGAAGAATAATGCAATAATAAGTTGATGTCCCATTATGAAATGTGAAATGATCCACATAGTTCAATAAAATTTCAGGGCCAGAAATAACTTACATGGCAGTGGATTGCAGACACCGGCTTAACTTGATCCAAAAAATTATTGGGTGAAAGATGGTTTAGAGTTGATCCCAGACATTCACTAGCTTCCAAATACTTGCACTTAGAGAAATGGAAAATCTATATATGTTAGCCATTTCCCCAAGTCCACCTGGCCATCTAAAGCGAAGAGTCTAAAAAAACCAAAGGGGAGTGTTCGTGATAGCAGGAAATTAGAATTTTTGTGGGTTTTACACTTTTTTCAGAGACATCTGCTTATAGTCATCCTTATGGTATCACTATTCTCATAGTTTCAGCGCAACTATTTTCAATTTTGCGGCCAAAGTGTGTTTTCTTCCTTCCTGCCAATCTGTACTTTCTAGAGAGTTGGGCAAAGTGCTAATATGAAATAGATCTCACCAAGGTAGGCCATCTTAGTCAAAACTGGAAAACGGGAATCATCTGCTTTCTTCAGAGTACCCAGAAAATCTATTCTGTTTCTCTTCTCTATGATTTTTTCATTTTTGGTTAGCTAGTTTTGCCCTTTTGGCAAAATCTCTTCTTTATTCCTCAAGAAGGGGAGAAACACAGACATACACACATGTAAAATATACACAGCATATATATTCAATTACATCAGTCATGTGTACCCTAGCCTTAATGGATATTTTCATTTAATACTGTTTTTTTAATACTTATAAGTTTAAAAGTTTTGCATTCTTTGTAAAATAAATGTAATCCAAATATCTCTGGACCTCAGCAGCTTTTGGATATAAGGGCAAGTTCCATTAACAACTATAGTACAAATTCCACATGTCTTGTCCCCATCTGCTAACCAGGACCTTACATCTCCTGCAAATTCTTCTGTCCTGGGGGCATTTACATCTTATAGGAAGACAGGTATAAAATATATAAAAATAATTGTAATAAAAGGACTAATGTGTGGTTTTAGAAGAGATGTGCAGTTTGTGGCACAGAAGAGGAAACAATTATATTTGGCTGAGTGGGCTTTAAAGACTTAAAAGACAGAAGTTACAGCAGCCCATTTAGAGAGGACAGAATGGGCAGCATGCATACAGGGGCAGAGGCAGGGAGATGCAGTGTGTGCATGGCACACCAAGTCCTCTCGTTTGGGGTCTGGGTCACTGAAGGAAATACAACTAGAGAACCTGAGCTTTCCTCTGTGGCAATCACATTCACTACATTATGTGCCAAGCCCCCAGCTCAGTGGTGCAGATACATAACCTTTAAAAAGGAAAAACTGGTTTTTGTGTGTGCTTTTTTATATTGGAAAGACTGTAACCACCAGAAGCTGCCCAGAATAGATTCCTAGTGAGTTTTGAGGATGTTTGTGTTTTCATTTACTGTTTTGATAGAAAGATACCACTTTGGAAATGAGAGTAGGATATAAGGACTGCATAGCACAATGTTCTGTAAATGGTAAGTGTTCAATAAATATTCAGAGAAGAAAGAAAGAAACTGCCATAAAAAGAAAAGATTTTGCTTAATTTGAGCATGGCTTGCAAAACTGGTTCTCAAGCTGCACTCTGCAGGTGATCTGGAGCCACGGAGCATCACTTAGAAAAAGCCTTCCCATCTGGCACCCCGACCTGCAACACCCTTCAACTAGAAAACCTTCACTTTTATATATTTTATATAAAAGGGCTCTGAACAAGATTTTCTTTAAGGGAGATAAGGATTCCATGGCTTAAAACTCTTGAAAATTATATTCTTGCAATAATTGAATTGGGTCCCTGAAAAGGGTCAAAGATCATTTTTAAAAGTCTAAGGAAATTGTGATTCCAGGAGATCACTAACTTGATTACAAAGGCTTTAAAGTAATATTTTCAGGAAAGAGAGAAAAAAGAATTATGATGAGCAATAAGAATAATATATAAAGATGATTGTATAGGAGGTTTGAAGTAACAGAAAATAAGAAATACTCATTTTCTGTAATTTTCATAAGCTACTCACTGAGTAAATGTTTTAAACAGCTAAAATTAAATTCTAGATACTAATAAGTAAATACCACCTATGAACACGGACACTTTGCAGTAGGCATTCATGCATAGAAATGCAAAATGGGAGAGAATCATTTTCAGACAGAAACATATCTACTCATGAGGGAATAATTAATAGTGCTATACATCAAATGTTATTCCCAAGAAAATCTCTGAACTTAAGAATGGAGGTCCATATACAGATCATCTTATAAAAAGTGTAGTATAGACAGCTGGCCAGGTAGAAACTTTGACCACTGCTCTTTTCGGGATTGTTGGGAGGGAAGTAACAATACATTTTCGCCTGTAGGAGGAAGAAGTCAGGGAAGAGAATAAATTCTACAGTGGACGATGTTCAGTAAAGGCAAAAACAAGATGGAAATAATAACCATATTAAGATTAGCTTGGCCTATGGGAAAAAATTTGGAACAAAACATATAACCACAATGTAAGTTGGGATCATAAATAAAAATGAATGTAGAATGGACGAACTATCTTGGTGAAGGCTTAGCCAACTGAGGGACTGGCTAAGTGCCATTTATTTATAAGGGGGATTTGAAAGACAAATTTTGAACAAAGTTGCTGCAGTTACCAATAACCATGATGATTTATAATAATGATAAGACAGTTAATGCAAACATTTGCAGATTAACTTGTTATTAATAATGAAATATGATTATGCCTTATCAACTAGAGAGTTTTACTTGGAACATGCTTACGACTGTTCATCTTTCAAGAACTATAATAGGGCTTCCCTGGTGGTGCAGTGATTGAGAGTCCGCCTGCCGATGCAGGGGACACGGGTTCGTGCCGCGGTCCGGGAAGATCCCACATGCCACAGAGCAGCTGGGCCCGTGAGCCATGGCCGCTGAGCCTGCGTGTCCGGAGCCTGTGCTCCGCAACGGGAGAGGCCACGACAGTGAGAGGCCTGCATACCACCCCCGCCCCCCCAAAAAAAGAACTATAATAAACCACGTAATAATTATGTCATTCTTATGGCTTGAGAAGGTAAGTAACGCTCATCTTTTCTCTATGAGAGGTAACAAATACGGGCACTTCTGCAGGATACCTGTCCTTGAGGATTTTTAGGCAACACTTATCATGTGGGTTGATAAAAAGGGGAATGATGAGATCAATTCCACCCATAATTACAAACGTAGTGTTGCATATGAGAATGCATTCATGTGAGAGACTATCAACAGCCTGAAACATTTGGCTACTGCTGTGAAAGACATCCTCATCATGACTGAGGACCTAAATCACCTTGCCAAGAAGTTTTGCCAAGATAGAGGAGCAGAATATGGAGTTCTTTCATTTGATATATAGAAGAAAGGGTCTTCAATACAAGACAGATTAACTTTGGATAGAGCCATCCCCACCCATCACCATTCTTATCTGACAGAAGAAATTCACTCACAGAACCATTTGTTATGGAGGATGTCATTCTGAAATGGCTCACCTGACAAATATTTTCGGCCACAGGAATAATATAAACCTTTCCATTAAGGCCCTAGAGTCAGCATTATAGATATGGTTTTTGGTTTTTGTTTGTTTTGTGTGTGTGTGTGTGTGTGACTCACTTTAGGTGCACTTTATTACAATATTTGCTCTATTGTGTGGTTGGGAACTGAACACACAATATCTCCAAGGTATTCCCGCCCTGTTCTTTTCTTAAAGCATCTTTATTGGAGTATAATTGCTTTACAATGGTGTTTAGTTTCTGCTATATAACAAAGTGAATCAGCTATACGTATACATATATCCCCATATCCCCTCCCTCTTGCACCTCCCTCCCACTCTCCCTATCCCACCCCTCTAGGTGGTCACAAAGCACCGATAGATACTGTTTTAAACATATGAGGCCTTTCAACCAAACAGAGATTCTGTAACAAAAGATCAGAGACAAACTGAAAACTCTCCTTTGCTGGAGAAAGTGGTTCTGTAAGCTGAAATCAAAAGTAACAAAGCTCATTTTTTTTTTTTAACGTTATCTACTTTTTTAAAAAAATTACTTTATTTATTTATTTATTTATTTTTGGCTGTGTTGGGTCTTCGTTTCTGTGCAAGGGCTTTCTCTAGTTGCAGCAAGCGGGGGCCACTCTTCATTGCGGTGCATGGGCCTCTCACTGTCGTGGCCTCTCTTGTTGTGGAGCACAGGCTCCAGACACGCAGGCTCAGTAGTTGTGGCGCATGGGCCTAGTTGCTCCGCGGCATGTGGGATCCTCCCAGACCAGGGCTCAAACCCATCCGTGTCCCTTGCATTGGCAGGCAGATTCTCAACGACTGTGCCACCAGGGAAGCCCCAAAGCTCATTTTTTAAGAAAACCAGAATCTACCAACACCTGGAAATGCCAGGTGTTTTTGGAAGGTTACTTCTCCTCAGATGACCTGAAAGTGAGCTGTGCAGTCATAATGCTTACTGTGCTGATTGGCAGGACTTATGAAAATTCACTTCCCTGACTTGACAGTAAAGGATGTGGTATGACATAAATTCTACCTTAACACCTCGGAAATTCCATTGCTCCTTGAAACGAGCCTATTCTCATCTAGCAAAACCAGTAATGGGAGTTATGATTCCTTTTTTTTTTTTTTTGCTATTACAGACATTTGTCATTACGAGGTTTCAGCATTTGTAGACAGATATGAAAACTCAGAATTGAGTGTCAAAAGATGATTTTCACAGAGCCACGTAAGTTCACTCCACAGTGTTTACTTCTTATCCAAGCCAAAAATATCTGCTTTCTCATTGAAATTTAAAGTTGAACACAATTAAGGTTTACATTTTGGGTTTTATACATAATTTATATTACTATAATTTTTAAAGCAATAAACATTTTTTACATTAAAGTTGAGAATAAGAGAGGCCTTTTTAAAATGTGTTTTATATTATATCTCCATGAAGGAAATGAATATCCAGTGCAATAAAAAGATGATATTAAGTGTGTGTGTGTGTGTGCGTGTGTGTGTGTGTGTGTATGTGTGTTCCCAGTAAAAAATTTAATAGCTTCCATCAGATTCTCAAACAGATTCATGACCCATAAAAGGTCAAGACTACTAATAAAAAGTTAGTTCACGGGCTTCCCTGGTGGCAGTGGTTGAGAGTCCGCCTGCCGATGCAGGGGACACGGGTTCGTGCCCTGGTCTGGGAGGATCCCACATGCCGCGGAGCAGCTGGGCCCGTGAGCCATGGCCGCTGAGCCTGCGCGTGCTGTGGGAGAGGCCACAACAGTGAGAGGCCCATGTACCGCAAAATAAAATAAAATAAAATAAAAAGTTAGTTCACAATCATGTCCTTGGTTCTATTCTATTCAACCTTGTAATAAATATTAGGTTGAACCATATACTACTGCCCATGTGTGACCATTTTTGACCTACAAAAACAGCAGTTTTACAAGGCTCAGCCTAATATCTTAGATGAATTGGTAGGAAACATGAAAACTAAGGAAGAATCATATATTGGACCCAGAATCACATCTGAAAAAAAATCTGGGCCTTCTGAGATATGGGATAGAAATTTACTACAATGAAAGAGAACAAAGACAAATATAAAATCCTGTGTTGAGCTGGATAAACAAAGTTTTTCAAGTGTAGGATGGCAGAGATATTGCACCATCAGGTAAATGAAACCCCAAGGATTTAAATGATGACAAGCTCAATATGAAATAATGACACAGTAGGGCTGCTAATGAAGGTAAAGCAACCTTAGCATTGGGAGAACTGTAGACTTTCACTGAGTGCTCTTTTTATGTAAGACTTTGTTTCTAGATGTACTTTAACTCTCATAACAGCACTCTGAAATAAGTATTAACAGCTCTGTTTTACAGGTAAGAAACTGAGCCTCAGAAAAGCTACATAACTTGTCCATAGCTAGTAAATGTCGGTGCTAGAAAATGTTGTAATCATAATTATTAATAATAATTATTGGTGAAATATATTGAGCTCTTCCTGCAAACTAGGAACTAAGATAAAGCATATTAATACATTATTTCATTTAACACTGATATTAATACTTATAACAACCTTATTAAGTAAGTACTATTCCCATTTTACAAATGAGAAAATTGAAGGTCAGAGATTGTATCTAGCCTGATAGGTCTTCACTCTCCAGCACCAGACACAAAAACAAAAGCACAGAGTATTTAATCAGCTCCCATAATTGGGAAAGGTCAAATCCCTTATTTTATGTATATCTCCAAATGGTTTTGCTTCTTTGATCAAATTATGACTAATACACATGTATAAATCAATCCATATTTAGGTTTATATAAAACTCTGGAAGATTTTACACCAAAAAGTTTACAATGATTACATATGGGAAAGAGAATTTGTAGTGATTTCTGACTTTTGCTTGCTCATATGTATACTCTGAATTCTTAACAGTGAATGTGTTACTTGACACCTAAAATTTTTACAATGAAGTAATTTTTAATGCTTTTCATTAATGAGTCCATTTATTAGAAAAAAAATAGTGGAACTGAACCCATTCATTTGAATTCTACAGTGGTATCACGAGTGCATGCAAGTTCCCCAATACTCAGACAAGTCAACAAATATATGGGAAAGAGTGATAAAAGCTAAATTCTGTATTCAAAAAGAAAATTAATGGAGCCAGAATAGTCATCTGCCGTGTAAATGTACAAGCTCAGTTGTACCATTTGTTTCTGTAAACACATAGAGGAAAATTCATACTGCCGCCATGATGCTTCACAGAGGTGGAGGTCTGGACTTAGGAGCACCTGACGCTGCTCTGAAAGGCCCGGTCATGTCCACAGAGGCTGGGTGTGTGGACTTTGGGGTAATTATCTGGAGAGTTTGGAAGCAGAGACAGGTGAAAGGCAAGTTGTAGTGACACATTCAAGATGATGAGCCCAAGGTCAGTGCTGAGAAGCAAAGAATAAAGGAAAAAATAGGATTGAAAGAGAGAATCAGGTAAGATGTTCAGAGAGAAGTAGGAAGTTTTGTGTAGATGAGAAATAGGGCTGAGCTAGCAGATGAGGGCAAATGAGCAAGCTGGGGGTGAGGCAGGAGAAATGGGGAGAGGAGAAGGAGAAGTGGCAATGAAAAGTGCAGGAAACAGTATTCCACGTCTCCGAACACATCCTTTTCTGACTTGAATGAAAAACCACCTCCTTTTTGTGCTTCTCTTTTTCATCTTTTCCTTTCACTCACCTTCCTAGCCCCATAGTTCCCTTCCCTCTGCCATTTTCTCCCTTGCCGTGTTGTATCAAATTAAAATCCCTTTGTCCTGTGAAGCCTAAAATTGATGTAAGTAGGGAAAGAGAGAGGATATAGAAAGAGAGAAAGTAGGAGGAAAGAGGTTATGGCCATGTACCACATGTCCCCAGTGAATTAAAAAATTGCAAATGAGACTAAAGAAAACTTATGCATAATGCAGAGAAACTCAGATAGAACTTGGGGAACTCTTTGTCTGGGGTTCTGCCACAGATGTGAAAAGATTATAGTCTTTATTTGGGCTGTGAGTTGGACATATTTACAAGCATTGTGTTTCGTGAAAACAGAAGTGTAATTTAAGTTTGATTTTCTGGCAGAAAATGTTAGAATGTATAAATATATATATATGTGTGTGTATATGGGATTTTTTATAAGATTATTATTTAGGGCAGGGGTCAACAAACTACTGCCCAAGGGTCAAATCCAGGATGCTCTGTTTTTGTACAGCCAGTGAGCTGAGAATAGTTTCATGTTTTTAAATGGTTGAAAGAAAAATGAAAAGAAGAATTATACTTTGTGGCACATGAAAATAATACAAAATTCAAATTTAAGAGTTCAAAAATAAAGTTTTATTGGAAGAGAGTCACACTATTCATTTATGTATTGTCTCCAGTTGCTTTCACTCTGCAGTGGCAGAGTTGTACACTGACAACATATTTGCTATCTGGCCCATTACAGAAAAGTGTGGACTGTTGACTTAGGGTGTTGTTTATTGAAAGGGAAAAGTACATTTTCCTATATTAATTCTCAGAGTTTGAGAGAAATGAGGTACTTCCAAAGGGTCAGAATGTCACTCTTTCAGTGACCGCCGCCCCCCCCTTTTAGACTCCCTACTCTGTCTTCTCCAATATAGTGCTATCCCAGAAAAAGAAATCTATGAGTGTGTTAGTCTGTTTCCTTGTTAAAGGTTTTTGTTCTTTGTTTTTGCGCATAAACAACAGCACCCAGATTCTTATTCTGGTGTTATTGTCACTGTTTGGTAAAATTAATTTGGTAAACAAATGATTGAATAATGAATGAGTTTAAATGCCAAGTACATCCCATTCTTCTTTTGCATGTTTACCGTTGTATTTCTGGAGGATGATACATCAACAAACCAAAGGAAAAACCATCTTCTTCAGATAAACCCCCAGGCAATAATAAAATTGTCTTAATTATTCAGCTCATGATCTAGATTTTCTAAGGTCCTTTCTGAATATTAAGTAAAACATTATGCTAAGTGAAAAACCATGACAGAGCTCTCAAGGACCACGGGGTCTTCATGCTCAGCATAGCAGAAGGCTTTAGCAGGTAAGTCAGCTACAATTTCATCACAGAGAGCTTTTGCAGAATTTTTAAAAACAGAAGATACATAACTTTGAAAAAATATAGTTTAATTGTGTAGTCTTCATAGAGTTCACAAGTGTAAGAAGGAGATTTCAAATATCATAGAAATAATACACCCTTAAGATGACAGCCTTTTCAGAAGCCTAACCAAACACTTCACCAAAACTCACTCTATGAGTTACAAAGGACATCTTATTAACTCGCACATAAGTTCAACTAGAGAAATGTGTAAGTGATGTTTCTTTTTTTTTAAATGGTAAAAATTCAGCACTACAACTACAGCATTAAATACTTTCACAGCTGGCTTTGTAAAACTTCCCTTTTATTCAAATTTATTGGGTTTGATGTAGATGAGACAACTGTTTTTATAAACAATCAAAATCAAAGCATGATGTTGATACTAAAAAAATAAAAGCCAAAGATAATTTTTCTCTCAATGCACTTGTTTTCTAGATTAATTGGTTCATGGTATCCATCCTTTAGAACATTTAGGTAAGTGAAATAGTGGATCTATTAAGCAATATCAAAATAATCAGAATTATTAAAATCATCAGTAAAGCTAAAGTGGCAGGTTCAGATACTGTGTTTCACCCATATAGCTTCAACCTGTAATCCTGCTAGAAGCTGTCACCCCATTAACCATCAACCTTCCAAGTAGAGCTTTGGGGGTAAACTTTTGTAATTGGTACAATATTTAAAAGTTACCAGTAATTATATAATTTATAAAAGTTGCCACTTGTTATGACAAAGCTACTCATGGGAGACAGGGAATACATGTAATTTAATGTAACAGGCTGATTGTATAAATGGTTTGGCCACATCACTATTGTTATCATTTGCAGAACAGTAAGTAATGGTTCACTGCAGTCTAAAGCTCATCACTTACTGTGTGCTTACACCGCACACTGCTGGCTCAGGTCTTTCTTTTTAAGAGCACTAGTTGATGATATCAGATGCAACAGAAAAAAGTGACATCTCTAGACCCTTACTCAGAATCAGTGTAAAACAAGTTTGTGTTTCAATCCATCAAAAAGAGGATTGCTTCCAAAACAGGATTGGTGCCATGAATTAAGAGCAAATGAAAGTGGACAGAAAGGATGTAGCTGTAATTTGAGAGGCCCACTGATAGCCTCCTCACTCAGTTGTTGACTCTGTACACAGGGCATTTGGTGGAGATGGTGTCCTATTTAATGTAGAAAGTCACATCCAGCTTCCTTGTTACTATTAGTCCAGCTACACTCTTTACAAACCTTAGAATTGTGATGCATGAATTACAGCTATTTTCAAATTTGGTACATGCCTCGACTTCTGTATTTAAAAATGCATGTTTAAATTTCATCACAAATTGATATCATTTATGATGGTTCCAACATAGGAGATGTCCACAATGATATACTGGGTTGGCCAAAAAGTTTGTTCGGGTTTTTCCATAAAATCTTATGGAAAAACTTGAACAACATTTTGGCCAACCCAATAAGTCCTCAAACTTAACTTGGAAAACAATTATTCCTTATCCTTTTGCAAACTGCCTTCTAAGCCTACCTGCTTTATGAATTAAGTATGTGAAGTATTAGTGTAAGGTCTGTAATTATAAGGTATTGTTTTCCTTGGTTTTGTGGTTATTTAGGTATGGTAAGCCTAACAGATCAAGAGACAATTGCTGTTGAAAAGACAGCTTGTTGATCACAGCTCCCAAGTGGAGGGGGCACATAACACCATGGAGGGGCCACATGAGGAAACACCAGGGTCAGTCAGGAGGCAGAGGGAGGGGGCAAAATGTGAGCAAGAGCTTTTTCTATGGCTTCCACAGTAAGCAACGGGTGAGGCAGATTTAGGACTGGCTAGTTTGAATAATTTCAATGGGCTCTGGGGCATAGGGGCTGTTCCTAGTTGTCTGGTATCTGCTCCTCGGGTAATTAGGACAGGTGGATAATGACCCGGAGTATTAGAACCCAAAGTAAAGGAGGTGGCTGGGAATGTGGGCTCTGATTTGGTTGAGTTACATTTGAAAAGCTCACTCACTGGCGAGTTGTTTATCAAAGAATTAGCTAACCCTGGGAAAAGCAGTTCCTCCAGGGTCAGCAAGGGTCATAATGTTAAAGCATCAGAACACAGAAAATAAGACATGGTTAATATAAGCATTCAGCCATCTGTATTGTATAGTGTTAAATGTGTTTCTTTTTATTAGGAAAAATGGCTTTGGTTTGTATTATTACTGATAAGACTGAGACAGTTCAGTGGAAACATTTTCATATTGCTTTTCTCCTCTGGAAACTCTGTTATCTTCCATCAATTTTATCTCATGTCTTCTGACTCAGAGGAGGAATCATCTCTACCCTAATTATGAATATTGATCTTCATCTTACTGCTTTAATACCAATTCTAAAGCAATTTTTCATGAATAATTGTCTCTCTTAGTGTATACTTTGAATTTTCTTGTTTTTTTTCATCTCCTCTACTTACAATGTGTTCAGATCGTCTCTGTTCTAAAATCTTTCCCTGTATAGGGTCGACACATCAAGCAATTACCGTAGCATTCTCTTTTCTTCACTGTCAAAATTCTTGAAAATTAGTCTGCATCTATGGCTTCCCAGGCCTTGCTTTCACTTCTTAATCCCTTATAGTCTGGTTTCTGCTCCACACTTTTATTGTGATCAAATTTAGCAATATTTTCTAAGCCCTCCAATCTCCTTATTTACCTGCAGAATTTGAGGCTATTGTCCTCTTGATTAAATTGTCCATTCCTCTTAAATATGTGGCATCAAATGATCTAGATAAAACTGTTAGGTCACTTCCAGTCTCCTTCCATGGCTTCCATAAAGCTCTCTACTCTCCTCACAGAGAGAACTCTTTCTCCAGCCCAGAGTCACACTGATAGAACAGTGCATATTATCCCAGGCTTGAGCCAACCAATGAATAAGAAACCAGAGGTCTGGGCTTCCCTGGTGGCACAGTGGTTAAGATCCCGCCTGCCAATGCAGGGAACACGGGTTCGAGCCCTGGTTCGGGAAGATCCCACATGCCGCGGAGCAACTAAGCCCGTGCACCACAACTACTGAGCCTGCGCTCTAGAGCCCACGAGCCACAACTACTGAGACCCGCGTGCCTAGAGCCCACCCCCTGCAACAAGAGAAGCCACTGCAATGAGAAGCCTGCACACCGCAATGAAGAGTTAAAATTAAATAAAAAAAAAAAAAAAAAAAAGAAACCAGAGGTCATTTTGAGTGATAGTCCATCAATTCTGAAGGTACTGGAACCATGAACTGAAGAAAGAAATGAGTTGGAGTCTCTGGGATTTGAGTTTTCACCAGCAAAGCCTCTGCCAGTGACACCCCTTTTGGGGCCGCAATTCATATGTCAGAGCAGCAGTGAAAATGCAGCAGTGACAGAAAAGAGGGTATGCCCTGAGTAACCTACATGGTCTGCTGAAGACATAACTGGCTCCTTACCTCCCCTTGATATAGTCTGTATTCTGTTGTATCAAGTCTCTTAGTCGCAAAAGGTAAATCACTACATGATTACGTGACATGTAGTTGGGATTACTAGTTTTTGTCTTTGGCAAAGTTATACAGAAGAAGTATCAATGCACATGACCAGAGGGAAGGAAATGGGGAATGCACTGACCTGGCCTTCAGAACTTTGGCAGCTTAGAATGTAGTGATGGTTAATTTTGTCAACTTGACCTGCCACAGAGTGCCTAGATTAAACATTATTTCTGGATATGTCTATAAGAGTGTTTCTGGATGAGTTTAGCATTTGTATCCAGTGGACTCAGTAAAGCAGACTGCCCTCCCCAGTGTAGATAGGTATCAGCCAATCCACTTCAGGCTTGAATAGAACAAAAGGTGGAGGAAGGTGCTTCCTGTATGTCTCATCTCATCTTCTCCAGCTCTCAAACTGGGATTTATACCATTGATGACTTCCCTAGTTCTGAGATCTTTAGACTTGGACTGAATTACACCACCAGCTTTCCTGGGTCTCCAGCTTCCAGACCACAGATTGTGGAACTTCTCAGCCTATATAAACATGTTAGCCAATTCATCATAATACATTATCAATCTATCTATATTTTTATATGTTGCATAACAAATTTTATATGTATAATAATATTATATATATGTATGTGTATATACCCATCTTACTTGTTCTGTTTCTCTGGAGAAGCCGGTCTAATACAGATATAGTGGGAGGAAGGATCAGGGTTTTGGATAGAGTCCCTCTAGGAGCCTTACTGATTTTCCTTGTTAATCTGTCCTCTACACCGCCCCCTGATAAGCCTTCAGCTATGTTCATACTTCTACTCTGGTGGTCTTTCCCCAAGACCTTTCCCAACTTAATATAGTCATTTCGCTCTGGCATTCCAGGCCCTCCTTCGCATGATCTCAATATATTTCCCAGCTGCAGTTCCCTGTAAACTGGCTCTTCCTTTAGTGAACCCCTTATTATATTCCCACTTTTCTTTTGTTCATATGGTTTCTCCCCCTACTTAAATCCCTGGCTCCACTGGCTCACCCAGTGTTTATTCAGCACTTACTATGTACCAGGCACTTTCCTAGACAGTGAGGATTCAAACATGAGCAAAAGCAGCACAGCCTCTGCCCTCATGGAGTTTTTAAACCAGTGGGAAGACAGATGTTAATCAAATACCACAGATTCATGTAAAATTGCAATTCTGATAAGTGCAAAGAAAAAAAAAAAGACACTCAGAACACCCAGAATTACCAAAACATTTAAGAAGGGAACCTCACGGAAATGTTCAGGAAAGAGAAACTGAGAGTGTGGCAGTGTGACTACAGTACAGAGCACACACTCATTCCTGCTGCCCAAATCCTTCTGATACACTGAGCCTCCTAGAAGCCCTTCTGTTCAATTCAGCAGTAAGTTGTGATCACTTAATTGATTCACCCTAGACTCTGTGTATATCATTTTTATGCCCTTTCTCTTGCTCTACCTCTTATCTAATCTTCCCTTTAGATAATAATCAACTCAAGGTTAGAGACTCTGATATCAAATCTTTGTATTTTTTTGGTCATTTCCTGGAACAATGCTTTGGACAGAGTAGGTGCTCATTAACTATATATTTACTAAATGAATGGTCTTAAATTTCCCAAACATGTGTCTAAATAATATATGCTCTGATGAAATTTTCATGAGCTAAACAAAAAATACTATAGAAAAAATGAGATGATGCTACAATCTATAAAATAGACAACCAGTCTCTAGAGTACTGAAAACTGATTAGGCATCTATAGGAGAAGGAAATAAAAACAACTATCTATATGTATGTATGTATTGCATAATAGTGAAAAGCACATGCTTTGGAATCAGACTACCTGGTTTCAAATGCAACCTCCACCAATTACTAGTTGTGTGACCTTAGGCAAATAATCTTTAAAATGGGAATGATACTCATAGCACCTACCACATAGTCCTGGGTGAAGATTAATCAAGCTAAAATATGTAAAGCATTTGAAACATAGTGTACGTTGCCAAACACCTCAAGAACCTGTCACTCCTCAATCTCATGGGAGAAGTTTGGTTGTCACTTCTCAAGTTCTCTCTCCCAACTCCCCCAAATCAGGCTTGGGTGATCATCAGGGCTCTGCATGGAACACATCTGGCAAGATCAGGTGCTAAACAGAAGGGGTAGTCATCACAGGGAAGTCACAAGATAGGGTAAGGAAACAAAGCATCAGAGGCAGACAGAGGTGGATTCAAATCTACCTCTACCAAGTTATTCCAGCTCTCAGAACCTCAGTGTCCTCTCTTGCAGAACGGAATTGTTGCAAGGATTAGAGAATGGGGCCTGGCTTTTATGGTATAACCTCTAGGCCCCAGGGAAAACCCTTTCCTCCTCAGAGTCCTCAATAAAGTGAGATATCCCTTTACCAGAAACTAAGATTGATTCCATGATTACTTGGTAAAAGGTTCCCTTTATACCAAGGTATGTAGATATTCTATTGTTCAGAAAGCAAGACACTCAGTGATACAGATTCATTGTCTCTCTCTTCAAACAAGAAGGCTTGATGTCTACCAGAGGAGTATCTTTACCTCTAGTGAAACTACTAATTGTTTTTATACTTTTATTTACTTTCCATATACCTGGCCAAATTCTCATGTTAAAAATTTTTTAATTAAAAAATATTTATACCTATCTATTATCTTAGAGAAGCTCCTAGCAATTCTGTTGATTCTGAGAAATGCAATATTCCTTTTGGCATCTAATTATCACTTTCGAAATGTAGAGATTTGGGGGCATATTTTTATGATGCCTCACAACATCCTAACAATGTGTTACTGTTTAGACTTTCTCTGAGAGCCTGTTCATAGTCAGTGGCTGCTTTTCTAAAACAAGACCTCTATGACCTCATCGGGACCTTTTAGATCTAGAAGGCAGATACAAGGAAACGAAAAATTTAAAAATATATATAGACAGAGGAAATGTTACCACAGAATGGCTGTGGGTGGCAACCTTACTCAGTTTACTCAGGTCTCACCAGCCAGAACAGTGCCAGGCTCCCAGAGGACGCTGTCAGCATAGAAGCCATGTGGCTGACAGGGTCTTGGTGCTCCGGCCTGGTGTCACGCCTGAGTCTATGAGGTGGGAGAGCCGAGTTCAGGACACTGGACCACCAGAGACCTCCCGGCCCCAATGTAACATCAATCAGCGAGACGTCTCCCAGAGACCTCTGTCTCAATGCTACAACCCAGCTCCACCCAACGTCCAGCAAACTCCAGTGCTGTACACCCCATGCCAAACACTAGCAAGACAGGAACAAAACTCCACCCATTAGCAGAGAGGTTGCCTAGAAACATACTAAGCTCACAGACACGCCAAAACACACCACACAATGCGGCCCTGCCCAACAAAAGACAAGATCCAGACCCACTCACCAGAATACAGGCACCAATCCCCTCCGCCAGGAAGCCTACACAAGTCACTGAACCAACCTCACCCACTGGGGGCAGACACCAAAAACAACAGGAACTACGAACCTACAGCCTGTGAAAAGGAGACCCCAAACACAGTAAGTTAAACAAAATGAAAAGACAGAGAAATATGCAGCAAATGAAGGAGCAAGGCAAAAACCCACCAGACCAAACAAATGAAGAGGAAACAGGCACTCTACCTGAAAAAGAATTCAGAGTAATGATAATAAAGATGATCCAAAATCTTGGAAATAGAATGGAGAAAATACAAGGAACGTTAACAAGAACTAAAGAGCAAACAAACAATGATGAACAACACAATAAATGAAATTAAAAATTCTCTAGAAGGAATCAATAGCAGAATAACTGAGGCAGAAGAACGGATAAGTGACCTGGAGGATAAAATAGTGGAAATAACTACCGCAGAGCAGAATAAAGGAAAAAGAATGAATGAATTGAGGACAGCCTCAGAGACCACAGGGACAACATCAAACACACCAACATTCAAATTATAGGCATCCCAGAAAAAGAAGAGAAAAAGAAAGGGTCTGAGAAAATATTTGAAGAGATTATAGTTGAAAACTTCCCTAACATGGGATAGGAAGGAGTCAATCAAGTCCGGGAAACACAGAGAGTCCAATGCAGGATAAATCCAAAGAGAAACATGCAAAGACACATATTAATCAAACTATCAAAAATTAAATACAAAGAAAAAATATTAAAAGAAGCAAATGAAAGGAAACAAATAACATATAAGGGAATCCCCACAAGGTTAACAGCTGATCTTTCAGCAGAAACTCTGCAAGCCAGAAGGGAGTGGCAGGACATATTGAAAGTGAAGAAAGGGAAAAAAGTACAACCAAGATTACTCTACCCATCAAGAATCTCATTCACATTCGACGGAGAAATTAAAACCTTTACAGACAAGCAAAAGTTAAGAGAATTCAGCACCACCAAACTAGGTTTACAACAAATGCTAAAGGAACTTCTCTAGGCAGGAAACACAAGAGAAAGAAAAAACCTACAATAACAAATCCATAACAATTAAGAAAATAGTAATATACATATTGATAACTACTTTAAATATTAATGGATTAAATGCTCCAACCAAAAGGCACAGATTGGCAGAATGGATACAAAAACAAGACCTGTATATATGCTGTCTACAAGAAACCCACTTCAGACCTAGGGACACAAAGAGACTGAAAATGAGGGGATGGAAAAAGATATTCCATGCAAATGGAAATCTAAAGTAAGCTGGAGTTGCAATTCTCATATCAGACAAAAGAGACTTTAAAATAAAGACTGTTACAAGAGACAAAGAAGGACACTACATAATAAAGGGATCAAACAAAGAAGAAGATATAACAATTGTAAATATTTATGAACCCAGTATAAGAGCACCTCAATATATAAGGCAAATACTAACAGCCATAAAAGGGGAAATTGACAGTAACACAAAAATAGTAGGGGACTTTAATACCCCACTTTCACCAATGGACAGATCATCCAAAATGAAAATAAGGAAACACAAGCTTTAAATGACACATTAAACAAGGTGGACTTAATTGATATTTATAGGATATTCTATCCAAAAACAACAGAATACACTTTCTTCTCAAGTGCTCATGGAACACTCTCCAGGATAGATCATATCTTGGGTCACAAATCAAGCCTTGGGATATTTAAGAAAACTGAAATCATATCAAGTATCTTGTCCAACCATAACGCCATGAGACTAGATATCAATTACAGGAAAAAATCTGTAAAAAATACAAACACATGGAGGCTAAACAATACACTATTAACTAACCAAGATATCACTGTAGAAATCAAAGAGGAAATCAAAAAATACCTAGAAACAAATGACAATAAAAACACGCTGACCCAAAACCTATGGGATGCAGCAAGAGCAGTTCTAAGAGGGAAGTTTACAGCAATACAAGCTACCTCAAGAAACAAGAAAAATCTCAAGTAAACAACCTAACCTTACACCTAAGGCAATTAGAGAAAGAAAACAAAAAAAACCCAAAGTTAGCAGAAGGAAAGAAATCATAAAAATCAGATGAGAAATAAATGAAAAAGAAATGAAGGAAACAATTGCAAAGATCAGTAAAACTAAAAGCTGGTTCCTTGAGAAAATAAAATTGATAAACCATTAGCCAGACTCATAAGAAAAAAAGGGAGAAGACTTAAATCAACAGAATTAGAAATGAAAAAGGAGAAATTACAGCTGACACTGCAGAAATACAAGGAATCATGAGAGATTACTACAAGCAACCATGTGCCGATAAAATGGACAACCTGGAAGAAATTGACAAATTCTTAGAAAAGCACAAACTTCTGAGACTGATCCAAGAAGAAATAGAAAATATAAACAGACTAAGCACAAGCACTGAAATTGAAACTGTGATTTAAAATCTTCCAACAAACAAAAGCCCAGGACCAGATGACTTCACAGGTAAAGTCTATCAAAACTCTTACAAAATACAGCTGAGGGCGGAACACTCCAACACTCAATTTAAGAGGCCACCATCACCCTGATACTAAAAGCAGACAAAGAAGTCACAAAAAAAGGAAACTAGGGCTTCCCTGGTGGCCCAGTGGATGAGAGTCCACCTGCCGATGCAGGGGACATGGGTTCATGCCCCAGTAAGGGAAGATCACACGTGCTGCAGAGTGGCTGGGCCCGTGAGCCATGGCCACTGAGTCTGCGCGTCTGGAGGCTGTGCTCTGCAATGGGAGAGGCCACAACAGTTAATGCACAGATATCCCTTGCATGCCTATACACTGATAACAAAAAATCTGAAAGAGAAATTAAGGAAACACTCCCATTTAACACTGCAAGAAAAAGAATAAAATACCTAGGAATAAACCTACCTAAGTTGGCAAAAAACCTGTACTTAAAAAACTATAAAGCACTCATGAAAGAAATCACAGATGATATAAACAGATGGAGAGATATACCATGTTTTTGGGCTGGAAGAATCAACATTGTGAAAATGACTCTACTACCCAAAGCAATCTACAGATTCAATGCAATCCCTATCAAACTACTCATGGTATTTTTTACAGAACTAGAACAAAAAATTTTACAATCTGTATGGAAACACCAAAGACCCTGAATATCAAAGCAATCTTGAGGAAGAAAAACGGAACTGGAGAAATCAGCCTCCCTGACTTCAGACTATACTACAAAGCTACAGTAATCAAGACAGTGTGGTACTGGCACAAAAACAGAAATATGGAACAGGATAGAAAGCCCAGAGATAAACCCACACACATATGGTCACCTTATCTTTGATAAAGGAGGCAAGAATATACAATGGAGAAAAGATGGCCTCTTCAATAAGTGGTGCTGGGAAAACTGGACAGCTACATGTAAATGAATGAAATTAGAACACTCCCTAACACCATACACAAAAATAAACTCAAAATAGATTAAAGACCTAAATATATGGCCAGACACTGTAAACTCTTAGAGAAAAACATAGGCAGAATACTCTATGACATAAATCACAGCAAGATCTTTTTTGACCCACCTCCTAGAGAAATGGAAATAAAAATAAACAAATGGGACCTAATGAAACTTAAAAGCTTTTGTACAACAAAGGAAACCATAAACAAGATGAAAAGACAACACTCAGAATGGGAGAAAATATTTGCAAACAAAGCAATGACCAAGGATTAATCTCCAAATTATAGTAGCAGTGCATGCAACTCAATAACAAAAAAGCAAAAAAACTCAATCCAAAAATGGGCAGAAGATCTAAATAGGCATTTCTCCAAAGAAGATATACAGATTTCCAACAAACACATGAAAGGATGCTCAACATCACTAATCATTAGAGGAATGCAAATCAAAACCACAATGAGGTATCACCTCACACCGGTCAGATTGGCCATCATCAAAAAATCTACAAACAGTAAATGTTGGAGAGGGTGTGGAGAAAAGGGAACCCTCTTGCACTGTTGGTGGGAATGTAAACTGATACAGCCACTATGGAGAACCATATGGAGGGTCCTTAAGAAACTAAAAATAATATGACCCAGCAATCCCACCACTGGGCATATACCCTGAGAAAACCATAATTCAAAAAGAGTCATGTACCACAATGTTCACTGTAGCTCTATTTACAACAGCCAGGACGAGGAAGCAACCTAAGTGTCCATCGACAAATGAATGGATAAAGAAGATGTGGCACATATATACAATGGAATATTACTCAGCCATAAAAAGAAACGAAATTGAATTATTTGTAGTGAGGTGGATGGACCTAGAGTCTGTCACACAGAGTGAAGTAAGTCAGAAAGAGAAAAACAAATCCCGTATGCTAACACATATATATGGAATCTAAAAAAAAAAAAGGTTCTGATGGACCTAGTGGCAGGACAGGAATAAAGACACAGAGGTAGAGAATGGACTTCAGGTCATGGGGAGGGGGAAGGGTAAGCTGGGATGAAGTGAGAGAGTAGCATGTACATATATACACTACCAAATGTAAAATAGATACCTAGTGGGAAGAAGCCACATAGCAGAGGGAGATCAGCTCGGTGCTTTGTGACCACCTAGAGGGGTGGGAGAGGGATGGTGGGAGGGAGATGCAAGACTGAGGGGATATGGGGATATATGTATACATATAGCTGATTCACTTTGTTATACAGCAGAAACTAACACAACATTGTAAAGCAATTATACTCCAATAAAGATGTTAATATATATATATGTATGTATGTATTTGGTTTCCTAAACTATGCAAACCGGGAGTGACAGGAATATGCTGTGACTTTCACAACAGTTAAGTGACATTGTGGAGCAGGCACAGCATGCTTTCAAAGCTCATCACTTTACAGAATTTAAAAGGCTTGGAGTTAGATCTTGACGCCTCTATGGTACATGCTGAGTTCAGCTCTTTATTAGAGCCATGGGTATTGCTTTTGATTTTTCCATATTTTTAATGTCATCTTGATTTGGATACATGGGCTCTGGTGGGATGAAATTGATTAGGACTAAGCCTAAGAAAAATTATTAAGTAGGCAAAATTTATTTTTATTGGTCTTTGCCTTTCTATTGGCATCCTTTCTTCCATGACAGCTGCTCACCCATCAGGTTTCCCAGTGCTTTCATAATGTTTGGGACTTCCATTAATGCTGGACCATTTTCCCTAGAAAATTCTTCATGTTCCAGCCCAGTGAAATTTATCTGTTGAGTGTTACCATCTCTCAGTCTTTGCTTAGTGACAACTAACCACTATGATTTACAACATCTATTCTGATGAGTTAGTGAGTACTTAGTCTGCTTGGGTTGCTATAATAAGATATCATAGACTAGGTGGCTTAAACAACAGACATTTATTTCTCATGGCTCTGGAGGCTAGGAAGTGTAAGATCAAGGTACTCGCAGATCTGGTGTATGGTGAGGGCACTTCCTGCTTTGTAGTTGGTCATCTTGTTGTGTCTTCACATGGCAGAGAGGGGAGAAAGAGAGAGAGAGAGAGAAAGCTCCCTTGCATCTTTTCTCATAAAGGCAATAATCTCATCATGAAGGCTCCACCTTGATGGCCTAATTACCTCCCAAAGACTTTCCCTTCAAATACCATCACCCTGGGGATTAGGTTTCAACATATGAATTTGGGGGTGATACAAACATTCAGTCCATAGCAGTACTACTATCTTAATGAGCAATTTCTCCCTATGCTAGAATACTCTTAACTTCTCTGCTCCTTTGAAAAATTAAACTCACTCAACTCAAATATAATTTCTTTGAATCTTTCCTGATTCCTTCTAGGAATCTTTCCTGATTAGTTACCTTTTATCCCAATACTTTGTATAGGTAGTCTATGCAATTGCTGATAAGACTTTATTATTTCATTTTCTTCTAATATTTTTGGGGTTTTTGCACTGTCCTCCTTTTCTCATTAAACTCTGAGATGTTCAAAGACTGGAATGTTCCCTTATTTGTTCTTACGTTTCCACTACCTAGTATAGAGTATGGTACTTAGTAATTGTTCAATAAATACTCATTGAATAAATCAATGACTATAATAATGTGAATGCGAAATCCTCTCAGATCTGTCAAGATATCTAATCTTTCAGAGGTTAAAGAGTAAACAATGTATCTCTCCACATTAAAGGATGCTTCGAGTAAATCTTTTTTTCCTGAAAAACCGATCCAAGGACAACAGCTTGCTCAGAGTCATAGCCAGCTGTACCACACATACTTTATCAGTAAACCTTGAAAATGACAGAGCCCAGCCCCACAGATCCTTTTGCTGTGAGGCTGTTTCTCTGGCCGAATGATTCTGCATCATTGCTCTCTTTTTTGTGCCAGAGACAATTTAGCTGCACCATGTTCCCATCTAAGGATTTGGTATCCCCAATTCCCTGTGCGTAAACAATACATTCTTAAACAAGGCAAAACGGATATATTTCATCATAAAGTCTATTCAGTCACTGAGTCTCTTGTCCTTTTGGAAAATGACAGCACTCAGTGATTCCCAAATCCAGCCAGTCAGAGCAAAAAATATTTGGGGGCGAGCAGGCCTTTATTCGGTGGCTCCCCCCGTCACATCACATCAGCAGCCATCTACACCTCCACATAGTTTAGGCAATGACCAAAGATTTTCCATAAGCTGAAGTTACACTTCAAACACAAATGAGGAGAATCCATGTATAATGAGATATTCTCATCATTCACACAGATGTGATTAACCTCCAGTGCAATCAGAAATAAAAGGATAATGCACCTCTACCCCTCATCATCAAAATTGCCTTGCTTCATGTCTTAACACGAGGAGAAGACCATGATGAAAGACATTTGTAGGGGTACTTTAGTGGATATTGCTTCCTACTGCTATAGAAAACCATATTAAATAGCCATTTTTGTTATTTCTGTGGCCAAAATATGTAATCACAAATGTACATTCTAGACTTTTGTGGGAAGCTAGATACAGGCTAAGTTAGCCATGAAAAACAGATCATGTGGATCTTTGAATCATTTGCTTTGGCAGATATATTTATATAGTTCCTAGATATTTCCAGAAACAAATATAACTTGTTGAAATGTGCAATATTTGGGACTATGGTTAAGAAAGACATAATATATGTCAAGCAAAGGAGAAAAAAAAAAACACATCTGGCCTTATCAGCATACTCTAGTTTATCACAAACCTACCTTTTATTTCCTATACTTCTCTTATTTCTCTCCTGTTCCAGACGTCTTTCTTTAATTACTTTGTATGCTGAAAATTCAGCTAGCTTTCTTACCTAATTCCATATGTTTATAATCTTTTGTCTGAAATACTTCTGCTTGAGTTTCCTATATTCCATTTTCTAAATGTCTTTAATTAATTCCTCCAGCTACCCTCTTAATCTTATCCTCTCCCAATTTATCCAAGACCCTGCCATCGATTACTGTTAGATAATAACAATCTTTTTTTCTCCCCTGGCATCTTCTCTTTTGCCCCAAATAGGAAGATGGCAGCATGAGTGGACAAATGATCCCACAACTCATTAGCTGTGTATAGAGTTTTGCACAAGTTTTCTTAATTCGCTGAACCTTGGTTTTCTCATCAATTTCATCTATTTTGTTCACTATACCCCAGATAAGTAAAAAAAAAAAAAAAAAGACTAATTAATAACTGATAGAAGTAGTAGCCTTATGACTACATCCTGACCTGCTTGGTGGGAGATTTATCCCCTATCGAATACCTCCCAAATCCTCCTTCTATTTGCTCAGTGCTCCAAGACCTAGCCCTCCAGTCTGTCACATGGCATACAACCATGTTTCTCCCTTCCTCCTCTTGCCCACTGGAGGGGTACCCGTGTCTTCTGTGGATGCTGTAAGTGGCATCTATGCCAATGTTGTCCACTGTTGCCTTCCAGAGGCTGTAAGGTTGCCATTGCACAAGGCTTAAGAGTATCCGTATCTGTAGCAAGGTTGCTGATTATCAAAGCCAGACAGAATATACTAACAAAAAAGATGCCTCTGTCTTTAACATCATTGCCATCACCATAGACAATCTGCTACCGCCTGTACTACTGCTTCTCCTACAGGCACCAGCAGTTCCCAATGTAATTGACAATTTGCATGTCAATGTCCCATAGGGGAGTTTAGAAAAATGACTCTTTTAATTTACATAAGCTCTGTTGTTACACCCCTCACCCTAGGACTTGGCAGGACTGCATGGGAGTTAAGCCAAGGAGCATCTGACAGACACCTAGTCACCCTTGGAATCATTCCTGTATACTCTCCACAAATCATGTTTGAAAGAGCTTCCCTCCTCACACTGGGCCTTCCCCAGCTACGTAGGCCTCTCTCACCTCCTCATCTTCCAGGTGCACTCACACACACAATCCTCAAATCGAGGTTAGGCTCAAGCTGTGACTCTTGCTAAAGGTAAGTTACCAATAATAGTAATGATCTTGTGATATTACTTTGAGGATTAAGTGAATAGTGTGTGTATAGTATGCGCAACACATTTAGAATGGCATCTGGGGGCTTCCCTGGTGGTGCAGTGGTTAAGAATCCGCCTGCCAATGCAGGGGACACGGGTTCAATACCTGGTCCAGGAAGATCCTACGTGCAGTGATGCAACTAAGCCCACGTGCCACAACTACTGAGCCTGCGCTCTAGAGCCCCTGCTCTGCAACAAGAGAAGTTACCACGATGAGAATCCCACGCACCGCAATGAAGAGTAGCCCCTGCTCGCCGCAACTAGAGAAAGCCCACGTGCAGTAACAAAGACCCAACCAGCCAAAAATAAATTCAAAAAAGAATGGCATCTGGGGAGGAGGAACAGGTTTCAAGGGGAGAAGCAGGCACCCTGGGACTGGTGTCTGAGAGGGGTCACACGATAGCCTTGGTGCACAACAGATCTCCAGGATGGGTATGGAATGTTCAACAGTAAACCCCGGAAAGAGGGTGTACTCCAAGACGAAGTGTCCGCTTGGTGAAATTCTACACACCAGGCCACACCTGCCCCACAGGCACCCCCAGTCGAATATGACTCATGAGGAGAGAGAAAGCTGTCAGGTTGGAAGGAGCCTTGAAGATGGGCCAAGAGACATCTCAGCAATGATCTGCCTGGACCCACCTGAGCACAAAGTGGTAAGCTGCACATTCTACGAGAAACAGGTACAGGGGAAAGCCCCCAACCAACATCATATTTTCTCTTCCAAAGAAGAATGAGAGTTTGAAATAGAAATTACACTGAGGTATAAACAAATATATATTGTTCCCTTATAAAAGGAAAATAGTCTCAAAATAGTCTATCTCTGAATCCTGAGTTCCTTTAATGCTTTAGTGACGTCATGTTATTTCAATCCCTTCAGTTCATTGAAACTGCTACCTCAGGAGTCAGTGATGGCCAACAAACTGAGGAAGCCAGTATCCTTTTCTCTGTCTCATTCTAGGTGATCGCTTTACAGAACATGATGTTTCTCTCTCTGGAGCCCTCACCACATCGCCTCCCTAAAACTTTTCTCTTCCTACTGCTACTTCTCTACTCTTAAGAATCTCTTCTTTTTTCTCCTCTTTAAACAGTTTTTAAACTCTGCAGTTTCTGCAGTCCAATACCATTCTTGTCCATATCCTTGTGCATTTGGCCATAATCTCTCCTTACTTGATACTTTCTCCCAGATAATCTTATCTACCATTAGGCTTTGGTTATCACCTTTATACTTGGTTCTCAAAAATTTTAATGCATTAAAATAACCCAAGAAAATTTTTAGAAAATCAGATTCCTGGGCCGCATCCTCCAGGCAATCTGATTGACTATATCTGCGATGAGGCCCAAGAATCTTCATTTTTACAAGCATCTCGAAGCAAGTATCTTGGATGCAAATATTCATAGATCACCTCCTGAGACATACTAATAGATTGCTCATGACTTCCAAGTCACCAGTGTCTTAATCTGTTTCTTGAATTCCAGACCCATATTTCCATCTAGCTACTTAATATTTCCATTTCCTAAAAGGTAATGCAATAGTCTGAAAGACAAATTTTATTACTTCATCCCCCCCAAACACAATTTACTTCCTTGTTTGCACTTCTTGTCTTAAGTTAATAGCACTATCAACTCAATCTACAAACTAGAAATTCTCTCTATTATCATCCAATAAGTCACCCAGTTCTATTAATTTTATCTCCAAAATATCTCTCAAATGTATCCCTTAGCTCTGCCAAATTTAAATATCCATTGTTCTTTCCTGGGCAATTCAAATAGCCCCTTACCTGACCTCTCTGCTCCCAGGCTCTCTCACCTCCAGTCTTCTCCTCCACACTGCCAGCACTTCATTCTCTAAAAGGCAGATCCAAGCATGTCAGTACAATGTGAGAGCAAAAATCAAAACCAGAAACAAAAAAAACCTTTGATGTTTTCTTGGCTTACAGAAATGCTAATGCCCTAGTATAGCATTTAAGAATTTGCCCAATCTGAATCCAATCTCAAACCAAACCCCTTCTCTTCAGCCTTCTCACCATACATAACAGTAAGCTCACTATGTTCACCCCTATTATGCTGCCATACTTCAAGCATACTTCTCTGCTAACAGAATGCCCTTAACCCCATCACAAGATGTTGAAATCCTTTCCAAGGTTTCAAACCACACCTTCCAATGAAATATGTCAAAGACAAAATTATAAGCTGTCCCCATCATACTCCTCAAATGTGAAGATGTCTTCATTTATTTATTCATTAACCAAATATTTGTTAAAAGTCTATGACACACTAGGTCTTATGTTAGGCACTGACAATTCAACAATGAATAAGAAAGATTCTGTTTGTGTGTGTGTGTGTTTGGTTGTGTGAGAAGAGAGACACGAGGGAGAGAAAAGGAGAGAAAGAGTGTGTTTTGAAGGGAGAGGAGAGGACCCCTGTTTTGGAGGGCACTATGGATTGGCTTGCTCTTCTAAACCCAAACAACATTTCTAGGTACAGAGGTTGAAAAGCTAAAATCCACATGCATTACTTAGGGTAGGGCGAGCCTGTTATAACCAAAAGATCAAGCAATAATCCAGTGACTTAAAGAAGATTCAAGTTTCTTTTTTTCCCCCTCACTCATGGAATCATCCAAAATGGTTAAATGGACTTTGCTCCACAAAGTCATCCCGAAATCGAGGGTAGCAATACAGCTCTACATCCTCTGGCTTTATTGTTATCCACATGGTTGATCCTGGATCAGATTCCAGCCAACAATAAGGAGAAAAAAATGTGGATAAGGTATGACTATTGTCTTAAGGCATATATTACTTCTACTTGCATCTTCTAGGCAAGAACTTTGACATACAACCACATATAACTTCAGGGGAGACTGGAAAACAGAATGTAGCCATGTACTCAAGAAGGAGAAAACTGATTACTTCAGTCAACTAACAGTGCTTTTCATGAAACATTTCCTAGATTCCCTTATGGTGAGATTCCAGGTATTATCTTAGAGTTTGGATACTGATTCATTTCAGGAGAGAAGCAAAGTGAGGAGCTTCCATGTTGCTTGTGTAGATCATGGCAAAAGCACCCTGGTTCTGGAATGGACAACTACAGCAGTCACTTCCTGATTCTACAGGTAGTTTCCTCCTTTGGCAGATTCTTGGCAAAGGCTGAGGTATCATTCTGGAACAGGCAGCCATGATGACATATTTCTGATTCTGTAATAATTCTTCTGATTATGGTGGAGGCAGCACCTCCCCTGGCCCAATTCCACTGTGTGGATTTGGAAATGTTTCCTGAATCTCAACATGGTTTCTCTTCAGCCCTCCCAGTGATTCTGTAAGTCACATAATACCATGTAATAACTCCCTGCATGCTTAGGTAGAGTGGATTCTATTCTTGATAACTGAGCTCTGAGCAATATACCTTTTATGTCTCCAAAAGCCTGAAATCTCCTTAGAGATGTCTGGCTCACACTTTCATGAATGTACAGACAATTTACACTGAATTCCAAAAAGCATTTACTAAGAGATATGTCAAAAAAAAAAAAAAGAGATATGTCAGTCTATGGATCCCCAAAGAGTGTAGGATAGAGTATTAATTTCACTAATATTTCTAAGATCTGACCCTCAAACCTTAGTACCCACCTGCCCTACATTTTATAGACCTCGGAAGATCTGTTACGTTGGGGGCAGGGCAAAGTAATACAAGATGCCTAGTGAGTGAAGCCACAACCAGAGCTCTTTCTTTAAAATGTATTATATTTAAATTTCAATCAAAATGTCATTTATTATGAAAGGTGCAGTATTTAGGAGAAACTGGACTGAGGTGTGAAATTTACTTTGAAATGCATCAAAAAAAATAAAGTGGAATGAGGAATGGGTAGAAAAAGAGACACATGGATAGATACATGATAAAGCAAGTAAAGTAAAATGTTTAATGGGGTAGAATCCAAGTGGCATATACATGGCTGCATACTGTAAAATTATTTCAGCTTTGCTGTATGTTTGAGACTTTTCACAATAAAATGTTGGAAAAATATTGTTCACTAAAAGTAATATGCTTCTTGTACATATGCAAACAGGACAGAGATATATCTTGAGAAAGGTAGTAATTCTCTATCTTTCTTTGATTTATCTACTGCCAATTTGGATGTATTCATCCATATTTTCCTTTGCTTATCACAAGCATAAAATATACATATGTAAATATAAGGATTTAATATCAAATGGGATAACAGTATACTGCATTTGGTAAACTGCTTTTTTACTTTATAAATGCATCATGGATAGCTTTCCAAGTCAATTCATATAGATCTCTGTCCTTTTTAAAAGGTGTGTAGTATATCAGAATATGAATTACCCAATTTGTTCAATTATCCTATTACTGATGACTCTTCAGATTGTCTCCGGTTCTTTGTTGCCAAAAATCATGTGATAAATTTCTCATGCATATGTCTTTAAATACTTAAATATTTTTATATCTAGTAAATGAGTAGATGGAAGTGGAATTGCTGGTTAGGGAGGCATATATATTTTACATTTTAATTAGCTCTGCCAGATAACTTTCTAAGAAGGTTGTTTATAGTCCAACCAAGAGTGAATGAGAATCTCTCTTTTCCCACAGTCTCACAAGCACTACAGATTATTAGTCATGGGCATTCTGATGGTGATCATGATGTTTTAGGATTTTTTCCAGAGGAAACAAGACTGCAGAATGGAGATTAAGTCCAGAACAAATGATTTACTAAGACCACATAGGTTACTAATGCCAGAATAGGGAAAGGAACTGTGGACTTCTAATTTACAATGATCCTTTCTTTCTTTTTTTTGAACATAGCCTAAAGATACTAAGTAAAAGCATTTATGGGTGATAGTTTTCATTTCTTATCAAAATGAAAATGTTGTTATCTTTCCATCAAGTTTAGTTACTTTTAGTCTCTCAGCTTCCTGATATTTCAGTTCTGTGACCCTAACTGTAGGCAGTGGTCAAATACAGAGTGTAAAATGTAAGGGGTACCTCAATGTACTATCAACAGGGAGTGATAGAAGTGTGACACAGCTTCCTCTCACACTGCTCCCAGAAAGGCATGGGCCAAAGTGGTGACACTGAACACAGAGAATGGGCGTTAATGTGCACGGTCGGCCTGCCACAGAGCGCCCAAGCTCACTTTGCAAACTTAGGCAAATCTTTCCACTTCCCTGTTTGCATTTTCCTTATATGTAAAGTAAAGAGGTACTTTTCACACACAAGGAAGCTTATTCTATGTTTTGAAACAAAAATGTTAGCCAAGCCTCTAGATATGTAGTAAAACCTTATTTTAATATAATCTATCCTACAAAGAAAATAAGTAAAATGAGAAGGAACAAAAACTTAGGAACAAGACACATTATATAGCATGCCTTTGTCCCGACTCTGGAGTATTTGAGTAATTGTGTTGTATTCCCCTGCATTATCTATTTTGAAAGTCTTTTTCTCTGTAGGATGGAAGCAGCTATTCAAATACTTCACAGCAAATACTTAGGTAATTTAAGATACATACTCTGCCCCCATAACAGAAATAGTATACAACTGTTTCCCACTCACAGATTAAATCACAGAAAAACGTTATTTTTATGGAACAACTCCTTATGCTAAAGCTTCAAAGGATCTCTACTACACCTCCTTTCTTCTCTTTATGGGCCAGATTTTTTTAAATGAGCTGGTCAGTATATTTTCCAAATGTCAGAGAAGCATAGAACCAACAGTAAATAATGATAAGCCCTAAAACTTGATGATCTGCTACTCATCTAAAAGCGAACTAATTATTGAAGGCCTGGAATGAATGAAAGTGGGGCAAGTAAATCAAAATTTCCAGGTAACTAGGTACAGTTAGTGTTGATTGTGGCTGTTCTTAATCTTAGGGGAAAAAAATCACTTTTGGGGGGACTGTATCTTCAAGTTCTCAGGTACCCTGAAGTCTAGGGAGTACTCAAATCCTTCCAAACATTCTGAACCAAGCTTTCTACAAAGAAAGGATGAGACTGTCATACAAAGTGAAGTAAGTCAGAAAGAGAAAGACAAATACCGTATGCTAACACATATATATGGAATTTAAGAAAAAAAAATGTCACGAAGAACCTAGGGGTAAGACAGGAACAAAGACACAGGCCTACTAGAGAATGGACTTGAGGATATGGGGAGGGGGAATGGTAAGCTGTGACAAAGCGAGAGAGTGGCATGGACATATATACACTACCAAACGTAAGGTAGATAGCTAGTGGGAAGCAGCGGCATAGCACAGGGAGATCAGCTCGGTGCTTTGTGACCACCTAGAGGGGTGGGATAGGGAGGGTGGGAGGGAGGGAGACGCAAGAGGGAAGAGATATGGGAACATATGTATAACTGATTCACTTTGTTATAAAGCAAAAACTAACACACCCTTGTAAACCAATTATACTCCAATAAAGACGTAAAAAAAAAAAAAAGAAAGGACGGCGATGTAGGCAGGACCAATACACTAGGGGATGGACCTTTTTTAAAATCACTAAGGAAGCTGAAAACATGTTTCTGTGGTGTTAACTCAGTGCATCTGTGGACCAGTCCTCTTTGAGATCATGGTCATTTACTATATTACTTGTTCCCATATCAGTAAGGTAGGAATGGGTGGACTGGGGCTACCTCCAGCTTGGAATAATTTCTTATTGCCCGCCCTCCCCGCAACAACCACACACACACACACATATTCAGGGAAGGCCCGGGGACAGGCAGTCTAGTTTAGCTGAAGTTGTATGGGAATATATTCACTTTTCTTTGGGTTATCTCTTCAACATTCAAATACAATATCAAGGTATCAGCCTATGAAAAAGGAACCAAGAGGACCACTTGTCCTGCTTCTGGATGTAAGTTAAGGAGAAGCGGCTGCCTCAGGATATCCTTAGTTCAATCTACACCAGTGGTTCTTAACTGAAGGTGATTTGGCAATATCTGGAGACATTTCTGGTTATCACAACTGAAGAGGAGGTACACCACTGGCATCTAGTGGGTAGAGACAAGGACGCTGCCAAACATCCTACAATGCAGAGGATACTCCCCCCGCCAAAAAATAATTATCCAGTCCAAATGTCAGTATGTCAATACTGCAGAGGTTGAGAAATCTTCAACTAGCTCACAAGGGCTGGCATGTCACCAACAGGTTTAGGGCCAATAACTTGCTTGAGCTTTTAATCACCATTCTCTCTCTCTCTCCCTCCTTCCCTCCCTCCCTCCCTTCCTCCTTTGCTCTCTCCCTAGTTCCAAATACGGGAGACAGACTACTCAGTTACCAACTGGAAAGATTCAAATGTTGTAATCACAGCTAACTCCTTTTAAGAAATAAGACTACTATTGGTCATTTCTTAAATTTCTTAGTATTCACATTTCTTGGGAGTTTAATGATTAATGTAAGTAAAGTGAATAATTCCAGCTTTAAAATCCATTTTGGATTATGACTATTTGAACTGGCCATGTTAATATACAATATACAACTCAATATGATCAACTTAGATGTCCTCACTTTTAGGTTATTTCAGGTCAAAAAAATAACAATATTCAAGGAAAATGTTCAAGCCAACCATGGAAATGGATTTTAGTTTCTTTGTACACTCATGTAAAACACACATAGTTACTCATGTTTTTTGAAAATGAAGAATAATCATATAGGAAAATTTTCTACTTGGCTTGACATCTATGGATTAATTTAACTAAGCCAGGTGGCAGAACATCAGTCTGTGTAGATTTATGCCAAAGGCAAACACAAGGTATTCTCTAGTCCAGGTAACTTACTGATTACACTGCCAAATAAAATAGCTGCAAATGCTGACAATACACATTTGCTCATATGTGAAAAGATCATTTCCTCTATATTTATGGAGAAATTGTATAATCTGAATCCTTTGATATAATAAAGAAAATAGAAAATTAATTAGTTTACTGTCTTCACAAATCCTGGCTTTCAAGCCAATTGCCTTGCTGTAAAAATTCTCTTTTGGATGTCAGAAGTTGACAAGCAACTATTTCTTCCTCTTTACATTCCTGCTATTACGGTCTTAAACCACTCCCAGGACCATCCATACAGGACCAGCTACATAACTTTTGGTACCGAGTGAAAAATGAAAAGATGGGGCCTCTTGTTTAAAAATTATTAAGAATTTCAAGATAATGACACGGTGATAGCAGAACAGTAAACCAAACATGGGCCTTTGTAAGCCCGGGACCCTCTGCAACTGCACTTCACAGGCCCATGAAGCCAGTTCTGCTTCCGTCCTACCCCAATAGAGTCTTGTGAGGTCATATACACAGAAATGCCATTTTAAGCTATTATGCTGCAGGGCTCCACAGTCAGTTTAAACAGGCTCTGCACTGCACAACTCTGTAAGGGCATTCATGTCAGGGGCTGAGGGAACTGCATCTTCTGGATTGTCTGGCATACAACGTGCATACTCACATGTGCCTGCCCTGAACACCAGTTACACAAACGATACTCTTCTCTATTTTAGCAGAGTCCTAATACGCAGCCAATACCTTTCTCATCCACCAAAATAAAAAGAGAAATGATTCAGTTAATCTCCAAATTCAGTTACTCTTCTACCTTTCCCTTTGTGATCAGTCACTGAAGAGGGTGTTTCACATTTATTAAACTCTAGTTCAAAGATCATAAGAAAATTCCCTTGTATTTTTCTCATAAACAGAAATATATTTCATGCCTTTCAAATATTTGAAGCATTGGTTTTATGGGATTTCCATGACAGTATAACCCATTTATGGATCATAGTTTTATCATGGTTTACCTATTACTTGAGGCAGCAGTGGGATCTATGAAAGACCTCCTGGGTTGGTCAGAGGGAAATGCCCCATGAACACTGAGCCAGCACAGAGCGTTAGTGAATATTCAAGCTGGAAGTAATCTAAGAATTTATCTTTTCCCACCTTCTCCTTAAATGGATGAGGAACTGAAAACTGCACTTGCCACAGGTCACATATGTAGAAGTTGGAAGAGTAAAGACTAGATCCCAGATTCCGGGGATCTTGATTTCCAGTACAATCAGAGTATAATATATGTGCTTAAATCAGACTTATCCTGAGTGAAAAGTGATAAATACTTCTGTCAGCATGAGAAAAATCAATGTCTTCTGAATAATTGTAACCGTGACTCAGATTTGACAGACAACATGTTAGCGGTTACCAGTCAGGTGCTGTGAACTCATACTATCATGATGGCACAACTGCTGTTTGTCACTGCATTACATTAGCACCTTTGTTAAGATTCTTTATGTGTTGTCACTGTAAACCCTCTCTCTTCAGGTGTTTATAACAAGCTCATAAGCATTCAGTTCATATTCAGACATCTGAAACATAAAACTATCTGCAATAAAAATAATTTAGAAGTATTTGTTAAAAATGCAAAACCGTCTCAGGCACTTACAACATTTTATCAAACAGAAAAGGGAATGCTCACAACTCTTAAACAAATATTTTGCAACATGTTTAAATCTGAAAATCATCTCTAAATCTTGAAAGACACATTTTATTATTTCTCCACTTACAGCAAACCATCAGAATTATTGCCCTCCGAAGTTCTGTCACTTTGTCATTGTCTTTCTGTTTTACTTGGAGTGACTGTTCCTCTCTCTCACCATAACAGAGGGAGGACAATTTTTATCATCAGAACCAGGCTGTGTGAGTTATTCCTTAGAAGCTCATGTTTCCTAACACTTCTGTAATACAGAACTGATTGTTTTCCTGCCGATTCATTACTTCTAGATATTCTTTGCCCCAAAGGGATTATAAGATTTTTTCTTCTGAAGAGTATTAAAACTGAATCTCTCCTAAAATTTGGCCATTAGTATCAAATATTAATAATCTGATGCCCCATTGTTCTAAAAAAGACATTCATAATTTCTATAAAGGCTAGTCCTCCTCCTAAGGGGATATATTTGTAACTTGGTGAGCCTACACTATTTTCATCATCCAAAAGCACTGACATGAAATAATATGTGGAATAGGAGCTGTTTCTAAAACAATATATCAGATATTTTTGCATGTTAGTATAGGTTGCATTATCGGCCCCAATTCTTCATCCCTTCCAGTATTCATACTTTCAGTCTTGTGATTTTGCAATTCTGTCCCTTGGCCTTGGACTTGACCATGTGACTTATATTGCTCAACATGATCTGGGTAGAAATGCAGAATTACAGTTGCTCTTCTGTATCTTTTCCATTGCTATGGTAAGGGCTTGCTAATAAATTATTCTTGTTTACAAGCCACTGAATTTTGAAGTAGCTTCTTATTCAATAGCTAACTGATCCGTTGGGTTTTCAGTGTCAAAACCAGGAACAAAACTAGCTGAAAATACCATATTTGGACTTCTCCTGGAGTCCAAAACAAGGCCAAAAAGCACTCTGTCTTAAGTTATCATGCTTATCAGCCTCAAATACAGAGGAAAATGCTTCCATTCGGAAACCATAATAGATGAAAATGGTCCACAGTTGTGGTGTTTGCTGAGAAAAACATGGCTCCCCAACTTTTCTGAAGAAGTAGTTTCCAAAGTTCGGATACTCTGGAAATGTTTCTATATCTGGAAACTAGAGCTTCCTTGCCATTCTGAAAATACCGCACTTTAGATAATCTGCACCTCTCACTTAGAATCACATTGCTACTTCCCCAGAATAGAGTGTTTAATTCTTATTTAACATGATTTTGTAGTCAATGGACAACTACTCTTTTTCCAACTTAATAGATTTTTAAATTTGCATTTTGTTTTAATGCTTAGAACTAAAGAATTCAAGTTGGATATACAGAGAACTTGGATTCTGCATAATTCTCATGAATACTATAAACCTTTGATCCAAATGGCAAAGTACTTTCAATTGTACTAATACTTAAATAAATGAAAGAATAGAAATAAATAAGTTAGGACAATAGATTCTTACATCATGTTTATTAGTTTCATAAAGCATTTTCTAACTAAAATATGGATGCTTCCCCACAAGTATAATCGCTCTAATGATTTAATTCAGGTCAGTTTTGGCCTGAGACTTGCTTCAAAAGTGAATTCAGGATGTTTACTCAAAAAAGCAACAGTGTAAATGAAACAAATAGCTAATGAAGGTAGAGAAATTATAAATAATTTGAATTATTAAATTATCTGAAAATGGATTTTGCCCGTGGAAACAAATAACTATTTTTCATTTATTTCCTGTACAGTAAGCAAAATGGCTTTAGAGGTTTAAAGAAAAATCAATGTTTCATTACCTGAAGACCTTGCTGAGGATTGAGAATATTTTTCTGCTGTTGACATCTCATTAAGATTATTTAACAACTAAGCAATCCATTTGCCTCCTTGGTGCTAAAATTGATATATTTTCCAAAATACAGTCCAGCGTTTTCAAAGAAAAACCCATAGATTTTGACCCAATGTCAATACCTATCACTGAAAAGTGTGGAATAAAATGAAACAATAAATGTGTTGAGTCAAGAGGACAGAAAATATATTAAGCAATAAATAAAGTCCTGCCTTGATGATGCCATTAAAAGTGGCAAAGACATAACATGAATATACTTTTATAATGAGTTTACTTTTTAAGTTGCTACTTTGTATTAATTGGATATTGACAATATATTAATTTTATCATTTTATAAGTATGCATTAGAAAACATGAGTATTTTGTTTGTTATCTACTTACACACATAGAGAGGCATTTTCTAGATTCTTTTAGACAGAAAAACAAGATTTCTATGTTTGTTCATTTTTGATATAAATTCAGGCTTACAGAAAGGTTGTAAGAATAGTTCCTAGAATTAGAATTTTTATGTACCCTTCATCCAGATTTTCTAAATGGTAATATTTTACCATATTTGCTTTATCACTCCGACTCTTAATATATATATATTAAAACTGCTTAAGGGTAAACTGCAGATGGTATGGTATTCATGCCTAAATATTTCAATGTGCATATTTTAAAACAGTTGTCATACATAATCACAGTACAGTCACTAATACCAGGAAATTAACATTGAAGATGGCAGTGGAGGAGGATGCAGAGTTCGCATCTCCCCACAACTAGGGTGCCAGCCAGATGCTGGTGGGGGACCTCGACTCCCAAGGAGATGGAAGGAATCCCCGAGTGACCGGTAGGACGAGGCGGGGAGTAAGCAGGGAGGAGAAGTGGAGGCTGGACACAACCGGCACACCTGAGGGGTGGTTGGGAGTGGGGAGGGGTTCCCACACCTGGAGGGACCCTCGGGGGATCGGGGGATCATGCAGGAGTGTGCCTAGTGTCTCCCCTACCCAGTCGGGCCTAGGAAGCCTGCTGGGCTCCCAGGCCTGTTCCTCCATTCTCTGGGGCCCCTACCACCATCCTGGATCTTAGGGGCTGGGAGGGAAGGAGAAGGGGGGAAGTCAAGGAGAGGCAGATGGTCGGGGGAATTCTCCAGGACCAGAGGATCAGGGGAAGCGTGGTGGGCATCTCCCCCACCCACTCGGCCCCAAGAAGCCTGCTGGGGTCCTGGGCCTGGTCCTCTGCCCTCCAGAGGCCCCCTCCAGCAGCAGGGGTCCTAGGGGCTTAAGAGGGAGGGAAGGGAGAGAAGAAGAAGAGAGGCCAAAGGGGAGGGGCCCTCCGGGATTGGAGGGTCGGGGGGAACACGCTTAGCATTTCCCCCACCCACGTGGGCCCAGTGAGTCTGCTGGGGTCCTGGACCTGATCCTCCGACCTCCAAGAGCAGAGGCACACCTGGGCCCCTCCTGCTGCATTGAGCCTAAGGACCCTCTCTGGCCGGCCACCACCCCCAGGACCTTTTCCCACACTGTGGGTCCTAAGAATAGGCCCCACCCACCACCTAAACCCCACCCCTGCCTAACCCCCACCTCCCACAGCCAAGGTCTTTTCTGGCTTTTTTTTTTTCTCGTTCTCCTCTATTTTACTATTGTGATTCTGTTTTACCTTCCAGTTGTTGTTTCATCTATGTTTTGATTTTTTTAATTCTTTCTAACATATCTGTTACTTTTCTAATCTAATTTTATTTTTTACTCTGTGTTATTGTTCAGCTCCTTTTTTCTTGCTGCCCTACGTGGCTTGCAGGATCTTGGTTCACAAGCCGGGGGTTGGGCCAGAGCTCCTGCAGTGGGATCTCCAAGTCCGAACCACTGGACAAACAGAGAACCTCAGGCCCCAGGGAATATTCATCGGAGTGAGGTATCCTGGAGGTCCTCATCTCAGCACCAAGACCCAGCTCTATCCAACAGCCTACAAACTCCAGAGCTGGAAGCCTCAGGGCAAACAACCAGTGAAACAGGAAAACGATCCCAACCATCAAAAAAAAAAATGAGATGACGAAAAACTATGTCACTGATGAAGAGCAAGATAAAAACCTACAAGACCAAATAAATGAAGAGGAAATAGGCAACCTACCTGAAAAAGAATTCAAAGTAATGATAGTGAAGATGATCCAGAATCTCAGAAATGGAATGGAGGCATGGATTGAGAAAATACAAATGTTTAACAAAGATCTAGAAGAACTAAAGAACAAACAAACAGAGATGAACAACACAATACCTGAAATGAAAAATACACTAGAAGGAATCAGTAACAGAATAACTGAGGCAGAAGAACAAATAAGTGAGCTGGAAGACAAAGTGGTGGAAATAACTGCTGAGGAGCAGAATAAAGAAAAAAGAATGAAAAGAATTGAGGACAGTCTCAGAGACCTCTGGGACAACATTAAACACACTAACATTTAAATTATAGGGGTCCCAGAAGAAGAAAAGAAAAACAAAGGGATTGAGAAAATATTTGAAGAGATTATACTGGAAAACTTCCCTAACATGGGAAAGGAAACAGTCCCCCAATTCCAGGAAATGCAGAGAGTCCCATACAGGATAAACCCTAGGAGAAACACAACAAGACACATATTAAGCAAACTAACAAAAATTAAGTTCAAAGAAAAAATATTAAAAGCAGGAAGGGAAAAGCAAAAAATAACATACAAAGGATTCCCCATAAGGTTGCTGATTTTTCAGCAGAAACTCTGCAGGCCAGAAGGGAGTGGCAGGATATACATAAAGTGATGAAACAGAAAAACTTACAACCAAGATTACTCTACTCAGCAAAGATCTCATTCAGATTCAACACAGAAATCAAAAGCTTTCCACACAAGCAAAAGCTAAGAGACTTCACACACCAAACCAGCTTTACAACAAATGCTAAAGGAACTTCTCTAGGTGGGAAACACAAGAGAAGAAGAAGATCCACAAAAACAAACCCAAATCAATAAAGAAAATGGTAATAGTAACATACATATTGATAATAACCTTGAATGTAAATGGATTAAATGCTCCAACCAAAAGACACAGACAGGCTGAATAGATACAAAAACAAGACACATATATCTATGCTGTCTACAAAAGACCGACTTCAGACCTAGGGACACATACAAACTGAAAGTGAAGGGATGGAAAATATTCCATGCAAATGGAAATCAAAAGAAAGCTGGAGTAGCAATACTCATATCAGATAAAATAGAATTTAAAATACTGTTACAAGAGGCAAGGAAGGACACTACATAATGATCAAAGGATCAATCCAAGAAGAAGATATAACAATTATAAATATTTATGCACCCAACATAGGAGTACCTCAACACATAAGGCAAATGCTAACAACCATAAAAGGGAAAATCGACAGTAACACAATAATAGCAGGGGACTTTAACACCCCACTTACACCAATGGACAGATCATCCAAACAGAAAATAAATAAGAAAACACAACTTTTAAATGACACAACAGACCAGATAGATTTAAATGATATTTATAAGACATTCCACCCAAAAGTGGCAGAATACACTTTCTTCTCAAGTGTACATGGTACATTCTCAGGATAGATCACATCTTGGGTCACAAATCAAGCCTCGGAAAATTTAAGGAAATTGAAATCATATCAAGTCTCTTTTCTGACCACAATGCTATGAGACTGGAAATCAATTACAGGAAAAGAACTGTAAAAAACGCAAATACATGGAGGCTAAACAGTGCGCTACTAAATAAGCAGGAGATAACTGAAGAAATCAAAGAAGAAATAAAAAATACATAGAAAAAAAGGACAATGAAAACACAATGACCCAAAACCTATGGGATGCAGCAAAAGCGGCTCTAAGAGGGAGGTTTATAGCAATTCAGTCTCACCCCAAGAAACAAGAAAAATCTCAAATTTTTACACCTAAAGCAACTAGAGAAATAAGAACAAAGAAAACCCAAAGCCAGTAGAAGGAAAGAAATCATAAAGATCAGAGCAGAAATAAATGAAATAGAAATGAAGAAAACGATAGCAAAGATCAATAAAACTAAAGTTGGTTCTTTGAGCATATAAACAAAATTGATAAACCTTTAGCCAGACTCATCAAGAAAAAAAGAGAGAGGATACAAATCAGTAAAACTGGAAATGAAAAAGGAGAAATCACAACTTACATTGCAGAAATACAAAGGATTCTAAGAGACTACTACAAACAACTATATGCAAATAAAATGGACAACCACGAAGAAATGGACAAATTATTGGAAAGGTACAATTTTCTAAGACTGAACCAGGAAGAATTAGAAAATATAAACAGACCTATCACAAGTAATGAAACTGAAACTGTGATTAAAAATCTTCCAACAAACAAAAGTCCAGGACCAGATGGCTTCAGAGCCAAATTCTATCAAACATTTAGAGAAGAGCTAACACCCATCCTTCTCAAACACTTCCAAAAAACTGCAGAGGGAGAAACACTCCTAAAATTCATTCTATGAAGCCACCATCACCCTGATGTCAAAACCAGAAAAAGATATCACAAAAAAAGAAAATTATAGACTAATATCACCGATGAACAGAGATGCAAAAATCCTCAACAGAATACTAGCAAACAGAATCCAACAACACATTAAAAGGATCATACACCATGATCAAGTGGGATTTATCCCAGGAATGCAAGGATTGTTCAATATATGCAAATCAATCAATGTGATACACCACATTAACAAATTAAGGAATAAAAACCATATGATCATCTCAATAGATGCAGAAAAAGCCTTTGACAAAATTCAACAACCATTTATGATAAAAACTCTCCAGAAAATGGGCATACAGGGAACTACATCAACATAATAAAGGCAATATATGACAAACCCACAGCCAACATCGTCCTCAATGGTGAAAAACTGAAAGCATTTCCATTAAGATCAGGAACAAGACAAGGATGTCCACTCTCTCTACTCTTATCCAACATAGTTTTGGAAGTCCTAGCCATGGCAATCAGAGAAGAAAAAGAAATAAAAAGCACACAAATTGGAAAAGAAGTAAAACTGTCACTGTTTGCTGATGACATAATACTATACATAGAAAATCCTAAAGATGTCCCCAGAAAACTACTAGAACTAATGAATGAATTTGGTACAGTTGCAGGATATAAAATTAATGCACAGATATCCCTGGCATTCCTATATACTAACAATGAAAAATCAGAAGGAGAAATCAAGGAAACACTCTTATTTACCATTGCAACAAAAAGAATAAAATACCAAGGAATAACCTACCTAAGGAGGCAAAAGTCTTGTACTTAGAAAACTATAAAACACTGATGAAAGAGATCAAAGATGACATAAACAGATGGAGAAATGTACCATGTTCTTGGATTGGAAGAATCAATACTGTGAAAATGACTCTGCGACCCAAAGCAATCTACAGAATCAATGCAATCTCTATCAAACTACCAATGGCATTCTTCACAGAATTAGAAAAAATTTTACAATTTTTATGGAAACACGAAAGACTCCAAATAGCCAAAGCAATCTAGAGAAAGAAAAATGGAGCTGGAGGAATCAGGCTATCCTACTTCAAACTATACTACAAAGCTACAGTAATCAAGGCACTATGGTACTGGGACAAAAACAGAAATATAGATCAGTGGTATAGGATAGAAAACCCATGCACATATGGTCACCTAATCTATGACAAAGGAGGCAAGAACATACAATGGAGAAGACAGTCTCTTTGATAAGTGGTGCTGGGAAAACTGGACAGCTACATGTAAAAGAATGAAATTAGAACACTCCCTAACACCATACACAAAAATAAACTCCAAATGGAGTAAAGACCTAAATGTACGGCCAGAAACTATAAAACTCTTAGAGGAGAACATAGGCAGAACACTCTATGACATAAATCACAGGAATGTCCTTTTGACCTACTGCCTAGAGAAATGGAAATAAAAATAAAAATACACAAATGGGACCTAATGAAACTTAAAACCTTTTGTACAGAAAAGGAAACCACAAACAAGATGAAAAGAAAACGGTCAGAATGGGAGAAAATATTTTCAAACAAAGCAACTGACAAAGAACTAACCTCCAAAATTTACAAGCAGCTCATGCAACTCTGTATCAAAAAAACAAACAACCTAATCCAAAAATGGGCAGAAGACCCAAAAAGACATTTCTTCAAAGAAGATATACAGATTGCCAACAAACACATGAAAGAATTCTCAACATCACTAATTATTAGAGAAATGCAAATCAAAAGTGCAATGAGGTACCACCTTGTACCGGTCAGAATGGCCATCATCAAAAAATCTACAAACAATAAATGCTGGAGAGGGTGTGGAGAAAAGGGGACCCTCTTGCACTGTTGGTGGAAATGTAAATTGATACAGCCATGATGGAGAACATAAAGAGTTTCCTTAGAAAACTAAAAATAGAACTACCATATGACCCAGCAATCTCACTACTGGGCATATATCCTGAGAAAACCATCATTCAAAAGGACACACGTACCCCAATGTTCACTGCAGCACTATTTACAATAGCCAGGACATGGAAACAACCTAAATGTCCAATGACAGACGAATGGATAAAGCAGATGTGTAAGTATATACAATGGAATATTACTCAGCTATAAAAAGGAATGAAATTGGGTCATTTGTAGAGATGTGGATGGAGCCAGAGTCTGTCATACAGAGTGAAGTAAGCCAGAAAGAGAAAAACAAATATCGTATGTTAACGCATATATGTAGAATCTAGAACAATGGTACAGATGAACCTATTTGTAGGGCAGGAACAGAGACGTAGACGTAGAGAACGCATGTGGGGACACAGGGCAGGAAGGGGAGGGTGGGGAGAATTGAGATATTAGGTTTGACATAAATACACTACCACATGTAAAACAGATAGCTAGTGGGAACCTGTTCTATAGCACAGGGAGCTCAGCTCAGTGCTCTGTGATGACCTAGATTGGGGGGGGGAGGCTGGGAGGGAGGTCCAAGAGGGACGGGATATAGGTATACATACAGCTGATTCACTTCATTGTACAGCAGAAACTAACACAACATTGTAAAGCAATTTTACTCCAATTAAAAAAAAAACACTGATACTATCAGATAATCTATAAACCTAATTCAGTTTCACCAATTATCCCAACAATGCTGTTTAGAGCAAAAGAAAATCTCAGTTCTCATATTACCTTCAAATGTAATATCTGTTTAGTCTCTTAGTCTAGAAAAGTTTCTCAGAAAGATTTCATTTTCATTTCACAGATAAGAGTACAATCTTATTATCCTTTAGAACGTCCCTCATATTGGGTTTGTCTGATGTTTTCTTATGATTCAATTCAACATTTGCGTGTTGGGCCAGGAATATCATAGAAGTGATATTTTGTTCTTCTCAGTGCAACATATCAAGAGGCACATGATGTCAGTTCATCCCAGTGCTGGTGATGTTAACTTTGCTCACTTGTTTAAGGAGGTGTCTGTCAAGTCACCACTGTAAAGTTAATACTTTTTCCCTTATAATTAGTAAGTATCTTATGGGAACATAGTTTGAAGCTAATATGTAGATATTCTGGCACTTTTCACACTCTCATGATTTTTTAAAATTTCCTCTGTATCAATAGTTATTTCCCCCTTACCATTTTCTTACTTAGTATATTTGTGTGTCCTCACCTTTTCTTGATTAAGTTAGCGAGTGGTTTGTCTATATTTTTAATTAAAAATAATCCATGATTTTTTTTTTTTTTTTTTTTTACAGTATGCGGGCCTCTCACTGTTGCGGCCTCTCCCGTTGTGGAGCACAGGCTCCGGACGCGCAGGCTCAGTGGCCATAGCTCACGGGCCCAGCCACTCCACGGCATGTGGGATCTTCCCGGACCGGGGCACGAACCCCTGTCCCCTGCATCAGCAGGCGGACTCTCAACCACTGCGCCACCAGGGAAGCCCCATGATTTTATTTATTAATTAGATTTATTATTTTACTAGTATCTCATTATTTTCTACTTTTATTATTATTTTTCACTTTACTTTTATCTGGTTTAATTAATTTTTTTTCTAGATTTCTGTTCCCAGATATTAATTCATTTACTTCAGTTCTTTAATGTACACTGAAAAGGTGTTTAAGGCTAGAAAAGTTTCAATAATCACTAATGTAACACCTAGATTCTAATATGTAGTGTTTTCATCATTGCTGCTTTTTAGAAATTCTTTAATTTTGATATTTCTTTCTACTTTCACAAGTTATTTATCAAAAGGTTTTTAATTTTCTGATTGAAAAAAAACCCTTTCTTAAAAATGTGTTAATGTGTGGTTTATTGCACTATGATTGAAGAATGATTTTTGTAATATTGCTACTTCATGGAACTTTCTGGAGTTTTTTTTTTTTTTTTTTCTGATCACTGTATGATTAATGTTTGTATATGTCTCCATGTGTGCATGAGAAGAAAGTGTATTCTTTATTACCAGTATGTAAAGTTCAAAATATATCCAAAAAGTCTGCCTCATTGATTGTATTGTTTAGATTTTCTAAATCCTTATTTATTTTTCATTTATTTGATCTGTCTTCTACTTAGTGGTGTGTAAGTTCTCCTATTACTAGTGTGTTTCTATCTATGTGACTTTGCATGTCTTCTACTATTTAATTTACAAATGTGATTTCTTTGTTCTTAGGTGCCTAGATATTTATAACTATCTTTAATTATTGTGTTTTTATTGTGAATTGTACTTTTAACATTTAAAGTTATCCATTATCAGTCTAAGTGCTGTATGTTTTGATTCTACTTCTCTGACACCAATATCTCTGCTCTGTATTCTTCCTGTTTTTATTTGCCTGATATACTTTTATCTTTTTCTCATTTATTTATTTTTGCCTTTAAGAATCATGTGTCTCTTGTATAGAGCATATAGTCAAGTCTTAATTCGTGATGCACAAAATTTAAAGTCTTTTTCTCTTTACAGGTGAGTTAAGCCCTTGGTTGGAAGGAGCACTGAGTGGAGAAGTTGTGTAGCAATCAAATTTTTGCCATTTTTGTTTGTTTGCTTTTCCTTTTACTTTGCAGGATCTAACTCCATCCACCTCCCTTGCTTCTTTTTCTCTTTGCTACGTTGTTTCCTAAAGGTACTTCTCCTTCCATTACACCCTCTTCTCTCCCCTGGAGTATTTCTTTTCTAAGAAGGCCTCCTCACCTTCTGGGGGCACAGTTAGGTACCTGTCCTGTGAGCAGTGTTCTGATCTATTGCATAATTTTTTAACTGAGGGGTTAACTTCCTCTTAATGGTGAAGGCTTTAGAACAGTCTAAGCCCTGGGCAAGCTTCCATCTTGTCTCTTCCATACAGTTTTACCTGAACTGTCCTTGTTCTCTATGAAGGCTGGCAGCAGGAGTGTAGACATGTAAGGAGATACCTAACTGTGACCAGATGTATATTTTTCTATTTAGAGTCCGTTTGAATTTTTAAATTTTTCTGTTTTCCAATTATATTGAAAGCATGAGTTTTGTTCAATATAATTTCTTCTAACTGTTGATTTTACTCCCCTCTGGAGGATATGTTGGACAATTTGTATTTACATCACTGCCATTGCCTGGGCTATTGGGAAATATTAGAATCCATGATTTCTTATGTTCCATGAACAGTTATGTCTTACTGTATGTCAGGAATACTTCTGTGACTGCAAGTAAGAGGAAACCCAATTCCTAGGTAGGTAATTGTGCTTCCCCTTAGGATGTTGAAAAATGTAAGAGAATGTTGGAGCCACACAGCCAATGAGAAAAAGCTGGATAGCCTACAAAATCAGCTGCTTTTAGTAATATCCGCTCTTCTATTTCTTGCAGCCTCTCTTGCTTTGCATACTGGCTTTCATTCTTATGCGTGAGGCTTTATGGTTGCAATATGACTACCGTTGTCTCAGGTTCAAGGCAAAAGAGAAGAAAATGGAGCTATTCTAGCAGCCTCTGTCTATTTTTTCAGGAAAAAAATATTTCTTAGAAAGACCTCCACTGATATCTCATTGGCGAGAAGTGTGCCACATGGCCTCTTCTCTCTGCAAGGGAGGCAATAAAGCTACAGAGTATTTAGCTTTTTTCAGGTTCTAGAGTAGAAGTGGGCAAGGGAGAAGAAAGTTGAGAATAAATGTGAGCTGGGTTGGCCAACACAGAGTATCTCCAGCACTTACATTTCTTCTATGCACCTCACAGCACTTAGTAGATTTCAGGACACATGAATTGACTTGCATTGACATTTTGGTTTGACCTATTTAATATGTATATGTAGAATACATGTGTACATAGGATTATGCTTATGTTTATTTGTCCAGGAAAATCAATGATTGTTCTCATTTAGTGGTATGTTATTTGAGTAAGTAATGCCAGTAATCCCCATCTTAGAAGTCCTGTAGTAGTGTGACAGGTAGTGTCATTCTTAGAGAGAGCAAAGGCCCAAAAGACCTAAATTTACAGACAACACAATAGAGAAATTTAAGCTGTGAACACCTGAGTAAAAGCAGACATTTGCAGTAGGGAACACTGCCTCCATCCTACCCAGTTGATATGTCTATAAACCTACGACTTATTTATCGATTACAATGTGTTTCTCTTAGAATTGTTCTAGATATCTAAGGGAGTGATGTGTATAAAGCTCCTTACACATAAATGTTACTTATAACTACTACTGGTATTAGTGATACAACATTTTGCCAAGCGCAGTAATAACTGCACATATATATATATACATACATACATAATAATATAAATAATATATATTTATGTATTCCTTGCAAAAATTTTATGAGGTGGGCATTATTATCACTTTTCATATGAGGAAACTAAAGCTTATTGACATTTAATAAATTGTCCAAAGTAACATAGCTGATACATGGAGAGACTGGGATTCTAGTCAATATCAATCCAATTCCAAAGCCTGTACCTTCAGTCCTTCCCAGGACAGTATCTAATAATTGCCACCTAAGCTCTGTACTATTAGAGGAGAAATCACACAGGTAACAGCTCCCATTGTCACTTCCCTCTCTGCCATTCTTTACTTCCACACCATTCCTATTCTACTATTTCCCAAAGCAGGAACATTAAAATTAGGACAGCCTCACAAAAGGTCTAGATTTGGTCACAATATTTTTTTATATTTGTTCTTGGTATAACATTAATCACCCTTTACTATAATTATTTTCTTATCAGTCTTTCTCAAAAAATAGGAAATTCCAGATATGTTTAGATCAAATTTGTCCTGATCACCACTGTAATTAAGTACTTCTCAATTTGAAAGAATTTTTTGCAAGTAAAGGAATTTACCTCTTTATCTGTCATATACCTGTCATATTTTTTCTAATTGAATTTTATTTTATAAACATTGGGGTTTTTTTAGCCTCTTGCCAGACTAATCAAGAAAAAAGAAAAGAGACACAAATTACCAACATCAGGAGTGAAAGAGAGGACATTAATGGAAATTCTGTAACATTAGAAGGATAATAAATGAGTTATAAGCAAATTTATGCATATAAACATATAACTTAGGTGTGACTAACCATATCTTGGAAAGATACAAAGTGATGATGTTTATTCAAGAAAAAAATAATCTGAAAAGGCTTCTATTAAATTTAATTCACAATTTAAAATTTCCCCAAAGAAAACTATAGCCTATGACTATGACTTAACTAGTGAAATCTATCAAAAGTGTAAGAAAGCAATAATATCAATTCTACACAAAATCTTTCTGAAACTAGAAGAGATGAGATGACATCCCAACTCATTTGATGGAGCCAGCACACTGATACTAAAACCAGACAAAGACAATGGAAGAAAGAAAACCACAGACCAATATTTCTCAGGTATAGATAAAAACTCCTTGAAAAGTATTATAAAAGCAAATCAAACAATATTTTAGGAAAATACATTATGAACAGGTGGGATGTCATAGAACAAAAGATTGGTTCAACATTTGAAAATAATCAATGTAGTACACCATATCAACACATCAAAGATGTAAAGCCGTCAGATTATTTCCATAGATGCAGAATAAGCATTTGACAAAATTCCATATGTATTCATGATAAAAAAAAGAAAAAAACAAAACTCTCAGTGAACTAATGGGAAGAACTTCCTTCCCCAGAGAAGGGGCATTTTGAAAAAAACACAGCTAACATCAGAATTAAGGATGAAAGACTAAACGAATCACCCTTAAGACCAAAAACCAAGGCAAGAATTTCCTTGCTCAAAACCTTTTTAGTCAGCATTGTTTGGAGGTCCTAGCCTGTTCAATAAGTTAAGAAAAAGAAATAAATATCATTCAGATTTGCAAAGCAGAAGTAAAACTGTCTTTATTACATAACACATGGTTATCTACTTAGAAAATCCCAAAGAATTTACCAAAAAAAATTACTCAAATCAATTTGTTAGTACATTAACGTTTCACGATAAAATATTTTTAAAAATCAGTTGTATTTATACTTACTGATTATGAATAATTGGAAATTGAAATCAGACAAACAGTGCCAATAACAATAACATTTAAAACAGGAAAAAACATGAAACACTGAGGGGTAGATTTAACAAACTGTTCTGCAGGACCTATACACTGAAAGCTATAAAACTTTTCTGAGATAAATTAAGAAAACTAATTTAAGGGAGAGATGTACTTTATTCAAGATTCAGATAATGCAATAGTTATGATATCAATTCTATTAAAGTTGATCTATAGATTCAAAGTAATACCAATCAAAACCCAGGAAACTTTTTTTTTTGAAATTTGCAAACTGATACAAAAATTCATATGGAAATGCAAAGAATACAGAGTAACTAAAACCATATTGAAAACTAAAGATATATTGTGACGAGTTGCAATGGGGATGAGGAAGGATGGGGGCGTTAGCTGTTTCTTCTATACACTAGTGAATGCAGCTGGACCTGGATGAAAGCAGGCTCTCCATATCGACCAGGCACAGAGAACAATGCCTGGCTGGAGGACCAGACGGAGTGCAGAAGGCCGGCCACCCTGTGCCTTTCGACTGGAGAATTTAACCCATTTACATGTAAGCTGTGTGGATGGCAGGATCTTGTTGTTCCAGCCGGGGATCAGTCCTGAGCCTCTGAGGTGGGAGACCTGAGCTCAGGACATTGGACCATGAGAGACCTCCTGGCCCCACGTAGTATGAATCAGCAAGAGCTCTCCCAGAGATCTCCATCTCAATGCTAAGACCCAACTCCACTCAATGACCAGCAAGCTCTACTGCTGGACACCCCATGCCAAACAACTAGCAAAAAAGGAACACAACCTCACCATTAGCAGAGAGTCTGCCTAAAATCATACTAAGTTCACGGACACCCCAAAACACACCACTGGACGTGTTCCTGCCCACCAGAAAGACAACATCCAGCCTCACCCCCAGAACACAGGCAGCAGTCACCTCCAACAGGAAGCTTACACAACCCACTGAACCAATGTTACCCACTGGGGACAGACACCCAAAACAATGGGAACTACGAACCTGCAGCCTGCAAAAAGGAGACCCCAAACACAGTAAGTTAAGAAAAATGAGAAGACAGAGAAACACACAGCAGATAAAGGAGCAAGGTAAAAACCCACCAGAACAAATGAAGAGGAAATAGGCAGTCTACCTGAAAAAGAATTCAGGGTAATGATAGTAAAGATGATCCAAAATCTTGCACATAGAATGGAGAAAATACAAGAAATGTTTAACAAGGACCTAGAAGAAGTAAAGAGCAAACAAACAATGAAGAACAACACAATAAATGAAATTAAAAATTCTCTAGAAGGAATCAATAGCAGAATAACTGAGGCAGAAGAACAGATAAGTGACCTGGAAGATAATATAGTGGAAATAAATATCGCAGAGCAAAATAAAGAAAAAAGAATGAAAAGAATTGAGGACAGTCTCAGAGACCTCGGGGAGAACATTAAACACATCAACATTCAAATTACAGACATCCCAGAAGAAGAAGAGAAAAAGAAAGGGACTGAGAAAATATTTGAAGAGATTACAGCTGAAAACTTCCCTAATATGGGAAAAGCAATAGTCAATCACGTCCAAGAGAGCAGAGAGTCCCATACAGGATAAATCCAAGGAGAAACTGGACAAGACACATATTAATCAAACTATCAAAATTAAAAAACAAAGAAAAAATATTAAAAGCAGCAAGGGAAAAGAAACAAATAACATACAAGGGAATCCCCATAAGGTTAACAGCTGATCTATCAGCAGAAACTCTGCAAGCCAGAAGAGAGTGTCAGGACACATTTAAAGTGATGAAAGGGAAAAACCTACAACCAAGATTACTCTACCCAGCAAGGAACTCATTCAGATTCGATGGAGAAATTAAAATCTTTACAGACAAGCAAAAGCTAAGAGAATTCAGTGCCACCAAACCAGCTTTACCACAAATGCTAAAGGAACTTCACTAGGCAGAAAACACAAGAGAAGGAAAAGACCTAAAATAACAAACCCCAAAAAAATTTAAAAATGGTAATAGGAACATACATATCGATAACTACCATAAATGTAAATGGACTAAGTGACCCAACCAAAAGACATAGACTGGCTGAATGGATACAAAAACAAGACCCACCTATATGCTGTCTACAAGAGACCCACTTCAGACCTAGGGACACACACAGACTGAAAGTGAGGGGATGGAAAAAGATATTCCATGCCAATGGAAATCAAAAGAAAGCTGGAGTAGCAATTCTCATATGAGACAAAATAGACTTTAAAATAAAGACTATTACAAGAGACAAAGAAGGACACTACATAATGATCAAGGGATCAATCCAAGAAGATATAACAATTGTAAATATGTATGCACCCAACATAGGAGCAACTCAATATATAAGGCAAATGCTAACAGCCATAAAAATGGAAATCGACGGTAACACAATCATAGTAGGGGAATTTAACACCCCACTTTTACCAATGGATAGATCATCAAAATGAAAATAAATAAGGAAACACAAGCTTTAAATGACATATTAAACAAGATGGACTTAGTTGATATTTATAGGATATTCCATCCAAAAACAACAGAAGGCACTTTCTCTCAAGTGCTCATGGAATATTCTACAGGATAGACAATATCTTGGGTCACAATCAAGCCTTGCTAAATTTAAGAAAATTGGAATCATACCAAGTATCTTTTCCAATCACAATGCTATGAGACTAGATATCAATTACAGGAAAAAATCTGTAAAAAATACAAACACATGGAGGTTAATCAATACACTACTAAAGAAACAAGATATCACAGAAGAAATCAAAAAATACCTAGAAACAAATGACAATGAAAATACAATGCCCCAAAACGTATGGAATGCAGCAAAAGCAGTTCTGAGAGGTAAGTTTATAGCAATATAATCCTACCTCAAGAAATAAGGATCATCGCAAAAAAACAACCTAACCTTACACCTAAAGCAATGAGAGAAAGAAGAACAAAAAAACCCCCAAAGTTAGCAGAAGGAAAGAAATCATAAAAATCAGATCAGAAATAAGTGAAAAAGAAATGAAGGAAACAATAGCAAAGATCAATAAAACTAAAAGCTGGTTCTTTGAGAAGATAAACAAAATGGATAAACCATTAGCCACACTCATCAAGAAAAAAAGGGAGAAGACTCAAATCAGTGGAATTAGAAATGGAAAAGGAGAAGTAACAACTGACACTGCAGAAATACAAAGGATCATGAGAGATTACTACCAGAAACTCTATGCCAATAAAATGGACCACCTGGAAGAAATGGACAAATTCTTAGAAAAGCACAACCTTCTGAGACTGAACCAGGAAGAAATAAAAAATATAAACAGACCAATCACAAGCACTGAAATTGCACCTGTGATTAAAAATCGTCCAAGAAAGAAAAGCCCAGGAGCAGGGAGTTTCACAGACAAATTCTAACAAACATTTAGAGAAGAGCTAACACCTATCCTTCTCAAACTCTGACAAATATAGCAAAGGGAGGAACATTTCCAAATTCATTCTACAAGGTGACCATCACCCTGATACCAAAACCAGAAAAAGATGTCAAAGGAAAGAAAACTACAGGCCAATATCACTGTTGAACATAGATGCAAAAACCCTCAACAAAATGCTACCACACTGAATCCAACAGCACATTAAAAGGATCATACACCATGATCAAGTGGGGTTTGTTTATCCCAGGAATGCAAAGATTCTTCAATATACGCAAATCAATCAATGTGATAAACCATATTAATAAAATGTAGAAAAACGATGTTGTCCATCGACAGATGAATGGATAAAGAAGATGTGGCACATATATACAATGGAGTATTACTCAGCAATAAAACGAAACGAAATTGAGTTATTTGTACTGAGGTCGATGGATCTAGAGTCTCCACCTAGAGGGGTGGGATAGGGAGGGTGGGAGGGAGATGCAAGAGGGAGGGGATATGTGGATGTATGTATACCTATAGCCGATTCACTTTGTTATACAGCAGAAACTAATACAACATTGTAAAGCAATTATACTCCAATAAAGATGTTTTAAAATAAAAAGAAAGAAAACTAGGGCTTCTCTGGTGGCGCAGTGGTTGAGAGTCTGCCTGCCGATGCAGGGGACACGGGTTCGTGCCCCAGTCCGGGAATATCCCACACGTAAAAAAAAAAAGAAATCTAAATATAGAGAATTCATTCTGTCTGATTTCAAGATTTATATAAAACTGCAATATCAAGACAGTACAGTATTGACATAAGGATAGTATCAATGGAGAAGAACAGAGAGTCCAGAAATAGACCCACACGTTTGTGCCCAGTTGATTTTCAACAAAGTTGTCAAGGTAATTCAGAAGCAATGGATACTTTTTTCAACAGATACTGGACAATTGGACATCCATATGTAAAACTGAAACAATATCAAACAGAATCTGAACCTTTATTCAATTATCTTGAACCATATAAAAGTAGCTAAAAATTCTAAAAGTTCTGTGAAAAATCAAAGGAAGAAATCTTTGTAAGCCTGGATTAGGTAAATATTTCTTGGATATGACAGTAAAAGCATAAACCATAAAGCAAAATATTGGTAAACTGACAAAATTAACAATTTCTGTTCTTTGCAAGACAGTAAGAAAATGGAAAAAAAACACAGATGGGAATAAGTATTTGCAAAATATATCTTATAAAGGACTTAGAATATATATGCAAAATCTCTTAAAATTCAATAATAAGATAAGAAACAATCCAGTTGAAAATAGCCAAATGGTTTGAATAGACATTGCACCAAAGAAGATATACTAATTGCAAATGATTACAAATAAGTACATGGGGGTAATTATTCAACATCATTATTTATTAGGAAAATGCAAATTAAAAACCCATATCTACTAGAATGATTAAAATGATAAAGGCTAAAAATGCTAAGTGTTAGTGACGATGCAGAGCTGCAGAGCAACTAGAACCCTCATATGTTGCTGGTAGAAATACAAATGGTACAGCTATTTTAGAAGAGAGCTGACATTTTTGTATAAAGTTAAACCCATGCTCATTATTTTGTGGTAGTCTTACTGAAGGCAGGATCAATCCCCCCTTCCCAAAACTGATTCAGATATCAAGACAATTGATGCCACATATGCATCAAGAGAATATGAAAAAGTTTATTACTCACATATGAGGCTTTCTGGGGAGAGTAAGGGAAGCACCCAAGCCAGTTCAAAATGACTTGAACAAAGGAAGGAGTGACGACTTTGTTTTTTATTGTGGTTAGGACCAAGGTGAGGGTTACAGAATAGTTTGAACTTCTCCATTGGCACTAAAGGAGGAAGCACACGGGCTTTTTTATGGCTTGCCCAGATGTGGAAAAGATAGAAAGGGAGAAGGATGGGGCTTCAAAGCCCCATCTGTGGTCAAACATCAAAAATGGAGTTAGACACTTTATTACACTTGCCATACAACCCAGCTGTTCCACTCCTAGATATTTACCCAAGAGAAATGATAACATATAGCTACAAAAACCCGCATGCAAATGTTTATCACCCCAAACTGTAAACAACCCCAAAAGTCCATCAGCTGGTGAATCAGTAAACAAATTGTAGTACACAGATATAATGGAATACTACTTGGTAATAAAAAGGAATAATGTATACGTGCATGCAACAGCAGGAAGAATCTCAAAAGCACTGCGCTGACAGAAGCCCGATACAAAAGGCTACATACTCTATGGTGACATTTATATGACAATCTGAAGAAGACAAAATTATAAAGACAGAGATCAGACAAGTAGCTGCCAGGGGCTGCAGGTTGGTAGAGGGAACTGATTTCAAAGCACAAGTGAACTTTTTGAGATATATCTTAAGTACATGGCTTTATATTTTTCAAAACTCAATAAACTATACTTATGGAGGGTGAAATTCTTGGTATGAAAATTATACAACCATAAACTTGAGATAAAAATAAACTTTTAGAAGATAGAGCTAATATTACTACTGTCTTTAATTTCTAGATAAGTAAACCGAGGCTAAAAACGTTTAAATGGTGTGCTAAAAACCACCCAGGGGGAAAGTGGCAAAGGCAGGGCTTGAATCCACTGAACCCGCATTTCAAGCTTGTTCATGATATTAATTTTTTTTTACCTAACACAAGCAGTTTTATGATTTTTTTCTCATCAACAATGTAACATAAAGAGGATTTAGATTTGTATTGTGTCATTCCAAGCGGTCATATTAGGTCCATTAGGCCAATAGGTAAAAGTTACTGCAAATCAGATTTTTAGTTCAACATAAAAAAAAAAAACCTACTTGAACAATGAGACCTTCCTGAAAATGGGTTCCTTGTTTTTAGAGTCCAGGTAAAAGCCAAAAGGCCAGGAAAGTAGAGCACGGGAGGTGTTTGAGGAATTTAAAGAAAAGTGTGCTATTGCAGTTGCTGGCTTCTAAATGTCCAGTCATCACTCCTGCTCTGTAAAGACCTGAGTTGCATCTAATAACGTGAAGTAAGTCCTAAGGCTTATGAGTGTTAAAAAGAGAAAAACATATAACTGCTAACCTGAAGATGCATATGGTAAAATATTAGTCTATTCCTACAGGAAGGGATTACATATGTGATATGTTCTAAAAGCAAATACAAAACATAACAGAGTTAAATATACTTCTTTAGAAATCCTAAAGGGATTTCTAAAGATTATCTTCTCAAGCAAAAAGGTAAAACATTTTGTGCAAATTGTGATACACATTAAGAAAAATCTACAAATAATGTCTACTGATTAAAATTAAGCTAATTTAATTAGAGACGGAATGTAATTCTTTTTCTTACCATTTATGGATTTAAATGTAAACTGTTATGTTAGGGTGGTGGGATTAGGTGATTTGAGCCTATTTGGTATGACTGTAAAGTATGTTAATTTTAAAGCCTTGAGGATAAAGAAATGCAGCTAATTGCTGTGTGCACAAGAAGAGCGTAAGCATCTACGGGGTTGGGACTCAGAGCCCCTGAACTCAAAGGCAGAATTTAGCCCAGATCATTTGAAAATAATAGCATTCTCCCTTATAACTATGAGATCAGTGCCTGACAAGATAACTAGTATGTCTCATAATCAAGGTAACAGCTTTTGCAGATCTAATTAGAGTATATTCTATTACTTGGAATACATGCCAAAGGTGTTAAACTAATCTTATGTACTTAAAGAGGATGGCGAAATCTTAGTTAACTAACATGTATAAGCTATATTCCTCACTTCATAAACAGTAGGAGGCAATGAATAAATCAATACTAATTATAATTATAGTTTTAGAGCACAGTTAGGACAAAGCAGCTATCCTTTCAGGAAGAACATCAGTTTGAGTACCTAAAACCCAATCAAATCTCTGACTTGTACTAACTGTCCTTTCAATGTAACTTTGTGGTGAGTATTGGAGACAAGCTCAGGATATTTACAAGTTAGTCTGTCACCAACCAAAATGTCTATTTGTGGCAGCTTGGTCTCAAAATCACATAAGCCTGGCTTGATATACTTGCTATGATACATAGACCTTTGCCAGCTTTGATGGTGGGCATCAGTGGCTTTTGCCTCTCCACCTTTTACTGGGTCACAGTGCCTTCATTTTCCTTTGAAAAGCCCTCTCACCCTGATAGCATGCAAGCTTGGTGGGTCTGTAAAATACATATTCCAATCTTCTCTGCCAGACACTGGGTTCAAAGCTAGAATCGTCAATACCTGTAAGCCATCCTCTGCAAGGTAGTGACAGATCCATGGAGGGGAATGTGAGCCAGGTAAGGTTAAGAAAAGGACTCTTCATGGTTGATGTAGTTGCTAAGTCAATGGTGGCCATCTTTTGCTATTGAGCCAGAATGCACATGAGAGTTAAGCCACTAAAAGCAAGGAGAGCTGAGGGTGTATATTCAGAGAAATATAGAGAGCTCTTATAATACTGTTTAAGTCTCTGAATCTAAGTATGCCTGAAAGCCAGATTCACCCATTGAAATGTCTAGCAATAAAATAAAAATATTCTGTTTGCTTAAATAAGCAATGAAAGAATTTTGACCAACACAACCTACCTAATATTTCTATGCCTTGGTGCCCTAATTTGTAAAACTGAACATAAAAATTACTGTTTTATAAAATTATTTTAACTCTGACAATTGTTGTTTGACTCCATTTAATAACTGTAATGCCTCTCTGTGAAGTAGGTGTTAATTTTATCTCCATTTTGCTGATGAGGAAATTGATGCCTAGATGTTAAGGAATTTGCCAGAAGTAATGTATTAGGGTAATCAGCATTAATTGATGTAAAAATAATCTCAAAACTTCAGTGGCTTTATACAAAGTCTAGTGCTAATAGAAAGTCTAGTTTTAATAAAGTTAAAGCAGCTCTCCCGGGCAGCATTCTCCTAAGTGGTTTGCAGGGATCCAGGCTCCCACCTTACTGGGGCTCTGCTTTTCTGTACCTTCTATTTCACACTAGTGTCATCCAGCCAGCAGGTAGAGATGGTTGAGGGGTAGAGAACATGGGTAAGGCACAGGAGATATACAACTACCCCAACTCAGAAGTGATACATATAATTCCTGCTAATATTCTATTGGCTAAAATTATTCACAGGATACCATCTACTTGTAAGGAGTCATGCAGTCTCTCTGTTTGCCCAAAATGAAACTTACATGTAGTATTGTCTGTACCGTACTTAACACTGGTTAATATGGGTGGCGCCTGGATTTCAACCCAATCAAGCTGACTGTTTAGTTCAGGCCCTTAAGCGCTATGCTATGTTATAGTAATCTGTTGTCAGCACTTACTGAATGTGTATGAGAGTGCTAGGCATGTGGTAGGTGTTTAATAAATGTAAGGTTTTTGCTGAGGAAGAAAGAGAAAGAGAGAGAAAACGAGATAAAAGGAAGGGAGGAAGAAGGGAGGAAGAAAGGAAGGGAAAGGAAATAACTGGTTAGAAACAAATTATTTTGTGTTTCTTTTCTCTCCAAAACTCCTTAATTTGATAAATAGGGACAGAGAGCAAACAATGAACCATATATTTTTTAATATTATAATACTTTAGAAAAAGGACAATGACAGCAAAAGTGAAACACCAGCAAGGATTAAATGCAGACTGGCCCGTCTCCTAAGTCAACCCATCCAAGTAACAACTCACAAGGCAGAATCCACTGTGATAGTATTTTGAGTGCCAGTGGTACATTTTGGTAGTCCTTGAGTTTTTGTATTTGCAAGTATAATCCAAATTATAAGCCTCAAGTCTTCTTGTATTTATGCCTGAAATTAGCTCCCTTTGAATTTTTTTCCCAGCTATTTATTGGAGGTTTGAAGGTACTGTCTGCCTCTCCTCTCATGAGTCCATCAGATTTTTCCATCCAGCCTTCTTAACTTGCCACTTCCTTGCCTCAGGTGACCCTCATGAGCTCTCTGCTGGGCTCCATGCTACTTGATGGGCATAACTAGTGGGCAATATTGAAAATAGATAAAAGGGAGCACTGGTGTCTGCAGCCTTTTTGGTAAACCTAATGGCGGGCTCTGGGAAGGCTCATGCCAAGGAATACTTCCCAGAACTTCTGCTGCCAGTGTCCTTGTCCCTGTGGTGAGCCACAGCCACCCCCTCCTTCTGCAGGCGACCCTCCAACACTAGCAGCACACAGAACTTACTCTGCACTAGTGAGAATTTCCACACTACCTGTTTGAAAAAGTAGCCAGGAATTTCCTTTCAAAAACCTCTATATGGGAGGCTTCCAGGAAGATGGCGGAAGAGTAAGATGCGGAGATCACCTTCCTCCCCACAGATAGACCAGAAATACAACTACACGTGGAACAACTCCTACAGAACACCTACTGAACGCTGGCAGAAGACCTCAGACCTCCCAAAAGGCAAGAAACCCCCCCACGTACCTGGGTAGGGAAAAAGAAAGAATAAACAGAGACAAAAGAATAGGAACGGGACCTGCACCAGTGGGAGGGAGCTGTGAAGGAGGAAAGGTTTTCACACACTAGGAGCCCCCTCGCGGGCAGAGACTGCGGGTGGCGGAGGGGGGAAGCTTCGGAGCCGTGGAGGAGAGCACAGCAACAGGGGTGCGGAGGGCAAAGCGGGGAGATTCCCGCACAGAGGATCAGGGCCGAACGGCACTCACCAGCTCGAGAGGCTTCTCTGCTCACCCGCCGCAGCGCGCGGGGCAGGGAGTTGAGGCTTGGGCTTCGGTCGGAGCGCTTCAGGGCCGAACGGCACTCACCAGCTCGAGAGGCTTCTCTGCTCACCCGCCGCAGCGGACGGGGCAGGGAGTTGAGGCTTGGGCTTCGGTCGGAGCGCCGGAAGAGGATGGGGGTTGGCAGCGTGAACACAGCCTGCAGGGGGTTAGTGCACCACGGCTGGCCGGGATCCAACTCATTCTACGAGGCCACCATCACCTTGATACCAAAACCAGACAAGGATGTCACAAAGAAAGAAAACTACAGGCCAATATCACTGATGAACATAGATGCAGAAATCCTCAACAAAATACTAGCAAACAGAATCCAACAGCACATTAAAATGATCATACACCATGATCAAGTCGGTCATAGAGTCGGTCTCTGTATTTGTCTCTTTCTGACTTTCTGCTCAATTTTGCTATGAACTTAAAACTGCTCTAACCAGCAAGAACCTACTGTATAGCACAGGGAACTATACTCAATATTTTATAAGAACCTATAAGGGAAAAGAGTCTGAAAAAATAGATATATGTATGTATAACTAAATCACTTTGCTGTACTTCTGAAACTAACACAACATTGTAAATCAACTATACTTCAATTAAAAAAACTGCTCTAAAAAGTAAGTTCCATTTTTTTGAAGTGACATGCTCAGAGTGCATTTAATTCAAATTTTCTGCAATCCTTGAAATTTTCCAATGCCTCACAGAGAGTTTACTTTTTGGATTTGGGGTAATTCAAAAGTATTTTGGGTAATACTTATTGTATTTTGGTAATAGTGAATGAACAAAGAATAAACATTCACATAAAAAGACTTCAGAAATTACTATATAATTCCAATAATCCATAAACCCAGTCCAAAAAAATCCTTCTTATATGAGAAAGATTTTATCCTTCAACACAAACCTTATATTCAACTTATTCCAAATAAGATATTCACAACCCTAACCCATGACACTCCCACAAACACACAGACACACACGCACAAACACAAGCTCAACTTGCCAGTGACTACTCCATTTTTGCCATATTTTCCCATCAAAAGCAGCCCTGAGGAGACAACTCACTAACCAAGAAGAGAAGACATTTCACAGAGCTGAATCCACCATATGAGATAGCTTTCTGCAATGACAAGTAACACTGACTTTCACATAAGCGCTACTTGCCATGAATAAAAGTTTCTTTCTTTCTTTCTTTTTTTTAATATTTATTTATTTTGGTTTATTCCAAATAAGATATTCACAACCCTAACCTAACAAACACACAGACACACACGCACAAACACAAGCTCAACTTGCCAGTGACTACTCCATTTTTGCCATATTTTCCCATCAAAAGCAGCCCTGAGGAGACAACTCACTAACCAAGAAGAGAAGACATTTCACAGAGCTGAATCCACCATATGAGATAGCTTTCTGCAATGACAAGTAACACTGACTTTCACATAAGCGCTACTTGCCATGAATAAAAGTTTCTTTCTTTCTTTCTTTTTTTTAATATTTATTTATTTTGGCTGTGCAGGGTCTGAGTTGCGGCATGCAGGATCCTTAGTTGCACATGCGGGCATGCAGACTCTTAGTTGTGGCATGTGAACTTTTAGTTGAAGCACGCATGCAGGAATCTAGTTCCCTGACCAGGGATCGAACCCGGGTCCCCTGCATTGGGAGCGTGGAGTCTTACCAGCTGGACCCCCAGGGAAATCCAAAAGTTGCTTTCTTGACTGATGATGTTTCAAATCGAGAAATACAATCAATTTTGGTCTGTAATTTTATTTACTTGTTATGTCTGTCATTAAGATTATGGTATCAAGTTTGTGCTGGTTTCACAAATAAGTTAGAAGTGTTCCCTCCTCCTGTGGTTTGTGAAATAATTTGGGTAAGATGTGTATTATTTCTTCCTTAAATGTTTGATAGAATTCTTGTGAAGGCATCTAGGCCTGGAGGTCTCTTTGGGGGGAAATTTTTAATTATAAATTCAGTTTCTTTAACAAATATAGGGCTATCAACATTTTCTATTTTACGGTGTGTCAGTTATGTAAGTTGTAGTTTTCAAGGAATTTAACCATTGCATAAAGTTGTTCATAATATTTCATTACTAAGCATTACATTCTAATAACATTTCTCATTTTTGATATGGTTAATTAATCGCCCTTCTTCATCCATCTCTTCTTCCTCTCTCTCTTGCTCTCTATCACCTTTGTAAGGATTTGTCAATTTCATTATTCTATTCAAATAATTAACTCAGCTTTATTGATTTTTGTCTTTTTCTGTCTTTGATTTCCCACTTATTGTTTTTCTCTTTTTTTAACTTATTTGGGTTTAATTTACTCTTTTTATTAGCTTTGTAACTTGAACTTTTCTTCTTTTCTAATATAGGCCTTTCGAGGTATAAACTTCCCTCAAAACTTTGCTGTAAATGCACCTCGCATATTTTGATATTTTGTGCTTTTATTAACATGCAGTTTAAAATATTTTCTAATTTTACTTGTGATTTCCTGATTCATGATATTTCACAGTATGCTACTTATTTCACAGGGTACTACTTGTGTCTTATTTAAGGTGATCCTTTGTAGGCAGCACATAGTTGGGTTTTGCTTTTTTTTAAATCCTAATAATCTGTGCCTTTTAAGTTTTTAAACCATCTACATAGAACATAATTATTGTTTTAAATTACTGATTCTTAATTATGATATCTTAAGTTGTGCTTAAGACTACCACTATATATGTTTTCTATACCTCTTGTCTGTTCTTCTTTTTCCTCCTTTCTTTTACTTCCATTAGATCAACTTTTTATTAATCAGTTTTATCACTTCTATTGGTTCCTTAGCTATGTCTCATTGTCTTAATGTTTTAATGGATACTCTGATGACACTATGCTTAACTCATAATGATCTACTAAATATTATACCACTTCATGTACAGTGTGAGAAACTTGTAATAGTACACTTCAGTTTACCTCTTTCCTGTCCTTTGTGCTGTTGCTGTCATATATAGTATTTGTACATTAATTATATAACCCCAAATTAATTGTAATAATTTTTGCTTTAAATTGTTTGTTAAACAATTAATTTTTTTATTTACCCACATATTTACTATTTCCACCACTCTTTATTCCTTCCTATCAATCCAAATTTCTGGATTTACAGGATGCTTTAGACTGAAGAACTTCCTTTAGCATGTCTGCTGTGTTGGTCTATTGCCAACAAGTCTCTCAACTTCTGTTTATCTGAAAACATGCCTTCATATTTGAGTGATTACTTCAACTATGCACATAATTATCATGCCAGTTCTTTTTCATTAACTGCTTCAGAAATGGCATTCCATTATCTTTTGGCTTCCATTGTTTTTGATGACAAATCAGGCAAAATTTGTATCATTTCTCTCCTATATGTAATGTGCGCTTATTCTCCTGCTGCTTTCAATATTTTTCTCTTTTCTTTTGGATTTCAGCAGATTGACAGGCATGTACCTCTGTGTGTATGGTGTGGTAAAGTGTTCATCTTATGAGAAGCATTTAATGACCTTCTGAGACCTGTGGGTCAATATTTGTTATTACATTTGAAAAAATTTTAACCATCATTTATTGGCATGTTCTTTACATGACTTCCTTTTTCTTCTGGGACTCCAATTGTTTGTTGGTCTGCTCTTATTGACTACATTTTCTTTTGATTTTGGGTCACTTGTCTCTGTTTCCTTGCATGTTGCATATGTTATAATTAAGTTGCATATGTTATAATAGAGGCTGAAGGTAAAATTATTTCTGCTTTTTTTTAATTTTGAATTTTATTTTACTTTTTTATACAGCAGATTCTTATTAGTCATCAATTTTATACACATCAGTGTATACATGTCAATCCCAATCGCACAATTCAGCACACCACCATCCCCACCCCACTGCAGAACTCCCCCCTTGGTGTCCATACGTTTGTTCTCTACAACTGTGTCTCAACTTCTGCCCTGAAAACTGGTTAATCTGTACCATTTTTCTAGGTTCCACATACATGCATTAATACACAATATTTGTTTTTCACTTTCTGACTTACTTCACTCTGTATGACAGTCTCTAGATAGATCCACGTCTCAACAAATGACTCAATTTCGTTCCTTTTTAAGGCTGAGTAATATTCCATTGTATATATGTACCACATCTTCTTTATCCATTCGTCTGTCGATGGGCATTTAGGTTGCTTCTATGACGTGGCTATTGTAAACAGTGCTGCAATGAACATGGGGGTGTATGTGTCTTTTTGAAGTATGGTTATCACTACGTATATGCCCAGTAGTGGGATTGCTGGATCATATGGTAATTCTATTTTTAGTTCCTTAAGGAACCTCCATACTGTTCTCCATAGCAGCTGAATCAATTTACATTCCCAACAACAGTGCAAGAGGGTCCCCTTTTCTCCACACCCTCTCCAGCATTTGTTGTTTGTAGATTTTCTGATGATGCCCATTCTAACTGGTGTGAGGTGATATCTCATTATAGTTTTGATTTGCATTTCTCTAATAATTAGTGATGTTGAGCAGCTTTTCATGGTGCTTCTTGGCCATCTGTATGTCATCTTTGGAGAAATGTCTATTTAGGTCTTCTGCCCATTTTTGGATTGGGTTGTTTGTTTCTTTAATATTAAGCTGCATGAGCTCTTTATATATTTTGGAGATTAATCCTTTGTCCATTGATTCATTTGAAAATATTTTCTCCCATTCTGAGGGTTGTCTTTTCATCTTGTTTATGGTTTCTTTTGCTGTGCAAAAGCTTTGAAGTTTCATTAGGTCCCATTTGTTTATTTTTGTTTTTATTTCCATTACTCTAGGAGGTGGATCAAAAAAGATCTTGCTGTGATTTCTGTCAAAGAGTGATCTTCCTATGTTTTCTTCTCAGAGTTTTATATTGTCTGTTCTTACATGTAGGTTTTGAATCCATTTTGAGTTTATTTTTGTGTATGGTGTTAGGGAGTGTTCTAATTTCATTCTTTTACATGTAGCTGTCCAGTTTTCCCAGCACCACTTACTGAAGAGACTGTCTTTTCTCCATTGTATATCCTTGCCTCCTTTGTCATAGATTAGTTGACCACAGGTGCATGGGTTTATCTCTGGGCTTTCTGTATTGTTCCATTGATCTATGTTTCTGTTTTTGTGCCAGTACCATATTGGCTTCATTACTGTAGCTTTGTAGTAC
>NW_020174372.1:104136-119564 GCF_003031525.2 Neophocaena asiaeorientalis asiaeorientalis | reverse complement strand
TGCTTCAACCCATAGGTTTTGGATCGTCGTGTTTTCATTGTCATTTGTCTCTAGGTATTTTTTGATTTCCTCTTTGATTTCTTCAGTTATCTCTTTGTTATTTAGTAACACAGTGTTTAGCCTCCATGTGTTTGTGCTTTTTACGTTTTTCATGTTTTTGTTCCACAGGCTGCAGGATTGTAGTTGTTCTTGCTTCTGCTGTCTGCCCTCTGGTGGATGAGGCTAAGAGGCTTGTGGAAGTTTCCTGATGGGAGGGACTGGTGGTGGGTAGAGCTGACTTGCTGTGGTGGGCAGAGCTCAGTAAAACTTTAATTTGCTTGACTGTTGATGGGTGGGGCTGGGTTCCCTCCCTGTTGGTTGTTTGGCCTGAGGCAACCCAACACTGGAGCCTACCTGGGCTCTTTGGTGGGGCTAATGACAGACTCTGGGAGGGCTCATGCCAAGGAGTACTTCCCAGAACTTCTGCTGCCAGTGTCCTTGTCCCCACGGTGAGCCACAGCCACCCCCCGCCTCTGCAGGAGAGCCTCCAACACTAGCAGGTAGGTCTGGTTCAGTCTCCCCTGGGGTCACTGCTCCTTCCCCTGGGTCCTGACGCACATACTACTTTGTGTGTGCCCTCCAAGAGTGGGGTCTCTGTTTCTCCCAGTCCTGTTGAAGTCCTATAATCAATTCCCACTAGGCTTTAAAGTCTGATTCTCTAGGAATTCCTCCTCCCATTGCTGGACCCCCAGGTTGGGAAGCCTGACATGGAGCTCAGAACCTTCACTCCAGTGGGTGGACTTCTGTGGTATAAGTGTTCTCCATGCTGTGAGTCACCCCCCCCAGCAGTTATGGGATTTTATTTTACTGTGATTGCGCCCCTCCTACCGTCTCATTGTGGCTTCTCCTTTGTCTTTGGATGTGGGGTATCTTTTTTGGTGAGTTCCAGTGTCTTCCTGTCAATGATTGTCCAGCAGCTAGTTGTGATTCTGGTGTTCTCGCAAGAGGGAGCGAGAGCACGTCTTTCTACCCTGCCATCTTGGTTCCTCTCTCTTGTAAAATTATTTTTTGGTTTTGTTTATATTCTAGAGAATTTAAGCCCTTTTCTCTGTTCAGCAATTAGAGCACAAGGATGATGCTTTAGACTTTTTCAAAAATCAAGGTAAGCTGGGACTGAGCCAGAGTATTAATTAGATTGAGTTCACCTCTGGTTAATCCCTTCTACACCACCACTCACTGCTAAGGGCTGACCACTTTGTTCCTGGTAGCATTTGAGCTAAACGGGGTGGGGGTGGGGGTGGCCCAAAGTTTCAAGTGGCTTTGGTCCATGTTTGGTTTCAATATCTTATTGGTTCTGTTTCTCTGAAGAACTCTAATAAAATGGCAAAAAGGATTTTTGCAGATGTAATTCAGTTTATCAATCAGTTGACTTTGGTTAATCAAAAAGGAAATCAAACTGGGACTTCTCTGGTAGTCCAGTGGTTAAGACTACGCACTTCTAGTGCAGGGCGCACAGGTTCCAACCCTGTTAACTAAGATCTTGCATGCTGTGCAGTGAGGCCAAAAAAAAAAAAAAGGAAATCAAATTATCAAATTATCTATGTGGGCCTAACCTGGTCACATGAACCCTTTAAAAGCAGGGTTTTCTCTAGCGAGCGGAGAGTAGCAGAGGAGGAAGTCAGATGGATTTCAGTGTTGGGGAGTTGAAACCAGGTTTATGGCTTGAAGATGAAGGGGGGCACACACAAAGGACCTGAGAGCATCTTCTAGACACTGAGAACAGCCATCAGCTGACAACTAGCAAGGAAATGAGAATTTTGGTTCAAATAGCCACAGGCAACTTAATTCTGCCAACAAGATAACTTTGAAGCAGATATTTCCCCCCAAGCCTCTGAACAGGAACTCACCTCTGCCAACATCTTGATTTTGGCCTTGTGAGACTCTCAGCTTTGCTATTCTGAGATTCTGACATAAAAGACTCTGAGCTAATAAATGGGTGTTGTTTTAAGCCACTGAGTGTGTGGCAATCTGTTATGCAGCATAGAAAACAAATATAACCAAGACATAAAGATGAGTTATACTATCAAAGCTAAAGGTAGTTTCTGGTAATGGCCACCTGCCTTGGTATCTGAATACATGCAGCGCTAAAAATTCCACATTTCAGAAAATACTAATTTCTCTCTTTTACTGTTCAAAATTCACCCAATAGGATGAGCCAAAAAGTATTAAGACCATATGTTGTCTAAAATAGGCTTCTCACAAATCTCTACCTGTTTTTCTTTATTCTGACATATGTACATTTAAATTTATAATCAGCAGCATAAATGTGTCAACGATCTAGAGTGACACTGGCTATTTAAAGGGTATTGAGGGCTTCCCTGGTGGCGCAGTGGTTGAGAGTCCGCCTGCTGATGCAGGGGACACGCGTTTGAGCCCTGGTCGGGGAGGATCCCACATGCCACGGAGCAGCTGGGCCCGTGCGTCGCAGCTACTGAGCCTGCTCTTTGGAGCCCGCAAGCCACAACTACTGAGGCCCGCGTGCCTAGAGCCCGTGCTCCGCAACGGGAGAAGCCACCGGGATGGGAGGCCCACGCACCGCGGTGGGGAGTGGCTCCCGCTCGCCGTGGCTGGAGGGGTCCGGCGCGCAGTGACGAGGACCCAGCACAGCCAAAAATAAATTAATTTAAATAAATAAACAAAGGGTATTGAAACCAGAGTAGTGGGAATTGTCCCTTAGTAGTTGAAGACACTAAAAGTAAACATGGTTACTACATGATGGTAACTTATCAGAAGTCCACTCACAGAAACTAAATCTCTTTCCTAAAAGATTAAAAATCTGGTTCTTAGGGATAAAGTTGACATCTGCTAGTACATATGTATTATGCACAGGTGTCTCAGTATTGTAAATTCAACATCTACCTTCACTTGTGTTGAACAACTTTCTGGTTTTAGCTAAATTGTTTTAAAGATTCTTATTGAAAACCCAGGAGTATGAAGAGTCATTTTTTAAAAAAAAGTTTTGAAAGCATGTTTTCTTTCAACATTAAGCTGTAGCATGTAAACAGTGGTCTGAAAAACACTGTGCTCTTCAGAGCCTTGCTTCACATTTCTCTGTTCACCTAACACTGTTCTCACTAAACCTGGGGCCAAGACAGTTTAGTGATTATGGTTAAGGACAAGGAAAACATCAGGAGGTATAAATTTACCATTTATTAGTTGAGTAAATAACAGCGTCTATGAGTCTCAGTTTTCTCATCTAAGAAGAATTTCCTTGCAGAACCATTGTGAGGATTATTTCAACAAGGTAAGTCTAAAGTTTATCAGTGTTCTGACCCAATTTGTAGTGCATATTTTTATTAATATTTACTCTGAAATCTAATTGTTTTGATCTCAGCTCATTCCAAATTTCACCAAAAAAATTCCTCAATTGTACTTTCTAAAACTTTGCTCTCAATGTTATCATTTATTCAGAACACTGTTACTTTTTTGTCAATAGTTCTTCACTCATCATCAAGGAATTAGTACTACGAAAGTCACCCCAGTCTGAGTTAAGGATGCTATGTATAATGAAGGCTTAGTAGCTTAAAGTAGGTCCAAAAAGGTATTTTAAACTCAATCCCCTAGTTGTTAATGGGGGATATTTACATTTTCTGTAGGGGATTTATTAGTCCAGATCAGAGGTACCACATATTAATAACTTTTCTGTGTTTTAGCTCCTGTAAGCACTTTAGGCCAAATTTTGTTCAGTAATAATCACTGTTATAATGAAACGATAGTGTTCATTTTCCAGGCTTTGTATACAAGGTCCAGCAATTTTTTTTTTTATACGGAGAAACCATACTCACCAAGCTATACTTCATGAGTCTGAACTAGGCCATTTAGTATTTTATAAGTTTAAAGCAAGACTCTATTATTTATTCTAACTGTGACAGCATAGCTTTAGAGATGGGCAGCCTCCACACAAGTAATCTGCTGATTACTGCGAGTATGCATATCAGAAACCAGCAAACTCCAATTTGCATTGAATGCCAGCTGCATAACAACTTATCAGAGAAGCCCAGATACAAGAGTAAAGAAATATCCCTTCCTTAATTATGAGCATGTGTATGCCAGTGCAAACCTGCATTAGTATGAATGAGCATTCTGGGATAATAAGGTAATGCTATTAAGATTCATTACACATTCCTAATATGCATACCAACACCTCTTAGTGGTAATGTTAGGTCCCAAACTCCAGGACTGTTCTGACAAAGTCCAGTGAGAATGGAAAGAGGTCCAGGCAGGAACACCAGTATATGTCTTAAATAAGACTTTGTAACATTTTAGAAAAGATATTTTTGGTGACTGCATATACTAATTCAGTGTTAACATCAGGTCAGGTGATCTTGATTAATTATCATAAAAACCCAAAAATCTTTCTGTTTTGTACATAGGCATCTGTTTTATGTACTGCCGTACATAAAAGGAAAAATTAATGCAAAGTGAAGAGCAGATTGGTGAGAGCCTACTTTGGCCTCAGGTCTGTTTTATTTGGCTAAAATTTAAATTTGAACGACATTAGATGGCATTTGTAATGTCCACAGCCTGTATCGCTTTTATATTGATTTATTCGTTTACATTATCTGACTGGTCCCTGACGGTATTTGAGCTTCAGACTCGAGTTCTAAATGATGATCTATTTGAGGGACCAAATGTTTCCTTAAGACAAATGGACCAGGCGTGTAAATGTGACTCTGAGTCATTTCCTTAGCTGCCATGTCAGAGTCTGACAAAATACAAATGCTGGATTCATCTAACTTCGGAAGTTGTAATATAATGGGAAGTGTCTTGATTTGGGAAACAGGAAACAGAGTTTCATTTACCCATTCATTTAATCATTCAGATGACCAACATGCACTGACTGCCTGCAGGGTACCATTGTTGGAATACGACAATGAGCAATAATATTCTCTCCTAAGATCGTTGTAAGGATTCAACCTGACAATGCATGTGTATTAGGTAAAAATCTTGTTCTTCTTTGCAGATTCCCTTGACTGCCCTCCTTTTTTTTCTTTCTGCCGGTCAGCATGTCGTCCATGCCAAATAGTCCTTTTATGACTAGATGAAGTGCCGCACCTTAGGGATCCAGCTTGCTGAATGAACACCAAGGTGCAAGATAAATTTCCTGGACATATGAGAGTGTGAGCCTCCTGTGGAGTAACTTTCACCATTGGGAAATGAGAGATGAAATGGAACTAGGCAGATAAATGTCTCCTCTTCCTCTCATCTTGGATTGCTTCCAAGGTGCAGTTCTTCTTTGCAAATCTTCCATATGCCAAGCAAATATACCCGATAGGTAACTTGTTGATGTCATGACTGACACGTTAAAATGATTGCATTTCATTGTTTATTACCTTTTATGTTATTTCCCTCTCCTCTCTCCACCTTTACTACTCTGGGCTTTTGTCTCCCAAATAAAGTTACTACTGTGAATTTGGACAAGTCATCCAGTCTTTCTGAGCCTCAAGAATAGAGCTGAATAATTTGTAGTCCTCTTCCAACTCTCAGTGTTAGAATTCTATGATTATCAGCAGGGATACCAAAATTATTTACTTTTGAAAACAGCCATTTTCTAGAACTGTTAAAGCATTATATTAAAAAGTTATTTTTTAATGTAAACTTATAAAATCAAAATAGCTTTCTCTTTCTTAAAGAGCATTTCTGGTCCTCAAATCCTATTTTGTATCTCAAAATTAAAAAGAATTACATTAGGCAATTTCTAAGTGAGCCACACATCTCTATAATTTTATGATTCCATTTGGACAGTCTTGTGTTTGAACAATTTTTTTAGAGGGAGGAAAGGAATTACCATCTATTGTGCCGAAAGTATAGTTCCAAGCCGTAAGCAACTTACTTTATAAACATTAGTTTGTTTAGTCTTCACAAATGAAAGAATTGTTTTCTCTTTTCTAAAGTTGTGGAAATTAAGGCATGAGAGAGTGATAAATTACCAGGTACACATAGCTAATAAGAGGCAAGCACAGGTGAAAAAGCTATCTGCCCAGCTTTTTAAAATTTTCATCTCCTTCCCTTGATTTTCTTCCCTCCACAAAAACCTATTACTTAGGAATCACTCATTGACCCACAGCTGCACAAATTTAATACTCCTTTAATATTTTACCTTTTGCCAGCATGGTAAAACATCTAGTAACTTAGAGCTATAATATCTCATTCAAATAGTCCTTGTAGCTGTCATGTCAAGGGTAACTGACAAGTTTAAAATTTTTTTTAACTTAGCAGATTACAATGTTAACTTCCTGGATACATTTCAACTAGTTCAATATTTCATTCACTATAGTAATAGCATCCAGCAGAGTCTATTAACCAACACATCTGTGCTTTGCAAATACAAATATAAAATATGTTCACAAGATAATTCTGACACCTAAGAAAGACTAAAGGCCTTTTCCATTTTCAAAGAAAGTTTTCGTTACATTCAACTTTAAGCACGTGTTTATTTTATTATATCTGAATAATTTTAAATTGGCAATGCACACATGGACTAAGGTAAGTCTATGCTAGCAAAATATGAAATTATACCAATATATCATTCACCAACTTTAAGAGGCATAACATGAAATAGGAAATTAAATCTATGTTTCTATCTAACACAAAAATATTTAACTCAGTTTTTTAATCACGAAATCATCACTATAATCAGATATTAAAATCTTCCCCATGGTACAACTAAACATATCAGTGAAAAAAAATTTTTTACTTTAACTATTAGACATAATTAGATACTATCTACAAAACATAGCATAAGTAAATAAGAATGTCTCAAAAGTAAAATAATCTTATGTAGTTGTGCCTGGCTCCTATACTTTGATTTAATTCTTATGATTCTAATTTAAAAACTTGATCTACGCGTTGACTGGTTAGAATACCCTTGGATAACCCAGTTTATTAGAAATTTGCATTTTCAGCGTACTCCAGTCATCCAAAGAACCTCAGTGTCAAAAACTGTAGGATGGAAGATGACATGGAAGGACAGAATACAGGTAAAGCCAAAAAAATGGGTAAAATATATATGGTGCTTCATTTTTGATATAAAGCAAGGGGCCTCATGCACTAAACCAAACAAAAGCTTCCAAATGATCCTAAGTGGTATTTGGACGCTCAGCCAAGAGTTCTATTTCCGTCATCTCTGATGATACACAGAGTTTCTACCGAGAGACTCCCAAATGGCTGGGTGGCCAGATGCCAATACCCCATATCAAGACTGAGCCCAGATTTAATCTTTTGTTTGGTGGGAAAAATAATACAGCTATTTTTAAAGTGTTCTATTTTATGAAAGGCCTTCTCACTACTGTTCTACTCATGGTGGAATAAATGTGTTGATCAACATTTGCACATTCATAACAACCAGAGGTAAAAACAAGTAGAAAAGTCCAAAACTAGCAATCTGTCCTCAGAGGCTCATACCTCCCTCCTGCATATTGTTCCCAACCTCTAGCACTCTAGAGACTTTGGTTTCCCTTTAGCTTTATAGGAACGTGTTAGTTCAGCCTTCCCCCTAAGTAGTCCTTTCCAGATCAAGCTACGTAGGATACCTCATTAGAGGAGCTCGTAAGTTATTTATTCATACACAAATGGACATAAAGATTCATTTATTATTCAGTTCCTCAGCAAACATGCTGAGTGTCCATTTTTGGCCAGGCACTGTGCTGGACACTAGAAAAATATCACTGCAGTAAACTTAGTTAACACAGTGGTCGGAAAGACAGACTTTTGCCCAGTTATCTGTAACCTCACTTTGCTGCATTTTGAAAGAGTAATATGTAGGTTGTTAACACAAAGGAAGAGACTCTGGTGGAATAATTTTAAGCAGAAATATACATATTTTAAATAGAAATTACTCTCCTAGAACTCTCATATCCCTTCATGTCCCATGAAGGATCCAACATCTGGACCTCTAACCCACAAGGCAGCAACACTGAATTCCAACAGCTCCAAGTAAGTCAAGACTTCCTTTAGTCTACCTTCTCCGCTGGCCCTGGAAGATCCAGGTGTGATAACTGGGGTTGAAGTGACGAGTAGGGAGCAAGAGAGGAAACAAGCCCTGCCCTCTGTGGGAGGTTAGGCCTAAGCCAACAGGAAATGAGAAGCTGTGGATTGAACGTGAGATTGAAATTCTGATTTAGACAACATCAAAACTTTTACCACCCAGTATGTGTCTTCATTAATAAAACATGGTTGTTCCAATATTGGAAGAGTATGAATTCTGCCTGTGAGGCAACCAAGGGGTAGGGAAAAGGAGATCCAATGGAGCATGTTTGAAGAGTAAGAACGGAAAATAATTAAGCCCTTTCCTATTTGTAGAACACAGATTTAAGCCTATTCAACAAAGTAGTTGCAATGATTATTTTTTGCAATGATTATTTATTTATTGCCTATGTAGCCAAGTCATTGGCTTCTGATAAGATATTTTTCTGTCTCTGATTTCCTATGTGCTTCTGCCTAGAAACACTGTTTAGGTCAACTGCTGTGCAGCCGCATCACTCCCATACTTAACAGCAACCTGCTCCCCCAGATTCCTGTACACTCCTAACTATTCAGAGCCTGCCTAATTCTCTAAATGTATTAACTGGCACTGGATTGACACTTTATACGTTGTTCAGCAGTTGTTACATTGGCTTCTCATTTATTTCAGCTTGGCATTACAGAGATAATGTGTCACTAATGCAAACTTGTGTATTTACAATATTAGAATAGCTGTCTTGTTATTTTTTCATTACTACGGTATCTTCTGAGTCTCCCTCATTACCATGTGTACTGTTTCATTATTTACATATTGAGTGCTATTATCTCTAAGGCTGTCAGCAGAAGCATTCTGAGATAATGACACTGCGGGAAGAGAATTATCCAAATATGGCGCTTCCTGCTCATGCTCAGATAAATTATTGTCTAACTCTTCAGATGCTTCTTCTGGGTCCTCATTAAGACACTCATGGCCTAGGGGAGTGTCATCAGCTGCCTTTGTCTAGGGTCTGAAGATACAGACACAAACTAGAGATAGAGAAACCGATCAAGACTTGAAGTGAAGGAGTTCCAGTGATAGTAACAGGGGATGTAAACATATCCAATAAAAAATATATTTTAGGGCTTCCCTGGTGTATATATATATATATATATATTAATAGCAATAGCTTTAAAAGAGGATTGTATTTGTTTTGAGATTCTGAATGCAAAACAATGACTGAGATGAACATGAAATATTTCAGGTGTTTTGGTTTGGTTTGGTTTGGTTTAGAGATTGCCTGTTCAAAAGCAGATGGTCCTCAGGACTTTACCCAGTGTCCTGGCTTTAAATACCAACAATACACCCATGCCTCCCAAATTGCTATCCCTATTTCTGGCCTCTTCACTGAGCTTCCAATTCAAATAGCCAACTTCAAATTTGACATCTACACTAGGTTGTCTATTAGCACCTCAAATTTGACATGGCTAAAACAGAACTCTTTTTTTCCCCTCCAAAATCCCTTTGTTCCCACTCTCCTCTGTCATCCATCCTCAGCACATGTCATCATCACGTACTCCACAAAAACCAAGAAATCTCCCTTGACTCTTCTCTCCCTCTTCCTCCCCACATCTAACTGATCAAGTCCTGTGGGTTTATCTCCAAAATCGATTCTGAATCCATCTATTTCTCTCTATCTCCACTGAGACCACCCTTGCCCAGGGAATCATCTCTTAATGAGCATCACCTCCCAACAGGGAGAGCAGCCTCCATTCTTCCCACTCCGCCCACAGCAGCCAGAGGGAACTTTGTAAGACCTGCATCATGCCATGGCATGCTCCTGCTTAAAGCCCTAGGGGCTTCTCATCAGACTTAGAAAAAAATCTACACCTCTCCCCAAGGCCTGCCAATCCTTGAATGGTTTGCTCCTGCTTACCTCTCATATCGCATTCCCTCTCACTCCTTCTAGCCACACTGGCTCACTTCTGCCTCATGCTCTTTGCACATGCTGACCCCTCAGTCTAGAATATTCTGCTCCCAGATCTACGTATGAATGGATGACTGCTTCCCCCAAGATCCTCAGGAAGGACTTTCAACTCCCCAGCCACTCTCCCTCATATCAAATACTCCTTCATGGTACTTATCACCCTGTGAAAGTACCTGGTCCATTAATTTGTTTGCATACTTATTATCTGTTTCATACCACTAGACTGTAAGCTCCATGAGAGCAGGAATCTTGTCTCGTTCTCCACTCTATATCTAGCATCAATAATGGTGCCCAGCTCGTAGCAGTCCCTCGGTGAATATTCACAAATGAATGAATGATTGGAATTCAAATATTTATGACTCAGTGTCAGAAGCCCACACTGCCAGTCTTCTTATGTTGTTATGTTATATCATGTGAAACAGGCTTGTCCCTGGCTATCTTCCTGCATGTCTGGGAGAATCCAAATTGGAGACTCAATTTCCAGGTGGTGATGGGTGTTCAGGGCTTTTTACAAAGCTAGTGTCTCAGGATCTGACTAGCTGTTCCATGCCTCACCTAGTGTCATCAAAGTGAGAGATCTGTGTCCCAACTCCTATTCTGGTGTGGGGAAGACTGCCCCCTTCTCTCTGCTACTGGAGCCTAGAGCCTCTCTGCCTGGAATGCTTTTCTTTGGCACAATCATCTCTCCTGGCCTTTTTCCTCTACAGATTCCCCAGCAGTTGACAGATTAAACTGACTCTCCCCAGGTCCCATCAAGAATGCTATGTTTACTGGAAAGATAGAACTATTGTTCCAATACTTTTTGACATCCTGTAATTATATGCTGTGGTGATTCAATGTAAAGTTTAGCTACGGATTTTTATTTATTTTTGAGGGGAGTTAAATAAAGGGAGGAAAGTGGGTGTCAGAATTGCCTCAAAAATTTTTTCTCAAAGCCCTGCTTAGTTTTCTAGACCGTTTTAATGCTGAAAACAAACTCCCAAAGTGTGCTCTTAGCTCCTAAGGTTGGTGCTGCCTGCAAATAGTCCATCTGTTTTCCCATAAGTGAAATAATATGTAAAAACAGTAAATAATAAATATTGCCTTCTACAACACCACCAAGACCCCAGAGGGGGGGAGGTAATAAAGAGTTATTGAACTGTTTCCTTGGAAAAATTATAATCCCAAATAATATTTCTGAAGTCCAAAAAGTAGGTCAGAAGGTGGTTCAGTAATGTTTGCAGAACAGTTAGTTGATATTAGAATAATATAGAATCCGTGAATCTTCTATAGATAAAAATGAAATTTGTTTCAACAACAAATTTCAGCAATACAAATCTGTAAACTATCAAAAAATTATTACCTAAAAAGGTCAATTGAATGAAAAAGTATGATTAATCCTGTGCTTTTCAGGCAGACATAAATCGTTTTGCAATACAACTGCTGCTGCTAAGAGTTCATATCTTGTTTAGCCCTTACTGTGGGCCCAACACTACTGGGTGCGCTCTGTGTATATTCACTCATGTACTTCTCAAAACCCCCTGTGAGGTAGAGAACAATGTCTATCTACCTTTGACAGGTAAAGAAACAGAAGCACAGAAAGGTCAAGCCATTGCCCATTCGTACTTAGCGCTCAATGATAAGCTGGGTTTCAGACTCAGGCTATACTTTCTCTAACCACCAAACTATGCCACTTGTACCCGTACTACCAGAGGTAGCATCCAGTGACATTTATCAAGCCCTCTCACTGTTCCAGGCACTATGGAGAGCACACTGCAGGTAACATATCATCTAATTTTCCCAAAAATTCTGAGGTGGAGGAACTATTATCATAACCTTTGTTTAAAACTGATGATGGTATGATTTTATGGAAAGTTTCTCCTATACCGCCCACTGCTAGAAACAATTCTTATGCTTTATTAAATTTTGCAAAGTGTGAGCAGCTGCTGGCAGCTCAGTACACATGGCTATTTCTTCAGTAGCCCCACATGAGGGACAGAATTGCCGGCTACAAGCCATTTCCACTCTTCTTTTAATGTGACATCTATTGTTTGCATCTAGAAAGATGTTAACTCTTTTGCTCTAACTGAGGCAGGCATATTTTTTTTTTTTTTTTTTCGGTACACGGGCCTCTTACTGTTGTGGCCTCTCCCGTTGCGGGGCACGGGCTCTGGATGCGCAGGCTCAGCGGCCATGGCTCACGGGCCCAGCCGCTCCACGGCATGTGGGATCTTCCCGGACCGGGGCACGAACCCGCCTCCCCTGCATCGGCAGGCGGACGCTCAACCACTGCGCCACCAGGAAAGCCCAAGGCAGGCATATTTTTAAGGTGATGCTTCTTGATCTTCTAGCTGTGCAAACCTGTCCAGGAGGTTACTTTTCTCATTCCAACCCTGCATTAGGGTTGAACACTCCAAGAGAAAGTGTAACCTCATTGAGGAAGCTCAATAATAGTTCAATCTGTGAGGGCCACAAATCATAAAATATGACTCCCTTCTTTGGCTAAATTAATTGGACCACATCACAGAAACACTAACAAAGGCCTCATATAAGCCTTTTATTTTATACTTTCCAGCCAGTGAATCCCTTTCAAAGTGAAGTCTATAATATTATTTTATTAGTCCACAAGTAACAAATGTAATGCAGACATCAATCTTATTGGAATGGTTGAGAAATCTCTGGAGCCAACAGAAGAGAACTGGAAGCTCCATCAAGCAGCAGTAACAGGGTAATTTAGCAATAATCACCATTTAAAGCAAAACGTGATTGCATAATCATGGAGGTGAACTATCAAACAGTAAAATCGGGACTTATTAATTACAATCAAAAGAAGTGAACACTGATTACTTCTGATATGACAGGTACTGTTCTGAACACTTTAAATGCCTGATTTTATAGTACCCACAGGAGGAGACACTATTACTGTTCTCATTTTGTAGATTAGGAAACTAAGGCTTAGAGAGGCCAAGTAAATTGTCCAGAATTATGCAGCCAGTAAGCAGCAGAGCCATGTCTGGAACCCAAGCATTCTGAACCCTATATGTTTGTAGTCTGCTAGGTTTTGTCAACCCTCAGCTTCATAGATTGATAATAGAGCAGGGTGGCCATAATCCAACAGGCACTGGCTCACTTCAGCACTTTGCCCATGTAGTTCTCTGCCTAGGGCACCTACCTTTGCCAACTCCTTTTTTACTAAGATTCAGCTTAAGTGTCACTGTGGGAAGGCTGCCGTTATGCCAGCCACCCCTGCCCACGGTTGTTCCAATGGCATGGTTAGATACCCTTTCTCTGGCTTGAAATGCATGATTCACTGTGTGCAAAGAAGAAAAGGGAGTCAGGTAGGCAACCTGGGACTGCAAATAGTGAGAAAGAGAAATCTGATGTCTACAGCTACCACAGTCTCATACGGGGGGAAAAAAAATCTGCATTCACCTGACTGTGGTTAAATACCTCTGATTTTTTGAATTACTGACTGCCAGATAATGTTTACATTATATACCTGTTTTACAAATGCTTAAGGCTGAAGCTGTAATGAAATAGGCATCCGTTATTTATTTATGAGGGCTTTTTCACAGTCCATGTTCCTTCTTATTTCAATCCAACTTCATTGTAACAAAAAAAGGTCATATTATAAAGATAAGCTAAAAGATTTTTGCCTTTCCTGGTGTTGGAGGAAAGCAACCGTATGGAAGTCTCTGGATAATAAATAACTTCTCTACCTCTTGCTTTTCTTGGCAGGCTTCTGAAATATTTATTGCATTTCCTTCCAAAGACTTAAGAGTATCTTTCTCCTCCTGAGAGTATTACTCTGTAACCCAATGCCTGTCCCACCGATGCCTACTTCAGCTGTGCTTCCATCTCCTGCCCCCTCAACTGACCTCTGTTTTTCAATGTTGCCTTTGGGTTAACGTCTTCTGACAATCTCTGTTGCCTTTCGTTTAAGCTGTTACACTCCAGATGGCTCCTCTTCCTTTGATGTGGCCCAGAACATATTATTAACCACAGAACACAGCTCTATAATGTAATAGTTCACCAAAGAACCCCAGCACTAATCTACCCAGTTGAGTTCTTAACATAACTCTAAAGAAATGGAAAACATCTAGGCAAAGAGAGGGAGAAATTCCCATCTGTATATCCCCTCTGTGTGTGAAAGAAATTATGCTTCAGAATTACATGGCTTCAGAACTTTCTTCCTGTGGAAATGTCAGAGCAAACAGCCATTGTGGACAAACCTAATGATCAAAACCTGACAAGGTGGCCACTGATAATCAGTTAGTGGGCCTGATTCAATGGCAAGTTGATCCAAAGTAGATTTTTTTTTTTTTTTAAATCCCAGAGCTAAAAGTAAATAGAGTCATAGAACGTTTTTAAGAAAAATTTCACCCATCCCCCCACAATGTAAAAGAGCAGTTAAACAGCTTCAAGAGAAACTGTCCATCTTGAGTCAAACTAGCAGGTAAAAAGGAGAGAATGGAATAAAAGATTGTTCAACTGTCTTTATGACGAATGAATGTTGAAAATAAAATGGATGGCTCAAGTGAAGAGTAAAAATTATCCCAGTATTTCTGGATTTGGTTTTGCGTAAAGTGAAAAAGAGAGAGAAAAGAGACAGAGAAATAGGAGGAAAGGGGGAGGGAGGGAAGGAGGAAGAAAGGTTACATACAGGGTGTCAAAGGACCTTGTTCAATTCAGATTGTGCAGCTGAGCTGCAGAATATCCCTGAGCAAGATTCCCTACCTCTACGACCACACTTGCTCATCAGTCAGGCAAAGCTAATTAGGACCATCCACCTTCCCCACCTAAAAACCAGAGTTCATACTAATTAACCTGGACATTTTGAACAGTCTGAGTACCACACACAGAAAGGTGAAAAGGGTATTTCATGGTTGTTAGCAATTACCTGTGATTTTATTGAAGTTGTCAAAGGAGTCATACAGATCTGCCCCGGGAGAGACCTCCCATACCATTGCAGTGACCACACAGTTCATGTTTTTAAAAAAGAAGCATTTCTCCCTGCACCATTTCTTCCTCTCTCTCTCTTTCTTTCACTCCTTGTCTCTTTTTCTCTTAAAAATTCTTGTTTTCTTTTATAAGATTGTCACTCTCTTTTGTGATTTTACCCTAAATCTTCTAAAAGCTAAGAAGACAATTATAGTAAAATTTGATGTACCTTCCTCCACACTCTCCCCACCCCATGCCCCCAAAGGCACCCCGTGTTTCTTCTTCCTCTTTATACACTAAACCATACTTTCTAGTCATGCTACGTTAGCAAATGAAAGCGTTAATGCCTACATTCTCTGATCTTCTCTACTAATCCTGAAATTTATTAATATAGATGCATGTTAACACAGCTTTGGCATCTAATTCTGGACAACTGAAAAAAGAGCACTTGAGGATTGACTTTAAAACAATGTCTTGGGCTTCCCTGGTGGCGCAGTGGTTGAGAGTTCGCCTGCCGACGCAGGGGACACGGGTTCGTGCCTC